>NW_025767190.1:3690000-4070000 GCF_003918875.1 Haliotis rubra
GTAATAGTACTAAATTAAACACTACACAAATAAGGTCATCTGATAAATTCCATTCAATATAGCTTCGCATTCAGTATGTAGCAGAATGTATGTACATTCCTGTATTGATTCAGAAGGTAATAAAGTGCCTTAATTCTTTGGTAATTAGTTGCTCTGAGAGAGACTTATCTACAAAGCCTACTTAATTAGATTTATTTATGAGTCATTAAACATGTATAGAGACATGTTCCTTCAGCGTGAATCTCACGACCCTGTGCATTAGGGAGGTGTTAATTGCATTTAGGAAGAATATGGCAAAATCAGTTGCCACCAGTTGGGCGGCTCCTTCACAATCTTCTTGAATAACATGGAAACTGAATTAAGACTTTGTTTATAGATCTGTGTTAAATGTTTAAACTATGATTTGTTGAGGTGGAATGAGTAGCCTTCATTTTGAGGAGTGGAGAAGATGAGTTTTCCTGTTTTAGCAGCTAATGGAATATCTCATTTGAATTGATGTCCGTTTGCTTGTATAGCCATCCCATTGTGTAGCAGATTAGTACTCTAGACTGTTTTTGTGTTCATATATTGTGTCATATGGCTTTTTTTTTATACAATCAGTTAAATTAAATGGGCAATAAAGGGATTCTTTTTGTTTTGAATTTTAGATATTATTTATTACCCTTTGTTGGATTACATTGACTAGCCTTTGCATGTGTGTGTGATGGTTGCTTCCAGTGGGCTTAGATACACCCACCTTCCTTAAGACACCTGCTATCATCACTATTTGATTGTGATTGCTAATGTTATAGTTAGAATTGTATAATCAACTCTACTAATATCAGATATTTCTAGCTGGGATGGAAAAGGTTTCTGTGTGGTGACTTACATGTGTATTTGTAACAAAAGAATGAAAAAACTCGCAGCTACCAAGACATAAGAACATATCCCTGTAATTCTGAAAAAGTGAGGAATATTTTCATTGTAACATTTATAGAAAGGGAGCCTCAAGATGTAATGTGAAAGTACACCCAAAATTGATTACTTGAGGATTTTATGCAAAATATGCTTCACTTTGTATCAAGGATATTGTGGTGCAGGCATCTAAGATGCTGCAGTTAGCTGTGCTGAGTTGCCTCCCTTTGGCATGTCAGAACCCTATCACTGTGGGTTCTAATGGAATACAACTGTTCAAAGGAGCATCAAACCCAACCCACTCACTCATTCTGCATCTATACAAGACATTTACAAATCTCACATTTATACTTGTTAAGTTAAGTTATTAGACTTGATATCTATTAGACTTGTATTTGTATCTTCAGGAGACATAAATGTTTGTTATAAAAGTACAATCTTGGCAAGACTACACAGGTTCACATAAAGTAGGGGACAGTTGTAGCCAAGTGGTTAAAGTGTTCACTTGTCACGTCAAAAGCCTTGGTTCGATTCCCCACGTGATTGCAGTTTGTGATGTTCCCCTGCCATCATATTGCTGGAATATTGATAGACATGGCCTAAAACCAAACTCACTCCTGTGAAGTGTGTAGTTTCTTTTCATATGGTGTTATGTTTCAGTTAACTAATTAACAAAACTTGAAACAAGAGTTTATAATTTGTGTGAGGATGTCAGAGATTCCAATTAAGGTATATGTTCTTTTCAAAGTATTTGAATGGACAAATAATTGCTTTAGTTTTTTCATGTTGGTTGTCTTTTGATAAAACAGATAAAACTTGAGTTGGGGAAATTGTCAGTGAAGAAGATTGACTTTGAAATGAGTATCATCTTCCATAAGGACTTGCGATGATCAAATTTTTCAATTTGATCATCTGTTTGGCATATCTAAGAACTTGATTCTCATAGGAATGATTTTTACCAAAGCCACAAATATCAAAACTGCCTTGTCAAAACAACCTGACATTTAGTACAGGGAATGCCACGATATTGCCAACACACGTTACGCCAAGATTGAAATGTACGTGCATTGATATGTAGGGGCAGGAAATGTACAAGGGTACATCGCATCAGGTGATAGCAGAGCCGGTTCTGGCAACTGTTGTTGCTGCCGATGCACCACTGCGGCTTGTAACCAATATAGACAAGGCTCTATTTGCAGCTGATGGTTTAACCTGTTAAAGTGTGAGTGATATGTTAGGACTGCACAGAGTGATAGTGAGGGTGGTGAGAGAGATGGTTTCAGAAATAGGGTTGTGTGGTTTACACATGGGAATGTGGTGAAAGATGCAGTGGCTGGAATGTGATTAATGTCACAAACCGTGGAATTTATGACCAATGTTTGAAAAGATAACTGTATTAACAAATTAGGTTGTTTCTGTTTCTGTTTATCATGTATCGTGCTCTGACAAAAGATCAGGTGTATATTGCCTGTCCAGATCACATGGAAGATGATAAGGGATGGTACCGGTTGTAAGACTACCTGGCACTCTTCATTGAGAAGAGAGATAAAACAAGGACAGTCACTATGGCAAAGACATACTATGTCCCAGTCAGGTATCAATACTAAATTGTGGTATGGTATCTACATCAGATGAGACCCGTGAAGATGCGGGATAGAATTGATCTTCGGTAACCCATGCTTGTCATAAGAGGTGACTAACAGGATCAAGTGGTCAGGTTCGCTGACTTGGTTGACATGTCATCGTATCCCATTTACATAGATCGATGCTTATGCTGTTGAGTGTGGAGGGTGGCGTAAAACTAAACTCACTCACTCACTCACTCACTCAATCGGATCATCACTATAAAGCCAGCAGTAGTCTGGACTTGTACCAACAATCACAGACTTTCTACAAAAACACACGCACACATGTATTTTGAGGAATTATGACCTGACATTTTGCTGACATTTCATGGTGATGTCCATGTATGTTTATTTGTGTTTGTATTTTGCAGAGATAGAAAACAAACTCATAATGTGAATTTTTATATGGATAATCAGTTGGAAATACAACTTCTTTGGATATCACACATATGCCATGTGGATCTTTAGAATAAGAGGGGTTAAAGTGTTCACTCGTCATGTCAAAGACCCAGGTTCGATTCTGGGCTTGGGTAAAATGGAGCCCATTTCTGGTGTCCCCTGCCGTGATATTGCTGGAATATTGCTAAAAGCATCTTAAAACTAATATCACACACACATTTAGAATAAGAAATGAAACATTCATAAAATGCAATAGATTTTTCCCTGACAAGATTTATTGCCAGTGGTAGCAAGTCACAAGTTCAGATGTGCTCTGTTCCTAAAGTGTCCACATGCTCTGTTCCTAAAGTGTCCCCATGCTCTGTTCCTAAACTCGCACCATTCTGTCTGTCCCGTAGGTAATGCAGCGCATTGTCATAAAGAGATATATACATAAGTATTGTGCAAACACAAAATGTATCAATGAGCATGTTAAGGCATATAAACATTTTTCTGACATTTTGCACAAATCACTTTTCAAGATATTTGATGTATAAATAAGTCCAGTTAAAATGTATGGTCTCAAAACAATTTTGATGCACTAAGGAACAGTACCTCTTTGAACGCAAACAATTCCTAATGGAATGAATAATACATCCAATGGTATACAGCAGATGTAGTTAGTAAGTGGTTTGCTTAAAACTATGATACAAATATAGGGAGATAAAACCAATTTACCTGGTTTTATTGCAGTGGGGAAAGAGCATCATTTCTTTCTTCTCCATCATAGGAATCTATAAGAAATAGCTACCCAAGTAACAGATACTTAATGTGTCCATCCCTGGGTCTTTAAGTTTGAGTCTCTGTTAAAAGCTTTGTACAATTGGCAACAGTTGTTTATTATTTTGAAAAATGCTATAGAAACCACTCCTTACAGATTCTGCTACCCAGAATAATATCTATGTACTGTAGGAAGGTGCTTCTTCAGGGAGGATAGGAAAGAAAATTGGTTGATGGACAATTTGAGGTATTGTTTTCTACTGTAGATTAAGTATACACTGTTGCTCGACTAAATTCAAATAGTATACATTTTCTTCTTGTACTTCTTGTTTTGTAATTCCAACACTTAGCAATGTTTTAGCTCTCTGTAAGTTATCAAACATACCGAACGAACCATAACCAATGGATTGAGTCTGACCATCGGATCCTGTCAGCTGTCCATTAAAACAAGCATGTGTAGGTTAGACACACATTCTAATCAAGATCCTCATGCAGGCATAATGATATTAAATGTCAGAACCCAATAATAATAATAATAATCATAATAATTTCTATTTATAAAGTGCTTGTTTCCACACACTTATGCATGCTCAAGGCACTTAAACACATTATTACAATAATCCAAACTGCCTGTGAGGCCCTAGAAGGTTAAGGACCGCCTCCGTGGTGTAGTGGTTAGAGCGTCTGCCCGGAGAGCGGAAGGTCGCGAGTTCAATCCCCGACCGCGTCATACCAAAAGACGTTAAAATATGGTACTTGTTGGTCCCTGCCTGGCGCTCGGCATTAATGGGTACAAAAGGACTGGTCGGCTCGGAGTCAGTATAATTTGTCTGAGTGGGGTATTCATGCTTCACTGTGGCATGGTATCTCAGTGGGCTAGCACTATGAAACCAGCTTAAGTCTGGGCTAGTACAAGCAGCCGCACATACACATACACACGCATGCACACCGTCATGTGAGGGAAATATTCTCAAGCACGACGTTAAACCCAATTTCACCTCACCTCACCTCACCCTAGAAGGTTAACAGTCATATGACTTATCCTACCAGGTACCCATTCACAGCTGGGTGAACAGAGGCAATTCATGAACAAACTCACTTGCTTAAGGTGACATCAAATGTGTCGTGTATAATGCTCAGTTACAGTATTCTGATGAATAAGACTGGTTGTAAAATGCAAAGTGGCAGAGGAAATTATGGGATTGATTCACTGTAGACCATCAGTGATGACACCAGGTGTTTGCAAGATGGAAAAATCATTAATGTTACATACCTGGATGTTGGTTGAAGCAGCATGAAACATTTACCCTTCCTAATATGTGCATGTTGTAAGTTCACATTGTTGTAAGTTCACATTAACTTACAACTCCTCTCTCATCATATTTCAAAAGCAAAAGTGGTTTCATTCATATTTTCTGTTGTGCATATCCAGGTAATGTCGAAATTGGTGGTATTTATACATAATGGGTGATGTCGATATGTGTTGTATTCATACGTCATGGGTGATGTCGGTATGTCTTGTATTAATGGGTGATGTTGGTATGTCCTATTTATACATAATGGGTGATGTCGATATGTGTTTATACATAATGGGTGATGTCGGTATGTCTTGTATTTATACATAATGGGTGATGTGGATATGTCTTGTATTTATACATAATGAGTGATGTCGGTATGTCTTTTATTTATGATGGGTGATGTGGATATGTCTTGTATTTATACAAATGGGTGATTTGGATATGTCTTGTATTTATACAAATGGGTGATGTGGATATGTCTTGTATTTATACAAATGGGTGATGTGGATATGTCTTGTATTTATACATAATGGGTGATGTGGATATGTCTTGTATTTATACATAATGGGTGATGTCGATATGTGTTTATTTATACATAATGGGTGATGTCGGTATGTCTTGTATTTATACATAATGGGTGATGTTGGTATGTCTTGTATTTATACATAATGGGTGATGTCGGTATGTCTTTTATTTATGATGGGTGATGTGGATATGTCTTGTATTTATACAAATGGGTGATGTGGATATGTCTTGTATTTATACATAATGGGAGATGTTGGTATGTCTTTTTTTTATACATAATGAGTGATGTCGATATGTGTTGAATATATCGATAGTGGGTGATGTCAATATCTGTTGTCTTATACATAGTAGGTGATATCAGTATCTGTTTTACATATCCATGGTGGGTCATGTTGATTTTGTTTTGAGTGAAGTGAGCATTATGTGATATATTTCACCTGTTGAGCTGAAATTAATGCTGCTGCTTGTCAGTTTCATGCACTATCCATGCTCCAAGCGTGATTGATTTGTGTCGTGAGACAAGCGACATGTCAATGTCATTATGACATGTTGATGTAAGTAGGTGGGACATAACTTCCTCATTAAGCCCAAGCAATGTCTTGTATGCAGGACACGGCCACGCCTCTTTGTGTAGGTGGGAACTATGTAGACACAACTGTGTCAAGTCAGCGGAGGAGAGTGACACACCGACCCTGCTGTGACCTGCTCATTGTTAACAGTGTAAAGGGGAGATGTGGTTTCTGTGCAACATGTGTGATACGTGACATAACCATTGTTGACACACAGGTACAAACAGAGGTCTTTATCATTTTTATTCATAGCTGTATAAGGCAGTAAGGAACTTAACACATCAGTTTTGTGTGCAGTTTTAGTTATGATATGGTGTAGGGGTAGCCTAGTGGCTTGTCACGCAGAAGACCCGGGTTCGATTCCCCGCATGGGTACAATGTGTGAAGCTCATTTCTGGTGTTCCCAGATTGCCATGATATTGCTTGTATAATGCTAAAAGCGGTGTAAAACCTACCTTACTCACTCACTCATTCACTCACTCACTCACTCACTCACTCACTCACTCACTCACTCACTCTAGGTTGGGGCTGAGTGGGATGGACACACACCACATCTTTGATAGGGATCTAATTGACTACTGTTCATTGATGCAATTTGTTCTAATACTTCTTTATATCCAAGAGGGTAGGGTAACACTGTAAGTTTCAGGAAGACCTCATGGTTACTGGCCAATGGTCTCTTCCAGATTCCATCTTCATATGTCATGATTTCTGCAGTAAAAGTGGTTTGGTTGTGTTGTGCTTTTCCTAACTGTTGTAGCTCAAATAATTTTGTTAAATATACTGATTACCTTATGGTTAACATGTCACTGATATTAAGAGGCAAGGAGAATAAATTTTATAAATATTTCAGACATCATTCTTCACACTGTTCCATTCTTAAGGCTTGTTCCTGCATCACAACAGTACATTTAATGAGGCCGAAGTACTGAATAAATATATATCATGCCAGCACTGTTCCAGAACTAACACCTTAGTTGTTCTAGAATGAATAAATTAACACTTGACTAAGGTATCATGTATAACGTAACAGCTGTGAGGTAGGTATTTTATTGTGTCCCTATATGTATTGAATATCAAGTTATTCAAATGTCTAAGTATTAACTTACCCGCTGGCAGTTGTGGAACAACCTGGCAGAGCATGTCTGTTCATCCGTGTGTAATCAATGTGAAATAGTAACTCGCTTCATCATACTTCTCCTACTGGGTTATTACATACCAATATGCTGGCATCAATGTCTGGGAGCTACTTGACAACAGATTCCTGTGTTGTAGAACTTACCAATTTGGGTGACAGACAGCTGCATGTATGTTGTTGGCAGGTGTAATCTGCAACATGATTTACATGAGATGCTGCTTCAGATGGAGGGAGTACTGTGACAATACCATGGGGAATAAATGACATAATTGACCTTTTAGTGTATATGATACATCGGTTTCTTATTTCCTATATTTCTTTCTTTAAGAGGGCCCTCAGATTTCAGTCTTGTCTTTCATTTTCACAGTAATATCATCCAAGATTGCAAAGTTGTAGACTGACAATGATGGTAATAACCTCATTTACCAGTAGTGAGTGAGTGAGTGAGTGAGTATGGTTTTACACAGCTTTTAGCAATATTCCAGCAATATCATGGCAGGGGACACCATTGTACCCATGTGGGGAATCAAACCCAGGTCTTCGGTGTGACGAGCGGACACTTTAACCATTAGGCTACCCCATTGACCAGTAGTATTTGAGGCTATATTTCTGAACCATTTAGCAATGCTTCAAGTTGGCTACTGACTGGAACTGAACAAAGAAAGAAAAAGTGAACACAGAATATATTTTTATTTCAAGTAGAATTATATACGAACTCCGAGGACTGTTAAAATAAGGTTGTATACTAGTCCCCTTACATGTGTTAAAACATTTTTAAGAATGTTAAATCATAAAATCATGGAAACAATAGCTTTTGACAATAATGACTCACTTGAGCTTTTGATTGTGATTAAACGTTTTCACCTGGCAGACCAGCTATATCACCATAGCCCAGTGGGAGGTGCTCACACTGTCCAGGGGCAGTGGGGTAGCCTAGTGGTTGAAGCGTTCACTCGTCAAACCGAAGACCCAAGTTCATTTCCTCACATGGGGACATGTGTGAAGCCCATTTCTGGTGTCACTTGCCATGATATTTGTGCTAAGTGACAGTGATCTGTGGATGTGGATCCCACCAAAGTGTTGAGTGACAGTGATCTGTGGATGTGGATCCCACCAAAGTGATAAGTGACAGTGACCTGTGGATGTGGATCTCACCAAAGTGCTAAGTGACCGACACATGGATGTGGATCCCACCAAAGTGTTAAATGACAGTGATCTGTGGATGTGGATCCCACCAAAGTGTTAAGTTACAGTGACCTGTGGATATGGATCTCACCAAAGTGACAGTGACCTGTGGATGTGGATCCCACCAAAGTGTTAAGTGACAGTGACCTGTGGATGAAGATCCCACCAAAGTGCTAAGTGACAGTGACCTGTGAATGTGGATCTCACCAAAGTGACAGTGACCTGTGGATGTGGATCCCACCAAAGTGTTAAGTGACAGTGACCTGTGAATGTGGATCTCACCAAAGTGACAGTGACCTGTGGATGTGGATCCTACCAAAGTGTTAAGTGACAGTGACCTGTGGATGAAGATCCCACCAAAGTGCTAAGTGACAGTGATCTGTGGATATGGATCCTACCAAAGTGCTAAGTGACAGTGATCTGTGGATATGGATCCTACCAAAGTGTTAAGTGACAGTGACCTGTGGATATGGATCCCACCAAAGTGTTAAGTGACAGTGACCTGTGAATGTGGATCTCACCAAAGTGACAGTGACCTGTGGATGTGGATCCCACCAAAGTGTTAAGTGACAGTGACCTGTGAATGTGGATCTCACCAAACTGCTAAGTTACACTGACCTGTGGATGTGGATCTCACCAAAGTGCTACGTGACTGTGACCTGTGAATGTGGATCTCACCAAAGTGCTAAGTGACAGTGACCTGTGGGTGTGGATCTCACCAAAGTGCTAAGTGACAGTGACCTGTGGATGTGGATCTCACCAAAGTGCTAAGTGACAGTGACCTGTGGATGTGGATCTCACCAAAGTGCTACGTGACAGTGACCTGTGGATGTGGATCTCACCAAAGTGCTAAGTGACAGTGACCTGTGGGTGTGGATCTCACCAAAGTGCTAAGTGACAGTGACCTGTGGATGTGGATCTCACCAAAGTGCTACGTGACTGTGACCTGTGGATGTGGATCTCACCAAAGTGCTAAGTGACAGTGACCTGTGGATGAAGATCCCACCAAAGTGACAGTGACCTGTGGATGTGGATCCCACCAAAGTGCTAAGTGACAAAGATCTTTGGGCTTCCTGTATGTATGCCATGCAATGACATACTTAAATCTTGCAAAATTAAGTTAACTGACAAAAAGATGGGATTATTGGTTAGGCAACTTAATTAATCACTGAATGATGAGACTCTGTTAGAACAGTGTGGATCATTGCTTGTAATATACCTAACCGGATTGTCAGCTCTATATGTGATTATTTACAGATGGCTGGAACTTTGTGGTGTAGTTTTTGAATAATTAACAAACAGCAAATCAAATGAATTCAATTGACAAATTCAGCAGAACTCTACAACTACTGGAAGGTTCAAAGGTTTTGTCTTGAACATATACATTCGTATACAAGGTTGTACAGTGTAGGCTAAGCCCATGGATGTATAGTAATTCTATCCTTTAAAGAGGCAAGTCTAGATAAGCTAACCAGCCTGTTAAAGGATATCTATATTTTTGTGAAAAAAGTCATTTAAACTATTAATTATTACATTAGAGACTTGTGCGCGTCTAATACAGTTACTGTACTGAGCAGTCTAGGTGAAATATATATTCCCATACTGATAGAGGCTGCTGCTGCTGCTGCATTCCCTCCCTGATACCTGATAGTGGTTGGTCATGTATGGGGGCACAGAAGGGGATCAGAAACAGAATAGGGCCTGACTCATCTACAGCTCATATGGAGACATGAATAAAAATCATCTTTTGTTGTTTTGGATACTTTTCAGAAGTCTCAATTGAGATAAATTTTGAAGAGGTAATAAAAGTTTCAATGAATGAAATGGCATTGTACTCTTGATGATATGAATTGTTGGTTACAGTGTCTCTCTCTCTCACTCCCTGACCGCCTCCGTGGTGTAGTGGTTAGAGCGTCCGCCCGGAGAGCGGAAGGTTGCGGGTTCGATCCCCGACCGCATAATACCACAAAGACATTTAAATATGGTACTTGTTGGTCCCTGCCTGGCGCTCAGCATTAATGGGTACAACAAGTACTGGTCGGCTCGGAGTCAGTATAATTTGTCTGAGTTGGGTATTCATGCTACACTGTGGCATGGTATCTCATTGGGCTAGCACTATGAAACCAGCTTAAGTCTGGGCTTGTACAAGCAACTGCACATACACATACACATGCATGCATGTCGTCATATGATCGAAATATTCTCAAGCACGACGTAAAACCCAATTTCACCTCACCTCTCTCTCACCCTCTCCCTCTCTCTCTCTCTCTCTCTCTCTCTCTCTCTCTCTCTCTCTCTCTCTCTCTCTCTCTCTACACACACTGCTGTCATGAATGCAAACTTTCCATTGGACATTTGATAGGCATTCCTGGAAGTCACAGAGACCTTTAGACCCCTTGCAGGATACATTGTTTCAGAACACCTGAAGTATGATTTATTAAGAAGATCTGTTATTAAACTGTTGTGTAAGATGAAGTATTTTTATCATACTCTTTGTAACAACCTTTTATGCATTACGTTTACATAATAGATTACTGGTAATTTTCATTTCAGTTTTGTAATTAAGAAGAAATGAAATATTGATTTCCATCCGGGCAAGGTGGCAGCACAGTGGGGATCTTTGTGTGAAACCTGTTACATTGTGAACACGTTATTTGTTCACCAAGGAATTTATACAAGAGTACAAGTTCAAACAACTGAAGCAAATGCATATAAAAAAATACCTTGGTGTGGTGTGAAATCTCATTTGCTTATTTCCTCAGTGAGGAAGAATAAAAATGGAACATTAGAAAATAATGAGTATGAATTCTGTCATTGCAAATAAGTCACTTGAGGTGAAAATCAAATTTGACTTTCTTTTACAAATATAATGATTTTCTTGCAGGACAAACAAGTAGAAATTATGTAAGTGCTGAGTCTTTGGTACTGGTGTTATGCAAGCATCTTTCAGCATCTGTGTTTGTCTGTCACTGTAATGAAATATGGCAATGGCCCTTGGGACTGAGCACATTTTCACCGAATACCAAGGTTGTAGAGAAGTACTTCATCACTCAGCACCAAGGGTGTTGTGATGAACTTCATCACTGAACATCAATATGTTTATATGAACTTTAACAATGAACATCAAGGATGTTCAGATGAACATTTTCATTGAACACCAAGAGTGTTAATAAGTACTTTACCACAAAACACCCAGGATGTTTATATAATAGTAGTCCATTGTTGCCCATTTATTCATGCACATTGCATACTCAAAGTGTGGACATATGAACATAATCACTCAACATCAAGGGTGTTTAGATAAACTTTAACACTGAACATCAAGGGTGTTTAGATAAACTTTATCACTCAACACCAAGGGTGTTTAGATAAACTTTAACACTGAACATCAAGGGTGTTTAGATAAACTTTAACACTGAACATCAAGGGTGTTTAGATAAACTTTATCACTCAACATCAAGGGTGTTTAGATAAACTTTATCACTCAACATCAAGGGTGTTTAGATAAACTTTAACACTGAACATCAAGGGTGACGGTTGAGAAGTACTTCATTACTACACACCCAGGATGTGGAGATGAACTAACTACTAACTGAGTTGAGCTTAACTTTATTACTAAACGCTAATTATGCTGAAATAAAAATTGCTGAACGCCCAGGACCTATGACCTGTTGAAACATTAGCAGGATAAACTGTATCTAAGCCTTGTGTGTGTGGCTTTCTGAGCAGCTCACATTCTTAGAGTTCCTGACATGTTTGAGGCAAAGTTAGCCTCGAGACGGCCAACTAGCTTATTCAGGTTGTTGTAAAGCAAGGGTTATGATGGTGGTGCCTGGAGGATAATGATTGTTGGAGATCATGTAACTGGTGGCATATTAGTCTGCTCTTAGTAGGAGTCATTTACTGGGAATGACATGAGAAACAAATTACTTGATGTTGTCAGTTCTTCCAGGGTATCCATCCTCTGTGATATTGTTCTTGTATGTCATATTTTGTCTTCACCCTATGATGTCCTATTTTGAGTAAGTCTCTAGTATGTCCTGTTGTGGCAATGCTCTGTTATGTCCTGTTGTGGCAATGCTCTATTATATCCTGTTGTTACAATGCTCCATTATATCCTGTTGTGGCAATGCTGTTATGTCATGTGGCAATGCTCTGTTATATCCTGTCGTTACAATGCTTCATATGTCCTGTTGTGGCAATGCCCTATCATGTCCTGTTGTGGCAATGCTTTATTATGCCCTATTGTGACAATGTTCTATAAAGTTGAATAAAATTTGAACCTTTCATATTTCATTTCAGTCATTGAGAACTATGTTATAATACCAACACTGTTTTCACTTTAATGAAAAAATCTAAACATGATTAACGACAGAATGTTGAAAGTCTTGCCTTCCACTGTAACCATTATACCAACCACTTCTCTGATGTATACGTTGGAGTGTAAGCAATAAGCACCAGAGATGGTTTCAGGCAAAGAACCAGGGCATTGTAGCTCACCTATCTCTTGCAAGGACCCTATGGTTATGGGTTTGAATCACAAATTCCCCTGATTCTGGTTCATGGCTTGTCATCACTATACCCATGCTATTATAGGCTTCACCAAACTTGTATATCTCCGTCACTTTACTAGATGTTACGCTGACACACAATGTCACACACCTGTCACACACTTCGTCATCTACAGGCATCTCCCATGGTTTCACAGATAATTATATCATTTTAAATATTAATAATGTTTTCTAGAATTTTCATAGACACACATTAGCAATGCCCCTTGACAGATATTAAAGGTGAAATTTAAAAGGGGACTGGTCAGGATACAGATGTCTATCTTCTAAAATATTCGTCACAACATCTGTAGCTGTTAATCAGTAGTTTGCACATTTAACATTCAAAAGAATAGAACCTTGGAAATGTGGCACTTATGAGTTAACAAATACAGTGGAAGTTCTCAAAAACGGCAGCCCTCCAATCCAGCATGCTCTCAATATCGGCACTAGAATTTAGTCCTGGCAGAAGCTAGTTAATTTATAATCATTTACATGCCTTCTTATCTAGCGTCAGTCTATTCGTATTTCGGCACATCAATGACCGCCCAATTGACTGTTTGTACAGTAATTAATGCTCTCTAAACCGGCATCTGGTATCTTGGCTCTCCTGTTGATTGGCTGATTGTCTGAACATGTATTAGCAACACAGTGGATTACCATCGGCCCATTGATGCTGCCTGATAAAAGGAGTATGGATACGGATTAGGCCTAAGTAGGACATCAGATTCTTTGCTTCAACAAGTGAAGTAAGGTTATTACTCGCAACATGTTCGGTTGTATTTTACGGCAGTTCATTGAGGAAAATCATTCTCAGGTTGAAAGGGAAAGTTCTCTAAACCGGCACACCCTCTATACTGACATTTTTTGCCGGTCCTAACGAATGCCGGTTTAGAGGGCTTCCACTGTTGAGGTGTTCAAGACTGCTCTTTATGTCATTGCACTGACTCAGTATTTGTGTCTTTGTTAGTGATTGTCATGTAGACACCGTCTTACACACATCAAAGAAATCACATTTTATATCAATATGGCAGGTTGCAAAAATATGTAAAATATGGAGCTAGCATGTAAAGTAGGGCTTGCACTTCATTACCTAACACACTACAGAGTCATGAGAGCCCAGTGGGATGCAGGGGTAAACTTGGTGGTATCTGTTTGTTGCAGCAAGTTATGTGAAATATATAGTTTGTATTGAATGAATCAAGCAGGCAAGAGGACATTAACTTAAACAGCATTGGAAATTACAGAATAGGCTGAGAAGGTGATTTATTGGCTGGTCTAGACACGTACGTTGCAGCAGCCATATTCAAACATCTGCCACATGGCCTTGATCATTACCACTGATGTAGGAGACAATCTAGAACATCATAGCCATAAATTATGGTCAGCTTATATGTATGTATCTCTATTTCTGTCACTACAAGGTAACACATTTATTTAGTTTACATTTTACTGATCTACTGGCTTGGGATGAAATAATTCACCAATGCAATTATTTTGACCTCTTTACTTAGATCTAACTCCGGTGACTGTTAGATTCCCCAACACTTGGTCCTCCTCTCCATGTAGATCCAACTTGGTCCTCCTCTCCATGTAGATCCAATTTGGTCCTCCTCTCCATGTAGATCCAACTTGGTCCTCCTCTCCATGTAGATCCAACTTGGTCCTCCTCTCCATGTAGATCCAACTTGGTCCTCCTCTCCATGTAGATCCAACTTGGTCCTCCTCTCCATGTAGATCCAACTCATGTCACTGTCAGATTAAATTATCTTATCAGTGTTAAAATATTTGCTTCAATTCATTAATGTCTGCATAATATGTATCATTGAATACTGAATTCGTTAACCCACCCTACCAAACATGACATGGCTGGTTAGTGTGCACCTACAATTCCTGAAACAATGCCCACAGATAGTTCACCACCAAGTGCCCTGTCCTGTATTACAGCATCTCCCATACAGATTTGTTCCAGAGTTTCTGTGTGAGGTCCAATCAAAGGAATATCCAATATCTGATCAGGAAATGTTTTTGTTTATTGCCCAATATCTTCACAAGGATCTAGATATCAATATCATACTTATTTTCAAGAAGAACATAAATAAATAATCTGAAACCACTGATCTGGCACCTTTAATGCATAATACAGGGACACTTTAATTAATTCTTGGTTTGCAGCAATGTTTCATAAATGGAATATTGTCATACATCAGTCTGTACGTGTTGACTAGTCTGCTGGCCACAGGCATGCTGCACATGCTGGTATGAAAGAGAGTTGTATTGTGAATCTTCACAAGTGTCACTGCTGTTGCATCTCAGAGTTATAGAGCTGTATAATATTGCACATTTATTAACGTTTGGTCCTCTAATCAGACTAAGTGATTCTTGGAGTGGAGTCGTGATTAATCCCTGACTTTTGCTTCCAGTGTCTTTAGAGCGGATCCTAGTCGAGCCGATAAACTTGAAATATGATAGTCCATGAGCGCCATTAGTTGAGGGACAGCAAAGTGTCTGTTGAGTGCTATACATAGCTTCTGGATGAAAGATATTGACTGTGTAGACAGATAAAATCAAAGCTTGCACAATTTCCTCTAGTGGAATCAGCTTAATTAATGCTGGGCAGCAGTTGAGATCCACAGTATGTTAACACTGTGCATTTGATGTTGGATATTGTCTTTTGTATTATAGCAGGTGTTTGACAGAAGGAGTGACGGAAGTTTCAGCCATTGTGGTAAATGCAAGATGGTGTCTTGTTTGAGGAAAATAGAGATTGCCAAATAATGATGGTCTTACTGTGTCCTTAATTTGTCGTCATGGAGAAATATTCACCTACAGTACAACCAGAAATTATTGAGAATTTAAAGATAATAAATTTTTATACTTTTTTCACTCTTTACTCACGTATTAAATGTGAATATTAGCAGAACATAACTCCAGATTCAAAGATAGGTGAACAGTTAGTATTTTGTCAAGTCACCATAGGCAGCAATGCAGGCTTCAATGCGGCTGGGCATACTACTGATCAAGTTAGAAAGTCGTGGTCCATGCTGTCCCAATATCGGACCACCTCTTCTTTCATTTCAGCAATAATTGTCAGATTTTTCTTATTGACACTTTCCTTCATAAGTCCCCAAACATTTTCTATTGGATTTAGGTCAGGGCTAAAGCTTGGCCAATCTAATAATGTCATATTTTGGGTCCGAAACCAGGCCTGTGAATGCTTTGAACAATGTTTTGGGTCATTGTCCTGCTGGAAAATCAAATAAACTCCTTCGTTTGTTTTTAGAAACAAGAATACCAAGCCGCCTCCTGTCACTGACAGTCAGTTTTCTGGGCCTACCTGCACCTCCCTGGTGCTCAATGCCATATCCAGTTGCAATATTTTTTCAAAAACACGATAAACAGTGGACAAAGGGATGTCTGTTCTACTTGAAATCACTTCAGCTGATCTGATGTCCTTGTTATAATACTCTAAAATCAACTTCCTCTTCTCTAAATCATCCATACTGAGGAGCACTGAAAATGTCGTCTGCTAGCAAGTAAACAAAGGGGGATAACTCTTCACAAACTAATGAAAAAGGATTAACGGAGTTGTCTCTCTTGAATGAAACCAAGCACTTGATAGCTAGTCAAGGTTGTTTATACTAGAAATCCAATTAAACATATTCCTAAAATTCTCAATAATTTCTCGTCATACTATATATAGCTGTCTGGTGAAATTTGATGAAATATCTCCTTTAATGGATTGTGTATTATTGCTTACAGGCATCCTTGAGTGGTAGGTGTACGATACAGCTGCGTTTAAACATGGAGGAAAACAACTTCTTACAGACTTGTAGGGATTCTTTGTCATTTGGAGTCAGTTAGAGTCCAGGATCAGATATTATGATAAATGTCTTGTGAAAAACGAGACTGTATCTCTTTGTATTTAGGGTAATCTGACAAGCAGACAGATGAAGTGCTGTTCGAATGACATAGGTCAAATTTGATGCGAATGCCTATTTGCAAGAGCCTGGTCCCCCTCCCATTATTCCCCAACCAGTTTAATGTACAAATTTATGTTAATCATATCATGATGATCGGGGGAAAATACTGGATGATAGTGATCAGGTTATAGGTGTTTGTCACTGTGGAAGATGCATGAAGCTGATAATACCAGATTCCAACCTGGCTGCTCTGGGGCAGGACCTTGAACCAGTAGGCCACATGTAACACCAGGCCACTTGTAACAGCAGGCCACATGTAACTGCAGGCTACTTGTAACACCAGGCCACATGTAACACCAGGCCACTTGTAACAGCAGGCTACTTGTAACACTAGGCCACTTGTAACAGCGGGCTACATGTAACACCAGGCCACTTGTAAGACCAGGCCACATGTAACACCAGGCTACTTGTAACACCAGGCCACATGTAACACCAGGTCACATGTAACACCAGGCCACTTATAACACCAGGCCACTTGTAACATCGGGCTACATGTAACACCAGGCCACTTGTAACAGCGGGTTACATGTAACACCAAGCCACTTGTAACACCAGGCCACTTGTAACACCAGGCCAATTGTAACACCAGGCCACATGTAACACCAGGCCACATGTAACACCAGGCCACATGTAACACCAGGCCACATGTAACACCAAGCCACATGTAACACCAAGCCACATGTAACACCAAGCCACATGTAACACCAGGCCACTTGTAACACCAAGCCACAGATAACACCAGGCCACTTGTAACACCAGGCCACATGTAACACCAGGCCAATTGTAACACCAAGCCACTTGTAACACCAAGCCACATGTAACACCAGGCCACTTGTAACACCAGGCCACATGTAACACCAGGCGTCTTGTAACACCAGGCTACATGTAACACCAGGCCACTTGTAACACCAGGCATCTTGTAACACCAGGCCACATGTAACACCAGGCCACATGTCACAGCTGTCATGTAAGAGTACAACATAATATCATATTGATAATTAATTTTTGGGGATTGTGCTACCTAATCTCTGAACATGCTGTGATGAAGTGCAACCCGACCACACTGGCCCACAGGCAACAAACACAATATCTGTTGCTTATAGCTATGATTGCGTAAATCTGGTTCTCCTCCGCCAGTCCAAACTTCGCCTGAAAGTGTCCAGTAGGGATTGCCATGCCCACGAAGACCATCTGTAGCAGGTCACTGCGTCTCCTGGATTATCTGTTCAGAGAGTGTACTATACCAGGTTCATTTCCCCACATGGTACCATGTAGACATGTAAGCTATCCTCTGCAATGATATTTCTGGAACATAGCTGCCCACACACTCAACTCTTCGCTACAACTTTGAGTGGGTGAATATGGTTTTACACTACATTCCATCAATATCATGTCAAGAGACATCAGAAATAGGCTTCACATGTTGTACCCAAGAGGGGAATCAAACCAGGGTTTATGGTGTAATGGTGGAACACTTAAACCTCAAAGGTGCTAGCCTGTTTGAACTTTGCTGGAATGTTAAAGTCATACATTTAAAACAACAATTGAGAACACCTACCAAAACCAGTACAAATCTGAATTTGCTAAAAAGGTGTCTGGAAAACCAAATTTTCAAAGAACACAAATACTGGTATTAAGTTAAACATTTACTTTCACTTCTTACTTTGTGGGGGCGGTGGGGTAGCCTAGTGGTTAAAGCGTTCGCTCATCACGCCGATGACCCGGGTTCGATTCCCCACATGGGTACAATGTGTGAAGCCAATTTCTGGTGTCCCCCGCTGTGATATTGCTGGAATATTGCTATAAGCGGCGTAAAACCCAATTCACTCACTCACTCTTAAGTTGTGGTAAACCTTCTTAGAACCACAAATGTCGAAGCTTTTATAACGATGTTAATTGATCCTTGAGAGGTTCTATACTGAGATCATCACAAAATGTCAGATGGAAACCAAAACTTTATTACCTGTTAAGTATTCGACAACTCTGTAATAGACACCAGAATGACGTTTGTACTCTGACATTTTGTGAAACACGATGTAATTCAGACATAATGCTTCAGAATGTTTTATCTGTATTTGAGTTATTTTTTCATGTGTCTAAGATGTATTTTCTTCGTCTAATACTCTCAGTTTAGCAACAATTAAGGCCTGGATTACTTGCTACACAGCTCATGTTCATTGAGGAAGAGACTATCAGTGGGTGCTGTATTGACTCAGTGGTCGTTGGTATAACAGTTAGTCCTACTGTGACTTCAACTAATATTAGCATTACTACTAATGCTGCTGCTACTAATGCCATCATCATGGATGCTGGATGACTGCAGTGATCAAGCTTTCAAAGAGGCAGCTTTGAAAGCACATCCATGATTCAATCCCCACAAATTAATTTGTGAAGATGTTACTAGTGTTTATTGCAGTCATATGGCAAAGTTGCTGTGAAAAACCTAGTCACTCACTCACTCCTCTACATTCTGCTGCTACTGTGAACGTGATAGAAACCACAAGATCAAGTTCTTACATAACCTCTTTTCTACCTGGAGGGAGTAAGTTAGTGAGTGGGATATCTTATGAAGACTGCAAAGTATGACTTTTGGAAGGAAAACCTGAAATGGTGGGAGACTCACAATATTTTCACTCACTCACTCACTCACTCACTCACTCACTCACTCACTCACTCACTCACTCACTCACTCACTCACTCACTCACAAAATATCATTCACATCATATCATTCACCAACCTCAAGATACCACCTATTCACTCACTCACAGAAGAAAGGAAACTAAAGAATATTATCATATGTGTAGCAGTTCTTCGTATATAGAATTTAACGTTTAGGATTTTGGGGAGAAACATCACACTTCCCGGTTTGACACATTTCTCAGGAGGGCTCGCTTAACTCTCAAAATATCTTCATTACATTTTGATGATACATGGGCTTAACAATGCTTAAGGGTCCCATGATACCTTTGGTTGCATAGAAACATTGTTTTTACATTTCATTTATTGAAACAATTTTAGAAAACTATTTATGAAAACATTCTGACGAAACATTTCATGCAAATCAGCTAAGTGGTTTTGTGGCACTTTTTGACATTTAACATTTTTCACTTTTGGTTAAATATTGCATTTCACCAGAACCCAAATCTAATTATCCTAATAGAATATTGAACTAAACTGAAAGGGAGATAAATATCTAATGATAATAACTTAATTTAGGTTTGTATATTTATATAACAAAGTAACATTATCTCTGGAGTAGACTCCTTGCTGACCGTACTGTGAGCCATGTAGGTCAAGGTCATCAGGGATCCCAAAATATGACGAAATAAGAGACCTGTTCCATTCCTGTTTCTTCAGGTTACTCGGCAGTTATCAGTCAGTATTATTTTTATGTATCAACATCTGACACATGTTTTACTCATTTTCCGGATGTGCGTCACTTTTTATGACAAACTGGCTACATTATGTGGGGGAGTTTACTGTGAGAAGATTCATGTCATGGTTCAAGGTTATCTGTATATTCACTGATTAATTAATATTCAAGATATGAAGTATTACAAGAGTTTTTACTATATGAAACTGTTGTTGGGTAGCCTTGTGGTTAAAGCATTTGCTTGCTGGATATTCTGTGTCTTATTCTTCTCCTGGAAACGATTTGTGAATCCTATTTCAAGTGAGGCCCTCTCTGATATTGCTGTCATATGGTATTGTGCTGTAAGTGGCACAAAACCATGCTCACTCACTCACTCACCCACCCAATTCTCACCCTCACTCACTCGCTCACTCACTCACCCACCCAATTCCCACCCACTGACCCCCACTCACTCACTCGACCACCCACCCACTCACTCACTCACTCACTCACTCACTCAGGTCTGAATAGCTGGTTGCCCTGATTCAGCGTAGCTATTTTTCTGCTAGATCTATGCCAAAATTGTTGGTTTCAGCAAAGCATTTTAGTCCATTAATAAATTGCAAGTGATTCTGCGGATGCTGGTAGGCCCGGCAGACGACTGTTTCCTGTTAACAGAATGGATGGGGCTTGTGTTGCATTACTGCACTTAATAGTGTCACTGATTTGTAATGTGTCTACAGGTTTGTGGATGCTAATGATTTAGTAAGCAGACTGTGAAGTTATTGTTACAAACATTTACACAGTATAAACAGTGGGTTCTTCATGTATGCTTCCATACATGCAAAAATGGGTTGAAGTCAATTCCTTATTGTCCTGTCTCACTTTTGAATTTCCCGATACTTGACGCTGTTTAAATCTGTTTTCAATAAGTAGCAACGAAAAAGAATTCATCTAACATCAATATATTTTCTTTAAAAAATAATACACGTTTCAAATAGATACTTTGAATCTATCTGATAAAGAAGACTTTATCGTTTCATAAATACACTTTTTATTTTCATCCTCGCACTACTTGTTGCTACTTGTAACCCATGCTTGTCATAACAGGTGACTAACGGGATCAGGTTGTCCGGCTTGGTTGACACGTCATCGTATCCCAATTGCGTAGGTCGATGCTCATACTGTTGATCACTGGGTTGTCTGGTCCAGACTTGATTATTTACAGACCGCCACCATATAGCTGAAATAATGCTTAGTAATCATAAAACTAAACTCACCCACTCACTCACTTTTTCACTACTAGCAATCACAACAAATTCATATGTTTTCAAATATATACTGACATTGTTTTCACTAAACAGCTACAGAGAAACCCACAGCAAAGTCATACAAAGTCCACAGGTCATTTCTGACTTGTGTTTTGTGTTAAATGACTCAATTTGGTGAGAAACATTTACCGGTAGTTCCTTCAGATTATCATGAATCTCAGACAAACAGCTGTGTAATGCCAAGCCTTGCATACGCTGTTCATGTGACCACTAGTCTCCAACTTTGTGCATGGGTATCTCTCTGATGAAACTATTATATTTTATAATGTAGGAGACATCCATGAGTGTATTAAGCCAGATAAATGCACTGGAATTTAAACACCTGGACTAAAGTGATTATTTTCATAAAAAAATATGGAATCATTTTTGTTTGTCAACAAGGAACACCCTCGGTCACTGGATGACAAATTTTTACCATTGTTTAAACATCTTGCTATCAGTTTATTCCTCAAATCTGTGACCTTTCAGCAGACTACAGAGAACAATTATTCTTAGCATTTGAAATCAGATAGAAACATCTCTGAAAATCAAGATTTTTCACAAAGTTGTGAAAAACATCCTAAGTCATTGTGAAAATTTGTATCAGGTATTTTCATTTTATGTAGTATTAATCTTTCCTTTTCAGCCCCCTCCATCAAACTAGGAAATATTTACCCAGAATGTGATTCAGCCACATTGGGGAAGGTTCTCTTCACCTCGGAGCTGTTTAAGACCCATCAAGATCCGTGGATCTTCGATTGGGGAGATGGGTAAATGTTTGACTTCAACTTGGCCAGGCAACCCAAGTTACAATGTCACCATTTGAGCTATTGATCTTTCTCAGTTCACTTTGCCCCGAAAAACAAACACATTTGGGGGATTTCCGTGTCTCAATGCTCCAAAGGTTGATGGGAACCAAGTGTGAAAACTTTGTGCAAGCACCAAATCTGTGTGTCGGGGAGGTTTCAGGGTTATATTGGCCAAGCGGTGTTTTGCTCTCACACAATGCTAGTTTGTTGTTGTTAGATGATGGAGGTATTATTTGGAATGCTTAGAGTTACGTGATTAGTCAGTGATCTTCAAGCTTCATTGTCTTGTGACAATGTTTCAGAAATATTTTTCAATCATTGGCGATGGATCGGAAGATGGTGATGAGGGGACACGTTGGGGGTTAAATCTCGCCAGAGTTTAAGTGTTGTTTAGGTTCAGGGGGATCAGTAGTTTGTCACTGTTTTGAAAATGTAGTTTTTGTGGATTTTGTAGATTACAGTCCTGTTGTGTTAAGGATGAATTGTGCAGTTGAAAAAAATAATTTTTTCTCAAATCTTTAATACTTGGGAAAGTTTGGAGCTAAATGAGGTTAAACGCATTGTGTATATACTCAGATCAACAAGCGTCACTCATTTTCAAAAACTTGCCAATTCAATTTTTGAGCATAGATCATGTTTCTTTGTGAATATATTGTAATCAAGTTGATAAATGGATAACCATTGAAAGTTTTGATGGAAAAATCATTTTTATCATGCCTACAGATTTTGATTTTTATGAAAGTAAATGAAAAAGGTACATATAACATTTGTCTTGCGTTACATATGATTCTAAGACATTATTATGTGTGTAGTTTCCAGTGTCCATGCTCTTCATTTAAATGCTTTCAAGAACTTTCTGTTGACTAAGATGTACAGTGAAATAGTATGACTCTTGAAAGTGCCATTTATTTCTGAAATAAGTCTGTTGTGACAGGTCTGGAATTCTGATCCAACTCTATTTCCCCCCAGTGTGAAGGATGATCTCTTAGCTTCTCCTGTAGTCTGGTGTTTGTATGTACTCTCATATTTCAGACCAAGTTTGGCACATGGTCTTCATCATGTCCATAGCGCCATATAACCAGAATGACAAACTAGACTTTCTAACCAATAGCATTTGGCGATTCCATCATCTGCAGCCATCTTAAGTGGGAACACAGTTCTCTTGATAATGACAAGTGTTATTCATCAGTCCATTGCCTGGGGGATGTTATTGACATGCTTTGCTCCAAAGTCGTCTGTTTCACCATTGGTGCACCACCCTTTAGGAACTAAATGGAAGCGAAATCGACGCCATCTACCAAACAGCAATGACTTGCATCAGTGCTGAATAGATTGACAGCTTCAGTCAAGTGTTTGTTTTTGTCTTTTGGAAATTGACAGGAATTTGGTCTGTCGATGAACATGTTGCCATGAACGCCCATCAAATAATGGCTGTTGATTTGATCTCAGGGACATGAGCAGTTAGTACTCTGCATTGCTCTGAGGAGTTAATAGACATCAGCGCCACGTCAAACTAAACAACCCTGGTCAGAAACAGCCGATTGCACTTATTAATACCCTCTGTTTGTCCTTTTTCTGAAGGATTTGTAAAAAATGTTTTTGTCAGAGAAATTGTTTCAGCATATTTTTAGGCATTTCATTGGTTTTCAGTCCATTATTCTCAGTGTACGAGGCCAGGCACTTTGAGGCCTCCCTGACACTGAGGTCAATATTTGACCCTCAGATCTTTTCAATGGTAATTGCCTTCTAATTCTTTTTAATTCTTAATTATGTGTAAGTTTAGAAAGAAGTTCCATAACTTTAATGCCAATTGACTGATATTGTTTAGATTTGGGACCAGAGATGCCATAGATGTTTATATAGTGGAATGCCGTTTGCAATGTTTATTGGACTGTTTTGAGATTATTTAACATTTTGGGGATTGATGTTTTGAAAATGTAGAAGTTTTAATCTCTAACTGTTAGTTTTATGACAAAGATTTTACTGTGTTTTTTGTGCTATACAATGTTACTGTTGTTAAAACTTCATGTTTCACATTATTCTGCTAAAAGAAGTCTGTCAATAATGTGAACATATTATGATATTTCTTTACCACAGAAGGATAAAATGTTAATCGATGCTAAAGGATTATGATTTCTATATGTTACATATATGCAGTTACATATTGCCATTCAGTAGATGCCACTGATGATGTCTGGCAGTGCTCTCAGTTGGTAAGGATTTGATGAAAGTACATGTCATATCTTTCATTGATTATGGGCTGTTTCATGTGAAAGTCTCCCAATGAAAGTTTTAGTTATGAATGGCATTATGCAAAATTACCATTCAAAAGTTGTTCTTTTTTTGTTAAGGTCTTTACAAGATTGGCCTGATTGTTTTTATGAGTTCTCTTGATGGTGGTTGGGTATAACTTTATCCAGGCTTAAGTATTTTCAAAATTTCTTTCTGAACTGAATGATAGTTGTATGATTTTAAGGAAGTCATTGTCATTATAATGCAAGCTTTTTAATCATGATTCCATAAGACTTTTTGCCCTCTGTGACCAGTTTACCATTCATTGCTAAAATGTGAAATTGACATTGCTTCATTCTGTGGAGTCCGGAATCCTGGTGAGTTCTGTAATCTGCTGATCTTCCACCAATCATCCTGAGTTTCATCCCAATCAGTGCAATAATGTGTCTGACAAGTGCATTGCGATCTTTTCAGGTTCTCTTTCCTTTACAGAGAAGAAGAGAGCAATTTGTATGTCACATGAAATCTAAATTTGGAAGAAGTTTATCCTCCATGATTTTATTAAAAATACTCAAAATGAACTGGACAGAATTTAACTGTCATTTCCATAAAAAGAGTTATCGGTTGCTCAGAAAATAATGTGGAAGCGTAATCTGTAAATCTCTTCTTCCATGGGCTGCTGTGAATGAAGTACACTTGGATGTGATACAGACAAGAAATTGATGCTTCCTTATTCCACAATCATGTCTTTTCAGTTTTGATTGTCTTATATAGCAGACAACATAAGACTGTAGAATCTAAAATTGCATTAAGATGATTTTCAATATTTTGAGGCCCAGACATAGTGCTAATGAAAATTTTCTATAAAGGCAATTTTCACGGACATTACCCGAGACCTTTTCGTCATTGGTTGAGTAAATATTTGATTAATTCCACAAATCTATATCAGCTGTGAACGATTTCACTCACGACAGATGTTCATGTTTGTAAACCAGCCTGACCACAAGTTTCGCACAAATCCTGAAGAGATAATGAATTGAGGAAAATTGTTTGAATCGACACTGCAACGTGCAACAGTGTCATGAAGAAGCCAGGACTTGTTAGAGGTATATACATATGTGTGATTGACTTAGAGCGTGAGAAATTCTAAGGAAGTGTGCACAGACACATTGATGGAATTACTTCCATCTCGGTCAACGGCAATGGTGAGTGTAGTCTCAATATAAAGATGTGTTGTTGGGAAAACAAATATATCGCAGATGAACTACAGTATTGTGGGAGGTCCTTTACTTGTTTTAAAAGGTATATTTTAAGAACCACTATTTTTTGGTTCAGATAATGTATGAAAGTATGGTGATATAATTGTTGCTGTTTGTTTCAAATTTCACATTTCTCAGAAGATCCTCTCTTCCACCTTTTTTCAAAAACAGTTCCTGTGATTGATTTTCTTGCATGAACAGCTGATTTGATCTTGTTTGCAGTTGCTTTGAGGAATTGGCAAATTATGTTTTAGTGAGATAATATTGGAAAAATTCAAATAGCTAAAATTGAAGCCTTGGCTTGAATCGATCAGTTATTAATTGAGGAAGTAAACAGTGCATGCAATTTCAGTGCTGTTTGCAATTACTGGATGCTATTTGCCACAGACAAGCAGTTCCTGAAATATCTTGAATTTTTTGCCCAACCGACTTTCAGTGTTAGCACCCAAACAGATTATCGGCATAACTGTAAAGACAGAACCCCTGTTTATCCAGCCCCTCTCTCATGCTCCTCTCCAACAAAGCCTGGTATGTGTGTTGCAGGGGAATGTACACCACCTGATTATCAGCAATATTCTCGCTTAAGTCTTTGACTGGCATTTAGAAGTGATAGAGGCAAGAATTTTATGGATGTCAACTTCTTTATTTGGGCAACACGTTTTGGCAGGGTGCATCTCTTACTCCCTTCATCATTACTCCTTCATCAGGTGAATTTGGATTACTCCTTCATCAGGTGAATGAAATACATATACCCTGGCTGTATCATGGCAGGGTGCAAGTACATACTCTGTATCATGGCATCGGGGGTGCATCGAGATTACTCCTTCATCAGCTTCATCAGGTGAACGAAGATTACTCCTTCATCAGGTGAATGAAATACATATACCCTGGCTGTATCATGGCAGGGTGCATCGAGGAAATACAGTATCATACAGGGTGCATACCCTTCCTTCATCACATATACCCTGGCTGTATCATGGCAGGGTGCATCGAGTTACTCCTTCATCAGGTGAATGAAATACATATACCCTGGCTGTATCATGGCAGGGTGCATCGAGTTACTCCTTCATCAGGTGAATGAAATACATATACCCTGGCTGTATCATGGCAGGGTGCATCGAGTTACTCCTTCATCAGGTGAATGAAATACATATACCCTGGCTGTATCATGGCAGGGTGCATCGAGTTACTCCTTCATCAGGTGAATGAAATACATATACCCTGGCTGTATCATGGCAGGGTGCATCGCAGTTACTCCTTCATCAGGTGAATGAAATACATATACCCTGGCTGTATCATGGCAGGTTACTCCTTCATCAGGTGAATGAAATGCATCGAAAGTTACTCCTTCATCAGGTGAATGATGAAATAATCACATGAATATACCCTGGCTGTATCATGGCAGGGTGCATCGAGTTACTCCTTCATCAGGTGAATGAAATACATATACCCTGGCTGTATCATGGCAGGTTGCATCGAGTTACTCCTTCATCAGGTGAATGAAATACATATACCCTGGCTGTATCATGGCAGGTTGCATCGAGTTACTCCTTCATCAGGTGAATGAAATACATATATCATGGCCCTGGCTGTTACTCCTTCATCAGGTGAATGCAGGTGAATGAAATACATATACCCTGGCTGTATATGGCAGGTTGCATCGATTACTCCTGTATCATGGCAGGTTGCATCGAGTTACTCCTTCATCAGGTGAATGAAATACATATACCCTGGCTGTATCATGGCAGGTTGCATCCAGTCGTGGCTAGGAAAACCAGTGGGTGACAGCATGAACACTAACTAGGCTATGATGAGCAGTATTGTATCCACCCAATCATGATTTTATCAGTTAAGATATTTACTATTATTTGCGTAAACACATGACCATGGAATAATAGGATATATAAAATATTTGCCATGAGAACAGAAGGTCCATGTATGTGGGGATGTGTCATATCAAAATATGTTGAAGGAGTTACATTTTGTTGCCCTGCCTGCTTACCTGACAAGGTGTGGATGACTTAGTGTCAGTATGTCTGAGTTGGGTATACATGTATAACCTGTAGCCAGTTGTATATAAGTGGCATTGGTGGTGACTAGTACACTACCATGTACACGCAGTCTACAAAACAATAATAATCTTGAACGTGATGTTAATCAGCTCTTTTCCTCATCTCATCGCACCTCTGCACCTGCCTTCCAGTGCTTTATAATCGTTATTTCATGTTCTCTACCTACTACCCAATATTTACAAAGAATGTCTAAGGACACAGATGTGGAAAGAAGAAAGTTATGCATTGGGAATTATAAGAAAATAATTGAAAAAAACAAGAACCAAAAAGATGAATTTATCAACTCAGGAGATTTCTATTTTTAAAAAATCAATTATTGCTTGTAAAATTTTTGAAAAATATATTTTGACACTCTACAAACTTCATGATCAATAATTCTTTTGATCTTTTTGGACAATTCTGAGATCGTTTTTGGCATCGAAATTCCTGTTTCAAGTTTTCTCACAAGATAAGTATAGTTCCACTGGGATAAGCCATTTCTTTCCACAAATTTCCGTTCAGTTAGTCCAGTAAGCCCACTTCATTCAGCAATTAGACAGCAGAGCAGCCGAGGGCCTTATTATGCCTGATAAAACAGGGGATTTGTTTTACTTTATTTGCAATTATGAGTTTCCATCAAGGCTCTGTTGGGCATTTTGCGTCTGTGAGGGTTTCCACTTGCTTAATTGACTGAAATGGAAATTGATCAGAGGTTCCTCTGCATGTGTGGTTGCCATCATATTGGTCTCTGATGATAGGCGTAGGATAAATTATAATGTAGTTTGCTTTAAGTGTATGGTTGATTTTGTACAGCAGAGAATTCAAAGGAGTTCAACTCTGTGTCTGTGACCTCCTTTCAATAAGTTATTGTGACTATTGAACCAGTTGGTTTGTTTTGATACATGTAAGAATATTTTCATGAACCACCTTGGAGATCCATAATGAGAACGGTTTGTTTAATTGTGTGGGCAGGTTACATTAATGGTGGCTCAGTAGTCAAGTTGTTAAATAGATGATCAGTTGCAGAGTGAGGCTACAATATCTAAAGACAAGTCATGATGATTAGGGTTTTCAACTACAAGATATTCTACAGAACTTTAAGAATTTGGACTTTTTAAAAATTTAGTTGTTGAAGATCTGTGTTAGAATTGTTCTCCAGCAACCCATGCTTGTCTGAAGTGAGTGAGTGAGTAAGTTTAGTTTTAAGCTGCTTTTAGCAATATTCCAGCAATATCACGGTGGGGGACACCAGAAATGGGCTTCACACAGTGTACCCATGTGGGAAATCGAACCCGGGTCTTTGGCATGACGAACGCTTTAACCACTAGGCTACCCCACTGCACTACTCTTACTCGTGAATTGGGTTAGAATTGGTCTTCAGTAACCCATGCTTGTCATAAGAGGCTATACCGGGATCGGGTGGTCAGGCTTGCTGACTTGGTTAGTGCGTGTCATCGTATCCCAATTGCGTAGATCGATGCTCATGATGTAATTCACTGGATTGCTAGATTATTTACAGACCTCCGGCAAATACCTTGAATTTTGCTCAGAATGGCATTAAACAAACAAACAACTTCTTTTCATCTGGCCTCATTGATTGATTGTATATTCATGTACATCTCTGGCTTCCTGTAAATCTAACTGCCACTTAATTAGCTGTATATCACTCTGCAGTATCCACATCTTTTTTTCCTCATTATTTGTGTCAACTGGCTTTACCTTGTCCCATTTATCATTGTTTTTATAACTGCTTTTGATCGGTCCTCTGTGAATTGTATATGCAGGTACATATTTGGCTTCCTGTAAATCTGGTATATATAGTTTGTTTTCTACATCAGTCTTTAATCACCCGAAGAAGGGGCAAGAAGTAGCCCAGAAACAAACCAGAAGTTGCCATCCATATACTCGTCTTATATATTCACCAAGTTCTAAAAGCCTCTCAAGAATCTAAGCAAACAATTGTTGGAGAGGATCTTGGTTCACACGAAGACTTCCTTAATCTTTTGTAACAATTTCTTATCCTATAACTTCTACAAATCTTGTTGAGGAGGAAAGTGCTACACAGGGTGTTGCTTTCTTAATGATAAAACTAGTGGCCACAGATGAACCAAAAATATTTCTTACATATTATTTATTTTATGATAATGATTTTTATTGGTGATGTATAAATAAAGGCAACATAGGCATATAGAATTCTTTTTAAACCTTTGATATATCTGACAGCCTTAGCAATGGACCATGTTTTTAATTGCAGTTATCAGTTACTTAAGTTGAAAAAAATGTTATCTTGCACAAAAATGAAATAATCTTTAACCTTTGATTGGTAGATAATTGCTTGGGCCAAGACTATCAACTGTTGGTAATGGAAATACTTTTACAATTACATCAAGATAACGAGATAAGGTTTAATGTCTCATGTGAATATATATTAATGATATGTGCATACATGATACATGCAGTGTTTTATAGGTTGTTAGATGGTTTCTAAGTTCATTTATTACTTATCATATCTCTGCATCACAGATAAGATTAAGTGTGGTCTAGGTTTTGTACAAGCTGTTGGTTTGTGGTGGGTGAGCTGTAACTTAGTGAAATATAGACAGATCATAATGTTAGTAGTTTATTTATTAAAGATTCATTGTAGTGTTTTCTACTGAGAATAGGATGTTTTAAATGCATCTCTTGGATGTTGAAAGTGGGTTGAAATATCAGATTCAATACTGTGGCCCAGATGTATTCTCATACTATGTTCAATCACCAGTTCGTTCATGGAGAATTTCATAGACTGAATGTTATTATTATTATTATAGTTGTGACACTTATCCTGTGGGTAATCTGTTTCATGAAGGGAATTCACTTCAGAAAGTCAGCAAGCACTGTCATCTCAGTCCTGATGCAACAGTATCATTCAATTATTGGGATGCAGCAAGGATTCAGTATTGGGATTGGGTGTCTATGTTTCACACAGGGTTATCCCAGTGGCCTAGCACTATAAAGCAGCCCTAGTGAGGGCGAACACAGGTGTGGCATGGATCATTGCTATTTAAAGGCAACGGGGCGGTGGGGTACCATCTTGGTTAAAGCATTCCCTCATCATGGCGAAGACCTGGATCCAGTTTGCCACATGGATTGAATGTGTGATGCCCATTTCTGGTGTCCTCCATTGTGATATTGCAGCATTATTGCTGAAAACCTTACTCACTCATTCACTATGAATGCAACAATCTTGAAGGTGGTTGAAATGCTCATCAAATACCAGAATCCCCTCTTTTTGATATCGTTTGTCAACTTTGTTCACATGCTTGTGGTTTGGGTTTATTGTAAATTCCTTCAACATCCAACACTTTTGGCTTTTCACTCACAATAAGCTTGCAACCACTCACAGATATTTCTTCATTCTGTTAGAGGGGCATATATTTGTAAAGTCTTGGCATTTGATCCAATTTGTGAGTTGAGATACAACCAGGTTCAGCCCTCAAAGCTTCTGTTATTTAATTCTCTTCACTTACTCGCATGGGAAAACTGGTGACCAGCTCACCTCACATTTACATAGCTCCTCTTGGGAATTGCATTACTTTTCTCCCATCAGTTCAAACAGTTTCCATGACCATATGTTCTGCTACAGGTCATCCTGCATCCTTGATAACCATCCTTCTTAATACAGCAGCCATTCTCATCCATCCTTCATGTGTGTGGTTCCCCGAGCCATCATCTTGTCTTTCGTGATCAGTAATCTACACAGTCAGATGTCACCTTGTCAGCATCCACTACATTAACAAGTTTGTGCACCCTATTGTGCAGGTCTGCCTCAGACAGGTAGTAGATGTATTGTCTTTCCACAGCTATTACTGACAAGTCCTCCCACAGTGCTTTCAGTGAGTGTCATACTGAGTGTAAGCTGAATACTTCTACTGCAAGAGCGTCACATTGGAGAAACTTGAGAAAGACAAGAAAATTATTTCTTTTCTTGACCCTAATAGTTTATCCACAGTTCTAGATATTGATGAAACTTTGGATCAGAAGAATAATTTCCATCTAACATAATCAGCAGCATCCAAGATCCAGGGAAAGAAACCTTTCAAAATTTCCCCCTAGACCAGGACCAGTGAGTGGACAGTAATTAGTGGCCCTGACTGTACTTCACTGGTCCAATTAATAACTTTCATAGATTTTCTTCACTGTCAATACAAAATTCACTGGACACCAGGACCACTGTAAACTTATCATTTAGTGGTCCTGATGAATTTTTACCAGCCAGGGACCACAGGGCCAGCATCAATTTGACACACTGAAGATCATCTTTATGATGGCTGCATTGTGAGATGTCTGTATCATGTGTCTGCTAATGTTTCATCCCCTGAGGGGCGGAAAATAGCCTAAAAGCGTTCACTTGTCACTCTGAAGACCCGGGTTCGATTTCTCACATGGGTACAATGAGTAAAGCCCATTTGTGGTGTCCCCCCGCTATGAAATTGCTGGAATATTTTTAAAAGCAGCTTAAAACTGAACCCACTCATCCCATGAGATATGATCTCCGTGTGTTCTATGCTTGTGTAGTAGAAGTTCTCTGAACAGGTGGACATGTGATTTGTTTAACCTCTGTACAAGCTCTTTGCTGACAGATGCACCAGTCCATTATCTACAACAGCGGATGTATCTCTCTGAAGTCAGCAGTTGCTGTGTATCCAAGATGGTCAGAGCAGTCTGGCCACTGGAACTGGCATCATGCTGTTCTTGATTGCTGCTTCATGAACTTCATTGTTTTGTTGGAGACATATATTGGCATTCCTATTGGCTAGTGATTGAAGTGGTTGAAGTGCCCCCTCTTGTTAATACTTACACAGTACTATTGACTTAGTCACTATAGCTGTCACTGGAATCAGGCTGTGAGACTTAGTCAGGGGGTTTAGCTTGAGACTTGCTGATTGTATTTGAGACTTGGTCATGGTATCTGTCTGTCAGGGGCTGAGCTATGAGACTGATTGGTCTTTGTATCTGTGATTGTGTCTGTCAGGGGTTGTTGAGCTTTGTCATGAGACTTGGTCATTGTATCTGTCAGTGGTATCTGTCAGGGTTGTGCTATGAGACTTGGTCATTGTATCTGTCAGGGGTTGAGCTATGAGAGCTATGAGACTTGCTGATTGTATTTGTCAGGGGCTTGAGCTATGAGACTTGGTGATTGTATCTGTCAGGGGTTGCACTATGAGACTTGGTCTTTGAGTCTGTCAAGGTTTGAGCTATGAGACTTGGTCATTGTATCTGGCAGGGGGTTGAGCTATGAGACTTGGTCATTGTATCTGTCAGGGGTTAAGCTATGAGACTTGGTCATAGTATCTGTCAGTGGTTGAGCTATGAGACTTGGTCATTATATCTGTCAGGTCTTGAGCTATGAGACTTGGTCATTGTATCTGTCAGTGGTTGAGCTATGAGACTTGGTGATTGTATCTGTCAGGGGTTGAGCTATGAGACTTGGTCATTGTATCTGTCAGGTGTTGAGCTATGAGACTTGGTCATTGTATCTGTCAGGTGTTGAGTCATGAGACTTGGTGATTGTATCTGTCAGGGGTTGAGCTATGACTGAGACTTGGTCATTGTATCTGTCAGGGGTTGAGCTATAAGACTTGGTCACTGTATCTGTCAGGGGTTGAGCTTTGGGACCAATGGTCATTGTATCTGTCAGGGTTTGCACTATGAGACCTCGTCATTGTATCTGTCAGTGGTTGAGTCATGAGACTTGGTCATTGTCTCTGTCAAGGGGTGAGCTATGAGACCAATGGTCATTGTACCTGTCGGGTCGAGTCATGAGACATGGTCATTGTATCTATCTGGTCGAGTCATGAGACATGGTCATTGTATCTGTCAGGGGTTGAGCTATGATACTTGGTCATTGTATTAGTCAGGGGGTTGAGCTATGTAACTTGAAATTGTAGCTGTCATTTCTGTCAGTGATGAAATTGTCATTCAGTGAAAAGTGAAAGAAGGAATCAGCTGGCTTCTGGTGTATAGTCTAGTCTGGTCTAGTTGAGTCTAGCATACTGTAAAAGTGATGTACTTCATGCTGTTCTGGAAGTAGTGTATGTCCTTATTTGGGTAAGATTGACAACACCCCTCTCTGATGTAAGTGTTCAATATATTTTATCTTGATAATTATATTTCATATTCTGCTACTGTGGAATTTTTGTTTAAACCAGCATAACAACTTGTTTTGCAGTTGCTCAGATTGTTGTCCTCTATCATTACCCAGTGGCAGAGATATAACAATACTCGTAACAACCACCTGCACTGCACACAGTACATCATCTCCTACATCTACGTCAACTGAACCCAGCTAACAGCTTGGCACTGTAAACTTGTGAATTGAAAACAGGGGACTGTAGGCGGTGAAGGGGGAGCTTTTTGGTTGTATGTTTCTTCTTGGAATGTTGTGGTAGTGATTCATGAATACCATCGTCTATGGGCATTACTATGATGCTATTTTGGGAGAGTAATGTATTGTTCTCTTCATATCTGCAATGCTGTGTCAGATCCAGTAATTGATTGCTGCCACCTCCATGGCAAGCCTTGTGTTGCCAGTGTTGGGTAATTTCATTTCCTGCGGGAGATAGGTAAGTATTTATGATCCTGTTGGGCAGACTGCGAGGGGTGATGTTAAGTCATGCATAATATCATATTTGTGTCAATCATTTGTGAAAGAAACATATTTTTCTGTTCTCTCCTATCAATATTTCTCCATTTGTTCCTTCCAGATCTATATTTAATTATCTAGATTGTAGATCAAGTTTAGTGTTTGGAAAATTAGAGATGTTTTATTGGGCCATTTTTATGTTGAAATATTTTGTTCTTATTAGCAATGGATAAATGATGAGATGTAAACTTTGTGATTTGAGCAGTTTGTTTTTTTTCAATTATATACCAGCTGTCATTTTTCTAAGTAAATACTGATGAAGTATTTGGAATATACCACTCCATAGAAGTTAAGGAAAACCTGTTAACCTGTGAACATAGTGAAGCTGTGATGGTCAAAGATAAACTAGTCACATGGAAACATGAGGGCTTCTTTACCTTCTTTGTACAGTGTAATGTACATCTTCACAGCTGTCTTAAAGGATCATGTACATTATAGGACGTTACTATTATATCTGTGTAATCTGTGGTGTACTTCTGTCTGAAATTAGAGTAGATGACAACTGGGAGGTCTTAATGTGGTGTAGCTTGATGGTGTTTATTGTTGTTGATGCAGTCAATCTCTGCCTTGTCTGATCCAGATTTGATTGTATACAGCCAGCTGTGACAGGGCTGGATTACTGCTGACCCTCACTCACTCATAATGCTTTTCTATGTCAGGACATTGCTTATGATATTCGAATAATCATTATGGGAACTATATTGATAAATGTGGGTGTATAAAATGATTTTTTTTTTAAATTGCCTTCTAAAACTCATTGTGGTATACTTTTTCGCTTTTAAGAAATTTATAAGATCTGTTATCTGGTAATATCTGCTTTTACAAACAAATATGCTTTCAAAAACTAATTCTAACATTTCACAAGTTCAAATTTGAGAAAGTGCAGTTACTGACATCAGATATATCTTCAGCATGTTCAAAATGTTTGTAAATTCCCCCACATCATATCATGGAGGCAGTGTGTAAGGAGTCACGTGTAGGAGGAAATCTGTAAATGTCACGTACATGTCTTCATCTGCTTTTGAAATATTAGCATGAAAGTAACTGATCTTAACCTTTTTTAAATGCCAACATTATACTGCTCCTGTTTGTTATTGTTTGATTGTTCTTGGGTTTACATTACCGAAACTTACCCCCTCTCATGTTTGTCATTATTTTAAGTATACAAACATTGCTCTCAGCAAGAGCACAATACTGTAAGTTAGAAACCTGGCAACTCCCTGTCTGTTGATATGAACACCAGACTGACAGCAGTCAGTCAGCTTTCTCCACAAAGATACAGACAAGTTTCAGTCGTACATTGCGAAATGAACATTATTGTTTAGCAACATTACGTGTGGGTGGATCAAGCTGTAAAATTTTTATATAACTCCTACTGGTTCATTTGTCATAGAAATTACACACTGTCTGTGGTTGTCTGTTCCCCCTTGTCTCATGTTTCGTAGGAATAACCATGATTTGGGTAACTATAGAAACGGCTGTAAAGCATGGAATCATGATATTAATAGTTTAACAGAAATTGCTCTGGGCGTTATTACTTCACTTATTAAAGCCCATTTGTTTTGTTAATGCTTTTTATGAATGAAATCATGTTTGTGTTATCTGAACATGTAGACTTCCCTCTTGGATATTTCAGTAAGTTGTTGACATGGCATCACCATTTTTCAGCACCGTACTCACCAAAGTGTCTATCGATGTATTGATGAGGTTCTGAAACCATGATCGCGGACTACATCTGTGTCTAAGATTTAAATATGTCACTGTCGCAGCCTGTGTTATCTTACCTCAATCTCTTTTCAATATGATTCGTTTCTTGGTAACAAAGAGCTGCTTCAGCTTGACAAGATTGGCGCTCTGAAATCATGCCCATCATGTCGTCAGTTTCAGCATACTTTACATGATACTTACATTTATAAATAGGAATATAATGCTGTAATTGTCCGCTCAACGTCACCCTCTGTTGCTGCTCTTCCTTCTGATATTGAATTAGCACGTTTAGTTTCGACCCAGTCATTAGTCGGACAAACGAAGCTATTGATTACTCGCACGATTGATTGATGAGAAAATTAGATCCAGCGACTGGCTCGTCACTGTTAAATAGTAAGGTGTGAAATGTCATTCTGGAGGTGGAGAATGTAACGAGGGGAGTGTAATTTGGGGGGTTGTCGTAACTCAGTCCCCAGTCTATCATGTGAAGAGTGGACTGACATGATTCTAGTGGTTGTTACTCGAACTAATGATATGTTTTGAGTGATAGTTTAACACGGTACGAGAGAAGCCATTTATAATTAACCAGGAAGACAAAACTAAATATCTTGATGTGGTGCTTGTTTTACAATATGTGAAGAAACTGATAAACTGGTTGTCCTGGTGTTTGCAAGGTGTCTTGTATAGTGTCCTAGTGGGGTACAACAGATTTTGATGAAACTTTTTACACTTATATGACAATGAGTATTTCGTAACAGTAAAAAAGCTTATGATTATCCTGAACTTCAAACTTTAAAATCAATACTTTCTACAACAACTATTTGTAAACTTGATAATAGTGTACACAATATCATGATCAAAGAAGCAGTCTTGCTGTGTAGAGTTGCTTCCCTTGGCTGCATGGATTTATGGTCAGTGATCTTAATCCAGGATTATCATCAAAAGGATTATGATCCTCGGTTTGCCAGTGTCAGATTCAGTTTTGTCAGTTATCATGGCCTCTCTCTCCTCAGTTTAGTTAACACTAAGCTGATATCCTGTGTTGTTACATATCTTTCAATGGGCAGAAAGTCCTATGTACTCTTCCTTTGAATTGGGTTAGAATTGGTCTTCAGTAACCCATAAGAGGCTATACCGGGATTGGGTGGTCAGACTCGTTGACTTGGTTGACCCATGTCATCATATCACAGTCGTTTAGAACGATATTCATGATGTTGATCACTGGATTGTCTGGTCCAGATTTGATTATTTACAGACCGCCGTCATATAGCTGGAATATTGCTGGGTGCGGCCAACCAACCAACCTTTGTACTCTCTTACTACCTTGTGGAAATGGTCTGAAAATGAATGAAAATGTCTTCATTGATACCATTAAGTCCAATATTTATACATAGAATCTTAATTTTTATCAACAAACCGTCACCCAGGTCACTGTGAGATGAGACTTAATAGCATGTCACCAGCAGTCTGTCTGACAACTGACCGCCTCCGTGGTGTAGTGGTTAGAGCGTCCGCCCGGAGAGTGGAAGGTTGCGGGTTTGATCCCCGACCGCGTCATACCAAAAGACGTTTAAATATGGTACTTGTTGGTCCCTGCCTGGCGTTCGACATTAATGGGTACAACAAGGACTGGTCAGCTCGGGAGTCAGTATAGTGTGTCTGAGTGAGGTATTCATGCTTCACTGTGGTGTGGTGTCTCAGTGGGCTAGCACTATAAAACCAGCTTAAATCTGGGCTAGTACAAGCAGCCGCACATACACATACACACGCATGCACGTTGTCATATGAGCGAAATATTCTCAAGCACGACGATAAACCCAATTTCACGTCACCTCACCTCACCTGTCTGACAACTGATGATATCATAACTCTGTAAGCAGCTTAATGGTGGTTATCAATAGGGTTTAGAATGTGGGAGATTTGTCAAATATAGTGTCTGACACCTGATTTACACAAACTGTAACCTGAAATTGAAATATCCATTTTCCTTTTGCGAATGTTACGAGTAACAAAGACAGGATGTTTTGATCGTCTGGAGTCTGGCTTGCCAAGAGACTGTGTTTCTCGATTTTGCACATGGGTGATCAATTGCCACGAGGACAACCTGCCTCTGTTTCATAATTTCCAGACACATAACAAATCATTTCCTAAAAAATTGAACTGAAAAATATTTTCCTTGCTGGAAGCCAAAATATATAAAAAAAATGAAGCATACAACGTGAAGCTTGAAATTGTTGATGAAGCCTAGAAGCCATCATAGCTTTGTCATTTTACATAAATAAAAGTTCAATAATACAAGAACTCTTCTGTTTTATATCCCCCTCGGGGGACAGAACACACAATCTGGTTAGAGCACAAATTGATCTGAGGGCCATAGTAAGAAGATTTGCTGAATGTAAATTGCAGGACTGGTTTTGGCAGAGATTTTGGTTATTTTACTAGAGTCTGAAGATCACAGGTCAAGTGAGGATGGATGCATAAGCTGCATCTCAGCTTGATGGGCATGTTTCCTCACCATATTTCCAGCCATGCCCCATTGTTGAAAGAGCTTTGATTTTGAATAGGGATTTACTGATGAAAGATCAAAGTTGTTGGTAGGAGAAGCAGTGCTTATCAATCTCCAGAACAAGCAGTGTGTTTAGATACTGTAGTAACTAGTACTAATCTATAAAACTGTCCAATATATTTCTGTCAGATTCCAATCATATCACACTCTACTTGGTCGGAGTCGTTGTATTTGCAATTTGGCCTTCTCATTTCATTTACTGGTTTGTGAGATATAGCCTTCTGGGATTGACTTAGGCTGCGATTCCATGATATTCTTGTATATTTGTCACAGATATCACATCAACATTCCTTCAGTGCTATTGAAAATCATCTATATCTGTTATACTTTCAATAGTTTATCTGCATTGGCACTTTCATTTTGTCTTACGGAAATGGAAAATGTTTTGCTTGAATAAAATACTGCACCTAAAAATGTTTACAAAAACCTGACATGTAATTGTAATTGCAAATAACTCCTAAAGTTGACAAAGAACAGAACAACAAAAACTTTAATGTCATTTATGTTTAATTTCAGTTGATAATGCTCATGGGTAGTCAGTGATTTTCACAGTTAAATATTGGCAGTCAAATCTTTAAGTGTTCGGAAACACAATGGATTCTTTGCTTGTATGAAGTTAAAAATCTTATAAAATTATTGGATCACAATTTAAGTCTCCAATCATTAAAATCATATATAGTTTCCCTGTTCGAGGTAAAATAGGGGCGGTAGGGTAGCCTAGTGGTTAAAGCTTTCAAACCGGGTTCGATTCTCCACATGGGTACAATGTGTGAAGCCCATTTCTGGTGTCCCCCGCTGTGATATTGCTGGAATATTGCTAAAAGCGGTGTAACACTAAACTCACTGACTGACTGAAGGTAAAATATCTCTGATAGCAAAGTTTCATTACCCTCCAAAAAATCTCATTGCTCTTAGTTCAGGGGAAGTTTTTCTTTCAACAATAAAAAATTTCTGGATAATCCCTGAGCCTTGTGTATGAGTTGATGGTTTCAATTAGAGAATGTTTTTGTCATATGGTCTTTGATGTTTTTTTCCACCATGGTTACAAGTGAGATGACATTCTTTGCATGTACATGTACTAGACCTAGACCCTCAAAGGTCTGCAATGAGTGTTTCCTTAAGTTTCTCAGAAACGGAATTCCTTTTTTTCACTTGACACTTAAGTGTTACACCTACTAAACCAGGTTCCTGAAACAGTGAGAGAAGTAACTACTTTGGTTATGTGATCAAAGGCTTGTGTGTTTTATACCACAGTGTCAACACCCCATTTGGGAACCAGAATTTACCCTTAATGGCAAATATTGCACCAGACAGAACTGTTGATAACACCCAGTGTGACGTGAACATGCTTCACCTTTCTCATTAGTGGAATATTGGTCAAGGGTACAGATAATCTGCATATCTGCATAAGTTATGCAAATATTTATGTGAAAATTTGATTCCTATTAAGTCTATTGCGTACAGTACGCTTGAAGTTTTGTAAATGCTCAAGAACATGCATACACACAAAAATGCCAAATTTTAGCTTGCGTACCAGTGGATAGATAAAATAACTGAGGTATACTGAGAGGTTCTGTTACAGAACATGAACTTGACAACTTGCATTCTTTCTTATCGATTTCATATTACAGATCAAATATAAATATCAAACAATAACATTTAACATTTATTATATTTTTAAAATTAATGGAAAATGGCAAAATACCCAATTGAGTTTGAGTGAGGTGAGTACAATTTATTTGGTTACTCAGAGGAAACTTAGGATATCCAATTGAGATGAACACAAGTGAGTACATAACTCAATGACCCAAAACGTTATCTGTAGATCAGATTGTTTATGTAATTTTACTTTTTTGCACAAATGAAATGTGGATACCAGAACTGATAAAGCTACATTTATGTATTTGACTTGGTCACTGGTTTATGGTTACCCCAGGGTAGCCTTGAACCAAGCAGAAAGTTCAGGCTGGCCATGTCTTCAGGGATGGTGGTCTGTGGTCATGTGCATAGAGCGCAGGTCACAAATCATGTGACTTTAAGCAAAGTTGGTCACGGAGAGTCCTTGGAAGGGTGACAGCGTTTGGCAGCCTGACTCCTGAGAGTTTCTAGGAATTCAGTCCTGCCCCTCATTGAAGCAACATCTGGTCTCACCTTAGGCAAGTGAGTTGGTCAAAATTGTCTCTGTTCACCCAGCAGAAAATGGGTACCTGGTGGGATAAGTTATATGACTATTAATCTTCTTGAACTTAACAGGCAGCTTGGGTGCTAATGTCCAGCAAAGTTTATCAATGACATGCAGAAATTAAGATTGGTTCAACTGTTGTAGTACTTGGGTAACCCTGAGGCTTAAGTGTTAACCTGAGACCTGATTTGATTCCCCATAGTGGGTCTCAAGTGTGTGTCCACTTGCCAAACTAGAGTATGTTTTTAGCAACAGATAAAGGATTTATGCCTTTAACTTGTGGTAACTTGATTTTGTAAATGTTTCCATGGTGACCTTGAAGTCAAAGCATTTGGCATATACAAAAGGCATGGTATATCACCGTTTTTTGTTGAGGAAAGTTGGAAATCAACACATGACCTGCATGCTAAGCCGGAATAATTGCATTAATGGCATGGGCAGACTTTAGGTCCCAGCTGAAATGCACCAAAGGCGTTTACAGATTAGCAAAAACATATCCACCACAAGCTGTCCCTTTATAAATGCATGATTTATTCTGTCCATTGGCAGAATATGTCCCCTGTAGGTATAGAAGCTTGCAGATTAGCAAAAACATGTCTCCCACAAGCTGGTGCTCAATAATTGCATATAATTACTGGAAACCTACCAGCAAAAGTTCCAAGCGCTTGTCCAAAGTTGTCTATAATGCTGGTTTGGCTGCTGTACTCTAGCTGGAGTAACAACCTTTGCTGACCATCCTGGTGACAATTGTGGAGTGATATTCGGGAACCAGCCTTGGACTTGTATTGGGAGGTTCTTTAGGTGAGCATATTGGCGGACATATTAGGAGTAGCATCCTGCTTATAAGTGTGGGGGTGCACCTTTGGGACCCTACCTCAGAATATCTCAGATCATCTTGAGTATATTTTAGGGGACCATCTTTGGGATCATCATGGGGGAGAGTCGTATGTAACTTGGAGACAATATTAAAAATATACCTAACTTGTTAACTGAAAGTCCTGAAATGTTATATTTCTTCTGATTAACTTAATACATTGGCTATTTAAAGTTTCTACTTAATGACTGTTTTGATGGCATGTAGTGGAAGGTTCATCTTTGAGGAGAGACATATAATCAATGAAGATATTTTAGAGAGCTGATAAAACAATTTACTGGATGTAGTCTATAGCAATTGTCCTTGGAAGATAAACTCCGCCAAACAATGACTTTACTATTCCACTTCACCAGACATAACTCATTTAGAATTCCCATGGAGAGGGATAGAAACCATCAAGTGAATCTCTGCTGTCAAAGTTTCCATTGTTGACAGATTAATTACATTTCCAAAGTGTAAAACAGATTACTGATAGTTTAAATTGATCGTTATGATATGCGTTAAATTTTTCTGATTTACAAGCCGTTTGAGCTAACTCTGCTTCAGACTCTGAAACTTTGAGCTAACTGTCTCTGAACATGTAACACTGGGTACATTCTTCAGCAGATGGAGGAGAACTTTGGTTTGGGGTTATAAACAACTACAGCATACGGTTTTTGGTTTGGGGTTGCGGAATCTGGACTCATCCCCCATTTAGGGTACTGGGTACGTTCTGTGTTTTGACTTTATCTAGGGTACATTTTTGTATACAGAAACGTACCTAGGTTACATATCAGTAGTGCCTGTACTGACAATGACCCCTTCAGTGTCATTAACCAGCAAGCAGCCAGCATGATATGCCTGATGATAAGTTACAAGTTACCATTTTGACTTGACATGTCCTGGGTCATGTGATCTCAAAATGGAGTCCAAACCTATGTGTTGTATTGAAACGACATTGATCTGTGCTGACATTATCCTTTTCTTTCCTGACTGCCTCCGTGGAAGATATGTGGTTTGATTTAATTCCTTTAGGCACCCAAAAAACATTAAAGGATGGTACTTGTTTTTTCCATGGCTGGTGCTTGGTAAAGGCTCGGCAGTACAGAGACAGCGTATCGACTCTAAGTTGGGTATCAGTGTTAAACTAGGGCATGGTATCTGATTGGTCTATCACAAACACCAGGAGTATTCTAGACTTGTACAAGCATACATACACCCACACATATACACCACTGTAGTAATGCACTATTCTTACATGGGACATTAAACCCAATTTTACCACACCTCACTTCTCATTTTTTATTACTCCTTTCAGACTGTCACGACAATGCTATAATATTGCTATAACAATACCTCCTTCACTTGCCCATTCTTAGAAGTTTAGTGCTTTCCATTTTTCATACACTTCAAATAATCAGTATTCATTGCTTTAAACACATTTGCTATGTGTAACCTGATTAACAAGTTAAACTGTCTGACCTTGACCTTTTAACCTTTGACCTGTGATAATTTGTTTGTCATTATGCACAACGGTAATGTCACATCTGGTCAATGAAGTTCATCAGTGATCTTGTCTATTCATGGTTCGGCCTTTACAGTAATTATTGCATCAACAAAACCAATATTACTTCAAAGACTAGCTTGTGTTAGCTTCGCACAATCACTAAATTAGAATAGAAAGCTTTCAAACAATCAGAAGATATTTTTAAACATCCCTAACTGCAGATGGAAAATTGTGTCACTTGCAAAGAATCATTTGTAAAGAAGTCAAATGAAGGTTTCATTAAAGGCTGTGGTCATCATCTTGGGAAGTAACCTGCATGAAATTGAATGTGCAGTCATTCAGAAGATGTTGTAAATTTCTGGCTAGACTACATCAATTACAACTAACTGATTTTTGCCTCCAACAAATCGTGTTAAGCCCTTAGGAAATTGAAGTGTTGATTGCGCTGTGTCAACATCTACTGTATACATCCTTGTGGAAGATGTGAGTGCGTTGTATGGTTTGTTGCAGGTAATATACACAAGGTATTTATAAGGTGAAGGAGATTGTTTTGCTGTAGAAGAGATTTTGTGTGAAAAGGAGAGGTGCCTGTGGCTGTGGAAGACTTCACAATGGTGGATGTCTTCACAATGGCTAAAGCCTGTTAGACTTTAGCTGGAAGACTATGTCTGCAAAGGTATTGCTGTTCTGATAATGTTGAGTCAGACTTGTTGCTCAGGGGTAGGCTTAGTTCCAATAGATTCAGGCTTATCGGCGGGAGTACTTATTTATAGGACTAGAAAATGTTCTTTTACTTCTGCCATTGATTTGTAAAGATATTTTACCAGTTGCAAGTGATATTCAAGCTCCTTTGAATTACATTGAATAAATGATCACAGTACCTCACAAAAGAGTGCCAAACATATTTAAGAGGAAAAAGCTAAATGGTTAGCTTATATGGTGGAAATGAAATCAAAGAAGTTTATGTAACTCTGAGGTAGATGTATCAACATGCCTTTCTTACCCGACCAGGAAGTCAGTTGTAAACTGGTCCTCTAAAGTGCTGCAACTGTGAAGACTACACCCGTGTTCCAGAAGCTTCTGGTGATGGTTTCCAATCCCAGGGTCACCCTCAGTGTGTTTCTAGGTGATGGTTTCCAATCCCAGGGTCACCCTCAGTGTGTTTCTAGGTGATGATTTCCAATCCCAGGGTCACCCTCAGTGTGTTTCTAGGTGATGGTTTCCAATCCCAGGGTCACCCTCAGTGTGTTTCTAGGTGATGGTTTCCAATCCCAGGGTCACCCTCAGTGTGTTTCTAGGTGATGGTTTCCAATCCCAGGGTCACCCTCAGTGTGTTTCTAGGTGATGATTTCCAATCCCAGGGTCACCCTCAGTGTGTTTCTAGGTGATGGTTTCCAATCCCAGGGTCACCCTCAGTGTGTTTCTAGGTGATGGTTTCCAATCCCAGGGTCACCCTCAGTGTGTTTCTAGGTGATGGTTTCCAATCCCAGGGTCACCCTCAGTGTGTTTCTAGCTTTGTTACCACCATACACAAGCTCCTCGGGTTCATTAAAGTGAAACGTCAAAGACCTGCATCACTGAGATCTTTCATCTGGTAACGGGAATGTTGTTCACAAGGACCTTGTACAATGTGTGAAGCCCATTTCTGATGTCACCCACCGTGATATTGTTGGAATATTGCAAAAAGCGGCTTAAAACTAAACTCACAAACAAAGGGACCTTGAAACAAACAGTCACTAACTCGTACCATATCTTATTAGACGTATACACTGTAATAGCACACTGTATAATTGCTTGGTTGTGTATATTAAGACAAGGACACTAAGTCAGGTATTCAATCCAGTCATTTCCATAACAATTTGTATTCAATTTAGTGCATGCAATGGATCATTTGCAGTGTTTGTGTCTTTTTGCAGCTATCCGGTGCTAACTTTATGATATTTGTATTCTTGACCATGAATGTGATTTTGTCCTGAAACTAATCTGGCTTTAGTGGCACAGCTTTTGTACAGTCTGTATCAGAACTAAGCTTTTCCTGGGACAAATATATTGTTGATTTGACAAGACTACGGCAGCAGATGGTCATTGATGTACACCATTGAGAAATACTATAGGCTTGACATCATAATTAACAGAACAGCTGTGAAAGAGAGATCCAATGTTGAGCTGAGTGTGTCAGTATATTAAGTATATAGCAAACGTTTCTCAAAGGAACAAATGTATATATAAATGCAGAGTGTGAATGCTAGAGAAAAACCAGTGTTGAATATCCTCTGGAAGAGGGCAATCATGTCATGCAGCATTGGTTCAGCACCCTCACAAAACATAAAATCAAATGTTTGTTCCCCAGCCCCACACAGCTGTCACTCATGCCATGTAATGGCAGCATGTACCTAAACTGAATAAGGAAGTAATCTGCCAGAATATCAAGTAATTTGCTAACCCTGTTGAAAATAAAAGCCATAAATGGTAAAAAGATCTAAAGATGCATATAAACATGCATTGGTCTCATTGGTCAAGTAACTTCAGAGAAACCCAAGTTCTGGATTCTTATGTCCTTAGATGTACAGGATTGCTGTATATGTTGGTTTGAATCACAGATTCAAAATGCCCCTCTATGAATTGTGCTTGATTCCTCCACTTATCTTGATTTCTAAGATGCCTAGCGGTTAGAACAATTGAAAAAAACAAACATTATCAGACAATAAAGGTATAGTTTTTTGATGACATAACAATTGAATGACGTCATCCCGTCACTGCGCCATTCTAGTGTGCCCCCTTGTAATTGAACCATTTTACATTACGTCACAATGTAAGCGACGTCACGATGCATGTCAGTTGTCATCGCCTCGTGCGGCCTCCTACAGTAAACTACTCCGTTGCATCCTGTTTCTTGGTTTGCAGTTGCTTCACGCAGCTAACATCACTGGTGGAAACATTACGTTTATGTTTTACGACAGTTAAAATGTGTCAATTCGACTCACAAGTTTTCAGCGACACGATAACGTTTGCAATGTTTACATTCCCACAATGCAATCGTGGAATGTCGCTTGACTACTCAGCTTCATCTGGATGTACTGATCTAAACTTACGTTGGTAGTAGAAATGCGACGTTCATATTGCCCCATATGGTTTACGTTAATGACAGATGTAATTAAAATAATTCAGAGAAGATATTTAATCCGAACGTAAACTGTCATCGAACTGTTATCATTTGTTTTTTTCTGGTAACATTAAGACGAACGTAGGGGGGCAGACACATCAATAGAACAGCGCGCCAGTTAGCCCTGAGCGAGGATTCTTAATTTAGGTCACCGACACCGTCGTTTGTTTTCTGCCTTAAATTAATCGTAATTATCCTTAGAATGTATTAAATGTGGCATCTTAGAAAAGAACTACAGTTCGCTCTACCACCATGTATAGTGTAATAAAGCACACTTTTGCCCTGAACTATTATAGTTAAAGTATGAGGACGCTTATATAATTATATAAATGTGCTGTTGAATTATTTATTAAGTACAGTACAACAAATCAGGAAATGGTCTGTATTTTGACACTAAAGGTGTTCTATTCTTCTGGAACTGTATCAAACAGACCTCCTCTGACACAATTAACTCAAGACAAATAGTTATCAAATAAACCAATTCCACACAATATTGCAAGCTGTCTTAGGCCAAACTAGAAGTTCACATGGTGATGAAGGAGAGGCATTAAGCATCTATCCTCCCTGACGTTTCCACATCCTGTGCTGACACACAAGACCCGCAGACACTGTTTAGTCCAGTCAAATTTAGAAGTAAATGGGTACCCTAAATCTGTTTAAGTCAGTAAGTATGTAGTAAATTAACCCAGAGTGACCACATTTTGATAGGATGGGCTCCTTTTCAAACAAAGGTATCAAGAAAACTTCTGAGACCTGTGCAATCTTTGGTAACTTGATCAATTGATTATAGCTGGTGATCAACTCCACAACATTTGCCTGGACAATTAGTGTGGGAAATGAATGTAGAAAAGTAGATGCTTCTTGTATGAGACAGTTCAGGTTTCTTAAAAGGTGGTCAGTTTGTCTGTACATTGGGTTTGCTGTTTATTTGTGTTGAATCGTTTGTGGCTCTATTGTAAAGCTATTTGAGCTGTCTAGACCATGGAAATTATTTTATGACAAGGATTTAATTGGATTGTAACACTAGAATTTTGTAAGGAAGTCTTTTCACTTTTATCCACTCCGCCTTACCTTTGAAGGTCAGGGTTGGAACTAGTCTCCAGCCACACATGCTGACATAACAGATTACTTTGCTTGTCGTAAGATGTGACTATCAGAGTCAAGTGGTAATACTCTCCGGTTTGGTTGATGGGCGTCATCATGTCCCAGTGGTGTAGTGTTGTTCATGATGTCAATCACAGGATTCCTTGGTCACAACTTGATTATTTATAGACAGCTGTCATATAGCTGGAATATAGATTACTGCTTAATCCCCTACATTATAATACAGAATATGTCCATTTGTATCTGTAAGTCCATTTCTCTGTCCATCAGTTACAACATTTATGATCAAACAAATATGATTGCTGTGTACACGCATGCTAGGTTAGATTTGTGTTTTTGGGAAATTTAAACCTTTTTCTGCTTCTGTTTTGTTCTCATGTTGTCAGTCACAGGATTCGTGGTCACAACTTGATTACTGTACATCATGAAATTAATGCATCACGAATTTAATGCGAATGCGAGGGTCTAGTCTAAAATGCGTCACGAAATTAAAGCGAACTCAGGAATCTGTGTTGATGATAAAATGTGACACCCTGAATCTTTGGTGTTGTTCTTTTTCTTTTCACACTTGTTATTTACCAAATAAGCTGAATTGAGCTTGTTAAGCAGTGAATGGAAATGAGCTGACGTTGTTTTGATCACGCTGCCATGTTTGATCACATGATTGCTTGCTACTACTTGTCTTATGACAACATGTATAAACGTAAGCCGACTTGAAAGAAGCAAGTCATCTACCAAGGTACAACAAACAAGTGGCTGGAGAATGTCCGGTCTGGCTGATGTGCTTGAGTGACTTTAAACAATGACCATTGATTGTAACCAGTGATAATTACATGTGGTTTGAGATACCTGTAATTAGGAAGTGACCTGTATTGGTGTAATGTGTAGTGTCAACAGATTTACGTTTTCTGTCTTTAATTAAGTAGACATGGTCAGACTGATATGCGTCATTATAATAATGCAAGAAGACTACAGACGCATTTTTCGCATTAATAAAATGCTCGCATTAATTTCATGATTTACAGTATTTACAGACAGTTGTCATATAGCGGGAATATATGGTGCTTGATCCCTCAAACTGTAAAATGTACAATGTGTTCATTTGTGTATTTCAATCCATTTCTCTAGCCATCTGTATAAAAATTGAAAAAGGTCACCTGGAAGTTTCAGTGATGTCATGTAAGTGCCTATTACAACATTTATGATGAAACAAACAGGATCACTGTGTACAAGTATGCTCCTTTAGATTTAAGTTTTCTGGAAATTTGAAAGTTCTTATGCTTCTGTTCTGTTTCTCATGTATATCTGTTTTTATCACTTGTAGTTTGAAGTACATGTACTACTACTTTTGCTGTATTAAAACCTAATATTTTTTTTATTATCCTTTGAAATGCAACACTTCTTTTGCCAAATGAGTTTGAAATTAATGCTTTTAACAGATCTAAAAAATGAAGAGGCTCGCAAACATTTGCTGTAACAAATTAGAATGAGTTGTGTGACAAGAAGTGTTTGAAGTGCCAATCAAAAGCAAACTACGACAGACGGTAATTGCTTTAATGACTGATTCACCTTCGTGCTGAGAATTGCTCTCTGAATGCTACAATGATGGTAAATCCTGCTCGTCTGCAATTGACATGTCTGCAATAGTCGTCAATTTCTCCAGAGACGTGTCATCAAGTGATCAAGTTGTCAGTTTCTCCATATTGATCGGTCAAAGGCTACACATTCCTGCAATTTACATTTTGGGCAATTTCATGTAATATTTAAAAAATGATATAATTTCGAAGGCCTTTTTCTTTTCATGTGATGGAATGAGTTGGAATTGATTTTAAGTTGAGACATTTTACGGAAATGGGCATGGAAACTTCACGGTGAACATGCTGGTAGAAAAGACGTTTTTGTTCCATTTGGTTGCAATTACGGGATATCGTTAAATTGATGTATAGCGTCACGACCAGCATGTCTGTTTGGAATGCTGTGAATGTGTAACAAAGTTTTAATGGTTGATGAAGATAATTCAAGATTAATTATATTGATTTTTGATTAAAGGTTGTGTCCTAGCTCTTTGTTGTTTGCAGTTTTATATCCAGTCTTCCTTTTAACCCAGTCTTTGATGTGTTTGGTGATTTTAGGCACAGAAATATGAAATCCTAGATGGAATCCGACAACAAGATTTTATGGTTTCTGATTTCAATACTTTTTTATGCAATTATCATTGCCATTTTGAAAATGGTGGTTTTGGAGTAGCTGACGTTTACTTTGATTGAAGTATCTGATCAATAACATGTATATTTCATAACTTGTCATTGGTATTGCAGGGACATGAAATGAGCTTTTCTTGTCAGTAGCAGATATTTGCATCAATCAATATCACGTATTACACGTATATGGAGAAAATCTCCTGCCAATCATTACTTGAAGTAAACAGGTCATAATGGACATAGTTAATGGAAACACGGTACCAAAACAATGAATTACAAAGGTCTTGTAATATCTGGAAAAAGGAAAGAGATTTTTCATGGCTACCTTCATATTTTGGAGATTTATATCGAGACACGTGGATATAGCCTATTGAAGGCGATTATAGCAGAATTGCCTCTAGACCTTCATGGTTTGGTTTGTGGGGTTAAATAGCATTGCAGAAATCCTTTTAGCTTTCAGCTTTGAGATGTGTTTATTCAGGAATGGTCCCTGCAGCGAGCTCTACCAGACTTTTCTTTGGGTGAATGAAACCGAGGAGTGTGACTGGATAGTGATCGACCATAGCTGATGGATGTAAATGGCATTACAAAATACAGATTCCGAAAACGATGCACCCGTTACTGTCATGAACAGTAGTTAAATATGAACTTGCTTTCTATTTTCCATTGGTGTAAGGTCCACTCCAAGCCTTAGTGTAAGCATAGGAATCTCAGCCTCAATGTGCTGAGTAGAATATGCATGGTTTATCTCACTTGTGTCTGTTTGTGTTTATAGGGAAGACAAAATGGGTGTATTGGTCACATGAAGTCTGTGTTTATCTGTGTGGGGATCATTTCGGGCCACACCTATGCAGTATGCACACTGTGATATATGGATGGATTCTGATGGTGGATTCAGATCAGCACCTCAGTATTGAAACATACAACTTTAAAAAAGAAACATACATCTTTATGGATGACAACTTCCTATTTACTGTATAGAGCGACATTTTGATGTAGATTCTTACACTGTTATCAGGTATTGCAGATGAAACAGTAAAAGCTGCAAATTGGGCCTTCAAACTTCATAAAATGTTCCTGGTTTGCTTTTGCTTCCTGTAAAATCACAGATTGTTAGCAACAAGTGTTTCAGCAAGTCTTTGTGACGTAATAATTAGGAAGTGAGTCAATATGTACCAGTATGTTAACCTTGTGCTATAACAGTGTTTAGAAACCTATAACAACTACTCTCAGATGTAACATATGTTATATTTGGGATTACACTTTCTTAGTAAAGTACAGATTCTAGTACTTTTGTTGGGTTTGTTCCACAAAAATGGAAGTCGGACAACTAGTAGTCTTGACCACAGACTTTGTGTACCCCTCTGATAAGTGTAAATTGGCACGGCTCCCCGTGACCGCTGAAAGCTGTGAATGCACAATGCCACATAGAAAGTGGTTAAATGTAAGACATGTTATATTTGGGATTTCCCTTTCTTTATATTTGGGACTCAACCCAACAGAAGTACTAGAATCTGTGCTTTACTTTGAAAGAGATATCTGTTCATTACATCTTTCTACAGTTTCCTTTACAGTAGTACAAAGACTGACTGACTGAGTTTGGTTTTACGCCGCTTTTAGCAATATTCCAGCAACATCACGGCGGGGGACACCAGAAATGGGCTTCACACATTGTGCCCATATGGGGATTCGAACCCGGGTCTTCAGCGTGACGAGCCAACGCTTTAACCATTAGGCTACCCCACCGCCCCAGTAGTACAAAGAAGTGCATTTAGACAAGCGTTGTAACATTTACAAACGCCTGTGCAAGACTTCTTACAGGTGCAGTGTGTTAGTTCATAGCACTGTTCTTGCCTGACCAAACGTTGTCCACTTAGGTATCCATGTGTTATTCCATGCCTTCTTCCAGTCGCGGACTCAGCAGTGTTGGATGCTTGTCAAGCACATGACCCCATACATGTCCTCGCTGTAAGGTTGTAAACATTGTGTGTGTTTTAGAGTGACCTGTAGGTGAAATGTTTTCAACTGGTATATACCGTCTTGAAAAGACTGCTTTCTGGCTTCATTGAGGTTAGAATGAGTGAGTGAGTTTAGTTTTAAGCCGCACTCAGCAATATATATATATATATGGCAGCGGTCTGTAAATAATCGAGTCTGGACCAGACATTCCAGTCATCAACAACATGAGCATCGTTCTATATACGCAATTGGGATACAATGACATGTGTCAAGCAAGTCAATGAGCCTGACCACCCGATCCCGTTAGTCGCCTCTTACGACAAGCATGGGTTACTGAAGACCAATTCTAACCCGGATCTTCGTTGAAAGTGACACTAGTTCTGTGATACACAAGAATGACAAACCTCTCAAGGAGCTGCAATGTTTTGTCAGATATATCTGCTAGTGACAGGAAAGCAGTGGGGACTTCAGGATATACATCCCAAGAATCCCAAACAGTTTTCTCACTGAACTGGCGCAAACCTAAACCTATAAGGCAGGAAGTGAAATTCCATCGATACAGAGCTATCTCCATTCCAGACTTCACCCAGGACATTGTGACACTGAACTACTGCTAACAGCTTGTTCAAGCTTATAACTCTTGCTGAAGAACATGGCTGGCTTGGACATGGAGACAATGGAAGAGTTATAGGCCAGTGTCCAGCTTAACGTTCATGTCTTGGAGAATGTTGTTCCTTCTTGTCTCCAACTTCATCTTGCAACTCACAACCTCCATGGTAAGATTCAGTCAGCTTACCAACACTCTACTTATCTTCAGGTTCACCATGATATTGCACAGACCGGGTGAGTGAACATTCTCCAGACCATAGTTTGGAGTCTAATGTGTGTGTGTTGGGAGGGGATACAAGATATTGAGAACTGATGACCTTCACCCTGGCATTTGATTGTTCCATGTGTGCAGTGATGAACCTCATTCAGTGTTTATAACATGTGCCAAATTGGAACAATTTAGTTTGATCTGTTGATTATTTATATAGAAACATAAAGTATGCATATGAAAACCACTTTTCCATTTCTTTATTTGCAGAGTATACTTAGTGAAGACAAATATATGTATTAGTCTCTTTAAGTTAATTCTTTTAAAAATGAACATCAATAATAACAGTTAAGAGACTGTATCGCAAAAAGAACATCAAAACTGGAGAGAATGGCCCAATATGCAATAGAAGCCCCGCCCATACTGTTATCTGAGCCTTTCAGGAAACAGAAATCTGTAAATGGGCGAGGCCTATTTTGTTTTCAGTTTGTGGAAACCTGACCCAAATTTCATTGATTTGCTAGCCAATCAAATGCCAGGGAATTACTTGCAGTTTGTTTATTGAGTCTTGCCTGAAAATGATAAGATAATTGTTGTCTGTTTGCCAAGACTGAATCCAAAAACAGCAGGAAGAATGTTTATAGATTAGTCCAGTAAGAATGGTAGGTGTTGATAACAATGGTGAAAGATCATCTTGCTCTATGCAAGATAAGAGACTAGTTTGTTTGTTTAGGTTACCCCTCTGGCATCTCGAGACTAGACAAGATATTACATTTGAGGGGCCCGATGGGTAATCTGTTACAGGACAGATCAAAGTCCTTGCTTGTTTTAACAGAAGACTGAACTTGGTTACCAACTTAGATCAACACTTGGTCGTGTGGTGACTGATTGTGTGTCATTGTGCCACCAGTGAGTGGTTTGATGTGCACGCTGCTGGCCAGAAGTCCAGGAGGGATTCCACACATCACTATTGGGATGTCGTGACTGTGGTGTAGCTGTGGTGTAGTCATGTTGTGGCTGGTGTAGCTGTGGTGTAGCCATCATGTCACCTTGATGTCACCCTGATGTAACCGTGATCTGTCTGTGGTATTGCCATAATCTAGATGTCGTGTAGCTGCAGTGTAGCCATGATGTAGCTGTGATTTAGCCATGTTGTAGCCATGATGTTACGTAGCTGTGATGTAGCCATGGTGTAGCCAGCATAAAGCTGTGATGTAGCCATCATTGTTATGTGGCTGTCATATAGTTGTCATGCAGCTGTGATGTAGCCATGGTGTAGCCAGCATGAAGCTGTGATGTAGCCTTTATCATGATGTGGCTGTGATGTAGCCATGGTGTAGCCAGCATGAAGCTGTGATGTAGCCTTTATCATGATGTGGCTGTGATGTAGCCATGGTGTAGCCAGCATAAAGCTGTGATGTAGCCATCATTGTTATGTGGCTGTCATATAGTTGTCATGTAGCTGTGATGTAGCCATGGTGTAGCCAGCATGCAGCTGTGATGTAGCCATGGTGTAGCCAGCATGAAGCTGTGATGTAGCCATCATCGTTATGTGGCTGTCATGTAGTTGTGATGCAGCTGTGATGTAGCCATGGTGTAGCCAGCATGTAGCTGTGATGTAGCCATGGTGTAGCCAGCATGTAGCTGTGATGTAGCCATGGTGTAGCCAGCATGAAGCTGTGATGTAGCCATCATTGTTATGTGGCTGTCATGTAGTTGTGATGCACCTGTGATGTAGCCATGGTGTAGCCAGCATGTAGGTGTGATGTAGCCTTTATCATGATGCGGCTGTGATATAGCCATGATATACACTCTCATTCGATCACAGATCCGGTTTCCATAATGCAGCCTCATTTGCTACAGCTCCCATGTCAACGGTCCATATTCCATAGTAGACAGCTTTTGTGTCCAGATGATTTCGACCACACCATCTTTATTTATGTTGCTCAAATACCATTTGTCAATGATCAAGATTAATAATATATGTATATAGCAAACAGTCATGAAACATTTGTGCTGATTAATACATGAGTTCAAAGTTTGGATATCATAGTGGGCAGACACCTGTTTGCATTTCAGGGCAGAGTGAGTCCCCAGTGCTGGTATCATTATCAGATGGTTTGACTGTTGATGATGTTTGATCCAGACCGGGTCGCTGGAAGCCACCATGATGAAGCTGGTGTGTTACTGGTATAAAACAACAGTCACTCCCACTGTTTTTCTTTGAGATAGTGAGAACATCAAAGTGTGTGACTTGCTCTCATCAGGATGAGCTGGTCATCATCAGACTGTTGCAGACATGGTACATGTCAACAGTAGCCATTTATCAACAATAATCCACGGCTTTCCATTCTGTCTCGCTAGCACTCAGCAGGAGACACAGGGCCAGAGAGTGAACCTTTCAGCTAAATAGCCATCTTACCTTGTTCTATAGATATTACAACTAAAAAACATAACAGATTTTATGATTTGAGAATTTAGTAATGATTGAAAATAGAAATAAACTTTATTGATGTGATTTAAATTATTCATGTAATGATTAATAAAAAGTAAAATTGTAGCTTATGAAAACATTGATGAAGTTATGAGTACCAGATAAATTTATAACGGTAATAAGTACCAGATAAATATATAAAAGAAATAACTACCAGATAAATATATATAAAAAATAAGTACCAGATAAATATATATAAAAAATAAGTACTAAATAAATATATAGAAGACAGGAGTATCTGATAAATATATATAAGAATATAAACATGAAAGATGATACTGAAAATACTTATCATTCAAACTAGACACATCCGCTGTTTGTAAGATATGGTAAATTGCCTCACGTGATTAATAACAGCTCTATATATCTTCAACAAGTAGGATTGTCTTTCTTCAGATATGGTCTATCATCAATCAGTGATTTACGTTGCTGGATGTACCTTGTAATCAATGACTTTTGCGATGTGATATACATGCTATTGACGACATATTAATATCAGTAATGTACAGTAGTATCACATGAAATGTCACCCTTTTCCTCCATGCGGACTGCAATCCAATCTCTCATTTAGACTACTTGTTAAAACATGATAATTAATTATGAATCGGTTTCATGGTTTGCTGACATAATGATATATTTGTAAATCTTGATACTCTTAAGCTACAGAAGATGATAGTACTAGTTTTAATTATTAAATGGTTTGTGTGTACAACAGAACACAGTGGACAGAATTAGCTCTTTAATATTGATTGTATCTTAGCTAGATATACTTGTGGTTGTTTGATGGTTCTCTTATTAGTGTGATTGGTAATTAAACCTGACAGATGGGATTATATACAGAAACTGTTGATACATCAGTGTTAGTTTAGCAGTGTGGTTGAGATGTACATGTATCATCTGTTTTGACACTGTCGATAGGTTGTTGATTTCAGTGTGTATTTCAATCTGTTGTTGTTACTATGGTTGATGTGTGACACTTTTTGCTGGGAATAACAGGTGTTGTGTTGATCTGCCATCTTCTCTTAGCACAGGACTGGAGGTAGGTACTTCTGAAATGATCTTCTGAGACAATAATTTAATTTTTGTTAAGTTTTATGAAGACATGCGAAATAGTTGTATTTTATCCAGGTATTATCTATGTTAACTTTGACTGCCAAATTGGGGAAATATATATAATTTGTTAAAAATTCTAGTTTAAGAGTTTGTGGTATCTTAAAATTCAGATGTATAAAATTGATTCTTTATCTTTAATGTCTGTTATATTTAGGATTACACTTTCTCTTTGTTGAGTTGAGTCCCATGCGGGATTCGAACCCAAACCCTCTGAGTCAGGCACCTAACCCAGTCAGACACTGTGTCTTCAATAAAAAAATGGAAGTCGGACAACTGGTAGTCTAGACCATGGACTTTGTGTACCCCTCTGATAAGTGTAAATGCTTTATCTTCTTGTTCAAGTCAACTATTTCAAACTAAGTGTTAAAGCTTACTAGGCCTGTGAAGATCCAGCCTAGAATTGATCTTCAACAACCCATGCTTGTTATAAGAGGCTGCTCACAAGATCGGGTGGTCAGGCGAGCGGACTTGTCACATGTCATCGTATCCCAATTGCGTAGATCAATGCTCATGCTGTCGATCTCTGGATTGTCTGGTCCAGACTCGACTATTTATAGACGGCCGCCATAGAGTTGGAATATTGCATCAGCCAACATCTGTCATTATTTGTCCATTATTCATGAAGTATGTGACCTCTTCAAGTCATCCCTTTGTATGTAACTTAAACATTAGGAAAGTTTACTTAAAGTTTGGGAAACAGACTTAGCCCAAATGTAGCTAACGTGTTCGGTTTTTTAAATTACATTTAGCGGTCTTAAAACAACGATAAAGGACTGCAAAATTGAAAACAGAGTAGCTTTATTTTCTAAGTACATAATGGTTAGTGTGTGTGTTCTATGGTTGATTATTGGCATACCTCAGTATTATTAAATTTATATATTATTATTATTATGATATTGGTACTAAATGTAACATTAATCCATTGCAATATATTCATGAGAGGATAAGCCATCCTCATGCAAATTCCAGGTTAGAATTGGTTCCCCGACAACCTCTGCTTGTAGTAAGACATTTTGTTTGTTTGTTGTTTAACACCATATTTGGAAGTATTCCACTTATATGGCTGCAGTTTGTAAATAATCAAGTTTGGACCAGCCAGTCCACTGATCCACAGGATGAGAATCGATCTATGTAGTTAGGATATAATGACATGTGTCAACCCAGCCAGCGAGTCTGACCACCCGATCCCGTTAGTCTGACCACCCGATCCCGTTAGTCACCTCTTGACATCATCTGGGTATGTAGTAAGGAAGGATTTATTGGGTTGGATTGCTTCATTGCTTGTCATCATACGTCACTGACTGTTGCTCAGTATATCAATCACTGGTTTGTCTGGTCCAGATTCAGTAATATACAGGATTCCATCATATAGCTGGAGTACTGCCAATCAGGAAGTCCACCAACAAACAAGCAGGCAGATATAAGAGTTGTGTTTTGTGGGCAGGAAAAAATGTTTACCAGATACTTGTCGATTTTTATCTGAGGTCCCAGATGTTTATCTCAGGATAAACTATAGATTTTTGAGGAAATTAAAAGCTCTGAACAGAAGACATATGGAAAGTATGCTCTTATCTGCTTGCCCAAATTACATGGCTGATAGTTGAGTCTAAACAATGTGTGGCGGAATTTGAGACATCTTGCACCGGCTAAGATAAAGCACATTCCCCAGGTACCTCTGCTGCAGTGGCTGATGGTGTTGACAGGAAGTGGTCTACATTCCGTTCTGAGTGGGTAGTGGTGTTTATTCCCAACATGTTCCAATATGGAAATGCTGTTTATACAATAAACCGTGCATGTCAAATTGCAGCAGGAATTTCGCTGGTGGAATTCTGGCTTTACATAGTTGAGGCAGTGAGAATGGGTAGTGATTCGATAGACTGTAGCTCAAGAGTAATACTAACATCTATGTTCTGAAATGACAATATTTTACAGAAAGAAGTTTTAATTTGTTTTCATAAAATAATATAAGAACGAGTGCAGAGAAGTACTTCAAACTGCAGAAATCTAGACTTGCCAGCGATTATACACTTGCTTGTGCTGCAGTGGAAACCCATGAAGGTCTGGGTTAGAATATTGATCTTCAGTAGCCCATGCTTGTCGTAACAGGCGACTAACGGGATCGGGTGGTCAGGCTCGCTGACTTGGTTGACACATGTCATCGTATTCCAATTGCGCAGATCGATGCTCATGCTGTTGATCACTGTATTGTCTGGTCCAGTAAGTTGAGTTTTACACCGCACTCAGCAATATTCCAGCTATATGGCGGCAGTCTGTAAATAATCGAGTCTGGACCGGACAATCCAGTGATCAACAGCATGAGCATCGATCTGCACAATTGGGAACCGATGACATGTGTCAAGCAAGTCAGCGAGCCTGACCACCCGATCCCATTAGTCGCCTCTTACGACAAGCATGGGTTACTGAAGGCCAATATTCTAACCCAGACCTTCACGGGTAGCTCATGGGAAGTCTTGTTTTCTTCAGAGTGTATATTAAAAAGGGGAAGTTGGGAGGAATGAGTAGTATAGAAGGTTGGTATTAAGGGGTATTGCAAGTGTATGCATCAAAATGTAATGCCATGCTTTACATAGCTGGCTTTATTTGCATAATTTCTTCAATTATGGACAAAATTTGTTTTTAGTGAGTTAGTGTCAGTTGACACTGTTTAAAGCAGTATTTTGGTTGCATGAAGTGTGTTGTATAGACAAAATGTCAAAGTGTTGAAATGTGATTTTCTTCCAGCTTCAAGCAAGCCTTTGCCTGATGACTTTAGTTCCGACACTGATTCATTTCTATTTTAATCAACCATATTGGCTTCAGAGACTCTTCTTTTATTCCTCCTGAATTCAGATTTATGTTTCAAGACATCAGAGTAAGTTAATCTCAAACATGATATCCTTCCAGACATTTCAAAGAAAATAAAAGCTCAGACAAGTTTATAAAAAAATGTAACATTAAACATGTGACGTGAAATGAACACACCATCAACATGTCTCAGCTACATAACCACACACTAAAGGGATGCAATGTACATGATATGAGCGAGGATACGGTAATTACTTCCTGTATTTATCACCTGGAAGTAATTCCTGGCTGTTGCTGTGATCATCCAGACAGTTAAGCTAGTTACAGTAATTGGTTTACAATCCTGTCAAAACAGAATTAACATGAATATTCATAGGGCACATTAAGAAGAAGGTTGTCATTTGTCATAATTATCGAAAGTTTGTGGAATACCTGTGGATGAGACTACATGATTATAGGGAAAGGAGAAATATATAAAGAAAACATTTGTGATTATGTTTACAATGCTTGGCAGAATAAGATGAAAAGATTGGGAATAATCATTTCACCCATTGCGTATCTAATGCAACATCAGCTTGGAAGTATTCCAAATTTCAACAGAAAAATTCAGTTCTTGCAGGAAAGATTTTTTCCAGTTTGAGAAGAACTGATTCTCCAAACCATCTGCTTAATTGACTTGATAAATTTTGGGAAATAGATTCAATCTAAAACACAGTAAGTCCTTTCGAATGCAATGAAATTATGCACTATTCCGTTCCTGGTTTGTTGTTTTGTTGAAATTAGATAGATGAGAGTTGAAATGGTGGCTAAGAAATAATTGTAAGATTTCATCTCTGTTTACTTGTGAGAATCACTTTGGCATGATGCCCTAATAGGTTTATCGACACACAGCTGATCAGCCATGGAGCACAGTCTCTGTTGCTATTCCATGTCGACTTGCTACAGCAAATTGGAATCATGAATAACGTCATGTTAAAGAAGATTCTGACATGTCGGGCATGATCAATGGGTGTCACATTAAACATTAAACAAACTGCATCATTTTACATTTTTATGTTTTCGTAAGTCCATTCACACTTAAGAATGGAAAATTCTGTGTTTGGAACAAAATGGGTTTGTAGAACTGGTGAATAATTGCTTATAGATAATGACCTTGGCAAGGTGATTGAGTACATCATCCAAAACTTGAATAAAAACTCCATCGATTCTGACAATCAAATCTCATGCGGCAGGAACATTAACTTTACTTAACAGTCTGCTTTGAGAGGCTTTTGTGTCAATGACATAATCCCTGCCAAGAGGTTTCATGTTCATACTTTGTTTCTCGATTTATTTGCAAAAATGGAGCTATGTCTGACACAATTTTGCATTTGGATGGAGAGTAAGTCTTTTATGTTTGTTATACAAGGCATTTGGGCATAATAAGGTAAAAGTAAAGATTGTTTTGATGTTGCCCCGTAATTACATTTATTCTTGGAATTGCAAAGTAATCACATTTCAACCAATAATGATACTCATCTGTCATGTGATAGTCACGTTTCTTATATAAACGCTGCTTACTCATTCTCTCATTTCTTTTATCTTCAGCCACCTGCCTCTTTTAGTTGGAAGGATACATTTTAAAATCAGAAATTTTGAATTTCTTACTTTTAATGCTGCATTAGTTATTAGAGATGACCAATACTAGTCCATGAGACATTAATATGAAATAAACCCCTGCATGAGCTGTATTCTGTAACTATGGGAAGGACTTTTTGGTTTTTCATTATGTAGAAAATACTATTCTTATTACTGTAATTATATGTTGTCCACAGAATACCAAGTGTCAGAATAGATGTGATTATACTGTTGTTTTTAAAGTTATATGTGAATGCCACGTGATGGATGTAAAACTTCTATTACATAAACTATGTATATTGGCTGTGTTCACGGTATGAACTGTTTACATTTACATCAGAAGTCCTCATCTCTGAGCAGTTACTGTATCTCATCATCAGTAGGGGCTGTGGGGTAGCCTAGTGGTTACAGCGTTCGCTCATCATGCAGAAGACCCGGGTTGGATTCCCCACAGGGGCGGTGGGGTAGCCTAGTGGTTACAGCTTTCGCTCATCATGCAGAAGACCCGGGTTGGATTCCCCACAGGGGCTGTGGGGTAGCCTAGTGGTTATAGCGTTCGCTCATCATGCAAAAGACCCGGGTTCGATTCCCCACATGGGCACAATGTGTTAAGTCCATTTCTGGTGTCCCCCGGCGTGATATTGCTGGAATATTGCTAAAAGCGGCGTAAAACTAAACTCACTCGATTCCACACATGGGTCCAATGTGTGAAGCCCATTACTGGTGTCCCCTGCTGGAATATTGCTAAAAGCAGTGTAAAAACTGAACACATTCATTCATCAGCACCAGTGCATGCTGCAGGGATGGGGTCTTCACTTGTTTTCTCTGTGTGCTTCTGTCAACATCAATAAACCTTCTAATTTGCCATCAAAGTTGGTTCTGTGACTCTATAGTAAAGTTTAGACTTCCTGTTTACATGATGTACAGAGGTTAGATCATGGAAGTCAAAGCTGAAGGGGAATACTTTGCTTTTTTGTTTTAGTTTCTAGTTGGTAATGTGAAGGACAAGAGGGTGTCTCTTAGACCTTGTGCTCTGTTTGGACATTTTAATGCCTTGGTTGACCTACACGTTTCCGGCTGCAACTGCTGTTTTGTTCAATTTACAGAATAAGGATATTGGACAGACAGATGATGGTAGTTCTCTGACAGACAGATGATGGTAGTTCTCTGGAAGTTTACGTCACATGTATACTTCCTTGGTGTTTGTGGCATGTCTCATGGCTGGATGAGGAAACCACATCCACCACTGTAAAATTAGAACCTGCGGAGTGGCCTCTGTTCAAACAAGGGAGGTTACTTCAGTTGTGGACTGGGTCTGGTACAGCTGATGGCCATCACATACACTATTGGGATAGGATGGAGAGCGCAGTCATTGCAGTGTTGTATCCCCTTGGCCATAGAAGTTCATGGAAGACTGTAGTTTGTCTCACAAAGGTCTCTGTAATGGAAATGCCCTAAATGAAGCAGTCTAGATTAACGTCACCTGGGATCGTTTTAAGTTTTAATGGAGTTTTTTCGTTATACCAAAATTATATATTTTCTGAAACTAAGAGTTAGTCAAGGGAAACAGGTCATTGAACAGTTTAGCACTAATTCAAGGGGACCTTACAATGATTACCACAGACAACACATCTGCAGCTACATGTTAGTACTGTGGTCACCCATGTTGTAATGGATCATACTCTACTGTCCCTTCACTCTGTCACCCAGTCAGATAGAGAACTGGAGACTCTGCAGCAGTGCACCCCTTCCTTCATGCGCATCACATGCCAATCTTTGACAACTCATTGTGGGGTTGTGACCCAGGGCAGATAGATATGATCAGATTAGACAATCTCACAGCCCCTGAACCACATCATTTCCCATAATGCCGTGCCCTCCCTGCAATGCTAAAGTCCTAAATGAAGCAAGTCTAGATTTCCTCAGGTTCTGAATCTCCCATCTCACTGGGGCAACTTTTGAATTTGACATGGTAAATTTGTTACTATTAAAATTACATGTATTCAGAGACTAAGCACTAGTTAGCTGAACCAGGTGTTGAACTACAGACAAAATAATTTGGTACTGTTCTCCATTTGTCCATATTTGAACCTGCTGACATTGGAGGTAACAAAATGCATTGTCACAGGCATGGGACCATCTTCAAGCACTTATCACGTGTTTAGGCTGATTGCATAACATATCCCTTGATCAAATACAGAACTAAAGCAGGACACATGCTTCTTCATCTGTTGATTTTGTCCATCATTTTAAAATTGTAGCCAAGGACATTTACCTAAAAACTATTAATGTGTTTTAATAAATATTGACTTTTTGGTAATATTAACTATTCTGATGGTCCCTCATGGGAAATAAATGGAATGTTAATTGTGGCTGACTGTTTGAGTGTGTACATTGGTGCGGACTGTTGATGGTAACTCATTTAACTTCTGTTTCATATACAGTTTACTCATTAAATGTGTTCTTTGTTGTGGGAAAAATGTGATCAGTGACAATTTAAAATCTCTCATTTTCTTTCATTACACACTGCAAGCTCCTTCAGTGCAGCAGTCAGCCAGTTGACCATGGACATACTGGCCCAGTGAAGCACTATACAGAGTTGCATCCATTCATCTAGACTAGCGCTTAGTCCCTGAATATATATAATATTGATAGTAACAAATAAACCCATTTAAATTGAAAAGGAGCCCCAGTGAGTTGGGAGATTCAGGACCTGTGGAAATCTAGACTTGCTTCATATAGAGCTTTAGCATTGCAGGGAGGGCTAGGCGGTGGCGAAAATATCATGGTTCAGGGACTGTGAGACAGACTACCAGTCAGCATCATGGTTCAGGGACTGTGAGACAGACTACCAGTCAGCATCATGGTTCAGGGACTGTGAGACAGACTACCAGTCAGCATCATGGTTCAGGGTCTGTGAGACAGACTACCAGTCAGCATCATGGTTCAGGGTCTGTGAGACACAGACATACCAGTCAGTCAGCATCATCATGGTTCAGGGACTGTGAGGACAGACTACCAGTCAGCATCATGGTTCAGGGTCTGTGAGACAGACTACCAGTCAGCATCATGGTTGGTGTCAGACTACCAGTCAGCATCATGGTTCAGGGACTGTGAGACAGACTACCAGTCAGCATCATGGTTCAGGGTCTGTGAGACAGACTACCAGTCATCATCTTTGTTCAGGGAGCGTGAGACAGACTACCAGTCAGCATCATGGTTCAGGGTCTGTGAGACAGATTTCCAGTCAACATCATGGTTCAGGGACCGTGAGACAGACTACCAGTCAGCATCATGGATTTAGGGACTGTGAGACAGACTACCAGTCAGCATGATTTGAACTCATAACAGTTTCCATGTGTTGGCATCTTACATGTGATTGTGGGTTTCACTAAACTGTAGGGTTTTTCTGAATGGGGTTTTCCAGTCACACATTTAACAGAAGGATTGATGTAACTTTAACTTTACTAAAAGCAGCGTTAACCCAGTCTCCTACAATCTATACTACATCTAACGGTACTAATGTCCCACAGCGATTGAGGAAGATTGTTGTGTTGCAACACTGAAATGTATATGGATGATCCCATTCTTAGACAGAATTCCAGTCATCTTACAGCTACTCTTACGTAATCAGCAACTAACCTTCTCAATGAAGAGGCATTAAAAGTTTCACAAATCAACAGCTGATTTCTGTTTAACAGAGAAGTGGAAAGAAGTTCTTTTAACCCCCCTTTGGCTACTATGGCTACTAAGTGAGACATAGGAGTTTGGTTGAGTTAGGTCACACTTTTAGGACACGTGGTACAAGTCCCCCAACCTTGACCCCAACATTGCCCTGAAACTAGCTTCCCCACCAGGGAGCTTCACCTGTGGCCTTTACCTGATTCCAGTAATTTGGGTAGTCACATAAACAACATATCTTGCAAGATAAGACACGACAAGATACCTGATATGCTGTCAATCATGAGATCTTGTCTGTTTCATTGACAACATACTCCCCAGGAGGTGAGTTGAGTCAAATACTGACCAATAAATATTGAAAAGACCACCTGCTGAGGCCGCCAGAGATGCCCAGGAGGATAGTGATGTGTGGAAGTGCCGGTACCAATCTGACTTAATGAATGCTTCACAAGTGTTGTCATGCTACCAAGTAAATCTGTCTGATGGTATGAGTCCATGTATGTATCACTGACGTATGTAGATATAATGTTTGTCAGTCTCAATGCTAACAGACAGTCATGTTTAACAAGACTGGTAGGTTTATAGATATTGTTGGTTTATTAAAGGAACAGAGTGGTGAGTCTTTAAACCTTGTAGAATATCTGTTATGTTCTATTGGGAAACTGTTTTGAATCTCAGAGCATATACTAAAATTAAGTTTTTGCTAACACATTTTAAAGGTATATCTTGTCCATCCTTCAGTATCATTTTGAACTTGATTATTAAATGTAATCTTGTGTTCTGTTGTCATTGCCTGTAATTCCTGTCCTGTATATTTATCATCAAGACAACATTTTTTCAATCCATCATGTAAATATTCATGGCAAAATGTCAGGAGATGAGAGCTACAAACTTCAATCCACAAAAAAAGTATGTTCTGTACACTTGAAATATGTCATTCAATCACAACTACTTGGTGTCTACAGTGGCATTAACAATAGTATTCACAAATGAACATGTTATCTGATACATTATACAGAAGATTCTCCTACATCTTTCATCTCCTTTGATCTTGCCGACACAGCATCTTTAATGTAGATTGTAGCTTTCACGTACATTTCAAGCTATCTACAAGGAGGCTGGCCCTCACCACTGTGGCCCAATCCCTCAGAGCACTAAAGGTCATTCCCCAGGTGTGGTGTTTTCATGTTGATTTCAAGTTGAGCAGATCAGATCTTGACCTTTCGCACATCGTCAATACCTGCAGGAGTATCTGGTGTGTCTGGTGATGTGTAAAATGATTTTGTTTATAGACAAGATGGGTAGGAGATAGTAGGCATCATTATGTTGTACAACCAGATTCAGGTAGCCAATCCACCACAGATGCCATGCTGGTTTGTTTTCGCCCTGCAGTCATGGTGCAAGAAGGGCAAGTAATGGCTAAATTAAGAAATCAGTGTATGTCATTGACTTGCTTCATGTTGGGAGAATGTGTGTTTTTTGCCACATAATTGTCTGGTGGCTGGTAAAAAAGTCAGGTTGCCTCCCACCGGAGTATTGTTTAGTCTGAGAGATAGGGAAGTGTTGAGTGGTTTCAATATTTGATGACATCATGCCAGCAATCAAGACGATGAGAGCAGACCTATGAATCAGTGTCGGAGTCCTGTCATTTTTAATTCCATTCAGCTGTGTTTGTTCAAGTGTTTAATGCACTTACCGGCTTCGTATTCATCCATGTGTTATTAGTTTACTAATTTATTTTTTGTAGGTACATCCGACACAAAAAAACAATTGAATAAAGAAAACGGCTCTGGCATCAAAGAGCATCCAATAAAAGCTGAAAAAAACTGAACATATTCATTATGACAATAGTTTCAAAACCTTTTCCATAGCCACAATACATCTGTGCTTGAAGCAGAGCTGACTGTATTATAAACATGTGTTTTTGAATCACTTGAATCACCTGTGACAGCAAACTTGTCATGAGAACTGACTTGGATGGTCAGGCCATGTGGCTGCTCACTTGTCATCAGAGCTTGCATGGTCGAGTGGATTGTGTGCTTGCCTGAAGAACTGGTGGTCAGTTTTTTCAGTCCCCAGATGCATCATACCAAACATTGATGAATGGTGATACATGTTTTTACCCTGGCTGTTGTTAATCTTTAAGGGGAAGAACAAGGTCTGGTTGGGTCAGAGTCAGTGTTCTGTGTTTGTGTTGGGGATCTATGTTAAACTTTGGCTTGTATCTCAGTGGGCTGAAATAATCATTGGTTCGGACTGGCATAGGCAGCCACACACTTGGGATTTTGTGTCGCTACACATGTGTGATTGTAAATCTTTACTATAATGTAAAACCCCATTTCACCTCACCTCACCTCACCTCACCTCACCTCACCTCACCTCACCTCATCTCACCACAAAGAAATGGGCATTATTTGTCTACCTATTTTAAATCCAAGCAAGCATTGAAGAAGTTTTTCATACTCTGATACGATCTGGTTCATTGAGAGTGGGATCTTACCCAAATATTTTGACTGATGCTCTGAGTACTAATCACTAATCACTTACGCTGGACCCAATGACCAATCACTGACCACCACAGGAACTGAAACGCTGACTCAACAACAAAATACACACGTTCACTCCATAACAAAAAAGTTTGTAAAAGTCAAACTTCAGTTCTATCATTTAGCTTGATGGAATGTTTATGTGAATTATTTTCAGCTGTACAGTTACAATACAAATATATTTGATTTTCCCCGAAGAGTGCAGAAATGTTTCTGAATAAAAGAACAAATTGATTGCGTAACGTGCCAAGCCAGCTCTGTTCTTGCTGTGTTTTTCTTCAGTGTCCAGACAGATCAGGAGAGATTTGACAGTTTGTTATGAAATGTTGAAGGACTTCAGAGATGGTCTTTAATTTATTACATCATGTTTTTGTTCATTTCAAATCCTTATGCCTTACATGGTATTCTGCCAAGTTTGAGTATGGTCAATGACTTAGCCATCATATGGTAAGTGAAATTCATTCGAGGACGCATATTCTTCTGGGACAAGTTGATTCATTGCTCTGTAAAGATGGAAACAGTTTTTGCAGTGCCAATGTGATTAATTTTGTGGTATACATGATCTGTTTGTCTGTTAATAGGTCCCAAAGACACAAAGGAATTTAGCGAAACTTGATAGAGTTAGGAAAGAGTTGGCAATTGTGGAATTATTGAACCACACGCATCTCTTACTGTAGTCATTTTTGTGTCGTCTGGTAAAAAGTTGACGCAGCGTGTCAGGATGTTTTTGTATTATCTGCCATGTAAATAGCACTGAAAAGCATCAAGGCATCAATATTTACAATATGACTTTGAATTATTTGGGTACTTAAGAGGACATAATAGTTCACGGTTCAGTGTTTAACTTGCAATCGTGATAGCTTGATTTCTCGGCTTTCCATATGTTATCGATATGGTAAACGGTGTCCATTGTTTTGTTTTCCATAAAGGGCTGTATTTCTGTCACTGAACGCTGTGTCACTCTAATCACTGCTTGTGGGGGTGGAAGTGAAGGGAGAATTCATGGGCGGTGCTGTCACAGACACGATATACTGACGCTGTTGGGCATTGATTTGCTGTGTTGTTTTGGTCCTATTTCCGTTAGTGCTGCTACGGTGTACTGGCAGTATGGGAGGAGGGATGTAGTAGAATAATGTGATGAGTGAGTGGAAGGTTGAAATAAATGAAAGAAGTGTGATGGAGGAATGAAGGCTGTGAGTGGCAGAGTGAATGAAGGAGTGAATGGAAGGATGGAGGAATGAAGGCAGTGAGTGGCAGAGTGAATGCAGGAGTGAGTGGAAGGTTGAAATGAATGAATGAAGTGTGATGGAGGAATGAAGGACTGATGAGGCTGAGTGGCAGAGTGAATGAAGGAGTGAATGAAAGGAATGGAGGGATGGAGGAATGAAGGAGTGAGTGGCAGAGTGAATGAAGAATGAATGGAAGTGAATGAATGGAAGGATGGAGGAATGAAGGCAGTGAGTGGCAGAGTGAATGAAGGAGGAATGGAAGGAAGAAATGAATGAATGAATGAATGAAGGAATGAAGGCGGAATGGAGGAATGAAGGAGAGGAATGGAAGGAGTGAATGGAGTGAATGAAGGAGTGAATGGAAGGATGGAAGGAATGAATGAAGTGAGTGGAGGAGTGAATGAAGGAGTGGAATGGAAGGTTGAAATGAATGAATGAAGGAGTGTGATGGAGGAAAGGAAGGAGTGAAGTGGAAGGAATGGAAGGAATGAATGAATGAAGGAGGAATGGAAGGATGGAAGAGGAAGGAAGGCAGTGAGTGGCAGAGTGAATGAAGGAGTGAATGGAAGGTTGAAATGAATGAATGAAGTGTGATGGAGGAATGAAGGCTGAGTGGCAGAGTGAATGAAGGAGTGAATGGAAGGTTGAAATGAATGAATGAAGTGTGATGGAGGAATGAAGTGTGATGGAGGAATGAGTGGGAGTGAATGGAAGGAGTGAATGGAAGGTTGAAATGAATGAATGAAGTGTGATGGAGGAAGAGGAAGGAAGAGTGGCAGAGGAATGGAAGGAAGGAATGGAAGGATGGAGGAATGAGGAGGAGAGTGAGGTGGAGTGGAAGGTGGAAATGAATGAATGAAGTGGATGGAGGAATGAATGGAAGGAAAGGAGGAATGAATGAAGGAGAGGAATGGAAGGTGGAAATGAAGGAATGAATGGAGGAATGAAGGAAGTGAGTGGCAGAGGAATGAAGGAGTGAATGGAAGGTTGGAATGGATGAAGTGGAAGGAGGAATGGAATGGAAGGAATGAAGGTTGGAATGGAAGGAATGGAATGAATGGAAGTGGATGGAGGGAATGAGGAAGAAGAGAGTGAATGAAGGAGTGGAATGGAAAAAGGAATGAATGGATGGAATGGAATGGAGGAGTGGAGTGGAGGAAGGAATGGAAGGAATGGAATGAAGGAAGGAATGGAAGGAATGGAATGAAGGAATGGAATGGAATGGAATGGAAGGAATGGAATGGAAGGAATGGAATGGAAGGAAGGAAGGGATGGAATGGAATGGAATGGAAGGAATGGAAGGAATGGAATGGAAGGAATGGAAGGAAGGAATGGATGGAGTGGATGGATGGATGGAGGAATGGAAGGAATGGAAGAATGGAGAATGGATGGAGGAAGGAAGGAAGAATGGATGGAAGGAATGGAAGGGAAGGAATGGATGGAGGAAGGAATGAAGGAATGAATGAATGGTGGAAGGAATGGAAGGAAGGAAGGAATGGAAGGAAGGAAGGAAGGAATGGAAGGAAGGAATGGGAATGGAGGATGGAAGGAAGGAAGGAAGGAAGGGAAGGAAGGAAGGATGGAAGGGTGAAGGAAGGATGGAATGGAGGATGGAGGAGGAAGGAAGGAATGGAATGGAAGGAGGAGGAAGGGAAGGAAGGGATGGAAGGAAGGAAGGAAGGAAGGAAGGAATGGAATGGAAGGAAGGAATGGAATGGATGGAAGGAATGAAAAGAAGGAATGGATGGAGGAAGGAAGGGAGGAATGGAAGGAAGGAATGGAAGGAATGGAAGGAAGGAAGGAAGGAAGGAAGGGAGGAAGGAAGGAATGGAATGAAGGAAGGAATGAAGGAGGATGGAAGGAATGGAATGGAAGGATGGAAGGGAGGAATGGAAGGAAGGAAGGAGGAATGGAAGGAATGGAGGAATGGAAGGAAGGAAGGAATGAAGGAAGGAATGAAGGATGGGAAGGAGGAGGAAATGGAAGAAGGAAGGAAGGAAGGGAGGAATGGAATGAATGAAGGAAGGAAGGAATGGAAGGAATGGAAGGAATGAAGGAAGGATGGAGGAAGGGAGGAAGGAAGGAGGAAGGAGGAATGGAATGGAAGGAAAGGAAGGAAGGAATGGAAGGAAGGAGGAGGAAGGAAGGAATGGAAGGAAGGGAGGAAGGAAGGAGGAAGGAAGGAATGAAGGAAGGAAGGAAGAAGGAAGGAAGGAAGGAAGGAATGGAAGGAGGAAGGAAGGATGAATGAATGGAGGATGGAGGAAGGAATGGAAGGAATGGAGGAGGAGGAAGGAATGAAGGAATGGATGGAGGAAGAAGGAGGGATGGAATGGAGGAAAGGAGGAAGGAAGGAAAGGAAGGAAAGGAAGGAAGGAATGGGAAGGAAGGAATGGAAGGAAGGGGAGGAAGGAAGGAGGAAGAAGGAAGGAAAGGAAGGAAGGAAGAAGGAATGAATGGAATGGAAAGGAAGGGAAGGAATGAAGGAGGAGGATGGAGGAATGAAGGAAGGAAAGGAATGGAATGGAATGGAATGGAAAGGAATGGAATGGAAGGAATGAATGGAATGGAATGGATGAAGGAAGGAATGAATGGAATGGAAATGGAGAGGATGGAATGGATGGAAGGAATGGATGGAAGAAAGAATGGAATGGATGGGAAGGAGGAAGGAATGGGAATGGAATGGAATGGAATGGAGGAATGGAATGGAATGGAAGGAAGGAATGGAATGGAAGGAAGGAATGGAATGGAAGGAATGGATGGAATGGATGGAAATGGATGGAATGGAATGAATGGAATGGAATGGATGGAATGGAATGGAATGGAAGGATGGAATGAATGGAATGAATGGAATGGAATGGAATGGAAATGGAAGGAATGGAATGGAATGGAGGAAGGAATGGGAATGGATGGAATGGAAGGAATGGAATGAAGGAATGGAATGGAATGGAATGGAGGAATGGAATGAATGGAAGGAATGGAATGGAATGGAATGGAATGGAAGGAATGGAAGGAAGGAAGGAATGGATGGATGGGAAGGGATGGAAGGAAGGAAGGAATGGAATGGATGGAATGGAATGGATGGATGGATGGGAATGGAATGGAATGGAATGGAAATGGAATGGAAGGAAGGAATGGAATGGAATGGAATGGAATGGAATGGAATGGAAGGAATGGAGGGATGGATGGGAGGGATGGAATGGAATGGAATGGAATGGAATGGAATGGAATGGAATGGAATGAAAATGGAATGGATGGGAATGGAATGGATGGAATGGAAGGAATGGAAAGGAATGGAATGGAATGGAATGGAATGGATGGAAGGAATGGAATGGAATGGAATGGAATGGAATGAATGAAATGGATGGAATGGAATGGAAGGAATGGAATGGAATGGAATGGAATGGAATGGAATGGAATGGAATGGAATGGAAAGGAATGGAATGGAATGGAATGGAATGGAAATGGAAGAAGGAAGGAAGGAGGAATGGAAGGAATGGATGGAATGGAAGGAAGGATGGAATGGAAGGAAGGAGGAAGGGAAGGAAGGGAGGAATGAAGGAAGGATGGAAGGAAGGAAGGAAGGAAGGAAGGAAGGAGGAAGGAAGGAGGGAAGGAAAGGAAGGAAGGAAGGAGGAAGGATGGAAGGAAGGAAGGAAGGAATGGAAGAAGAAGGAAGGAATGGAATGGAAAAGGAAGGAAGGAAGGAAGGAAGGAATGGAAGGAAGGAATGGAGGAATGGAAGGATGGAATGGAATGGATGGAAGGGAAGGAAGAATGGAAGGAAGGAAGGAAGGGATGGAAGGGATGGAAGGAATGGAAGGAATGGAAGGAATGGAATGGAAAGGAAGGAAGGAAGGAAGGAAGGAAGGAAAGGAAGGAAGGAATGGAATGGAAGGAAGGAAGGAAGGAATGGAAGGAAGGAATGGAATGGAATGGAATGGAAGGATGGAATGGAATGGAATGGAAGGAAGGAATGGAAGGAAGGAAGGAAAGGAAGGAAAGGGATGGAAGGAAGGAATGGAATGGAATGGAATGGAAGGAAGGATGGATGGATGGAAGGAAGGAAGGAAGGAATGGAAGGATGGAAGGAAGGAATGGAGGATGGAATGGAATGGAAGGAATGGAATGAAGGAAGGAATGGAATGGATGGAGGAATGGAAGGAAGGGATGGAATGGATGGATGGGAGGAATGGAATGGATGGAATGGAATGGAAGGAATGGAATGGAATGATGGAAGGAGGAGGATGGAAGGAAGAAGGAAGGAAGGAAATGGAAGGATGGAATGGAATGGAATGGATGGATGGATGGATGGAAGGAAGGATGGGAATGGAGGAATGGAATGGAATGGAATGGATGGATGGAAGGATGGAATGGGATGGAAGGAATGAAAAGGAATGGAATGGAAGGAATGGAAGGAAGGAATGGAATGGAAGGGAAGGAATGGAATGGAGAATGGAAGAATGGAAGGAATGGAAGGAAGGAATGGAATGGGAATGGAAGGAAGGAATGGAAGGAAAGGAGGAATGGAAGAATGGAGGGAATGGAATGGAATGGATGGAATGGAATGGAATGGAATGGAAATGGAATGGATGGAGGAATGGAATGGCATGAAATGATAATAGAAATAAACCGTGAGGGGTAGTGTAGTCTTAGCAAAAAGGCACCGTCTGTGGAATCATCCGCGAGGGTAGTGTGGTCTTACTTAAAGGGGCACCGTCTGTGGAATCATCCACGAGGGTAGTGTGGTCTTACTTAAAGGGGCACCGTCTGTGGAATCATCCACAAGCTGCAGGCCACTTTACATGTTCATCAGCTATCAATTAAGTGTGGTTATTAAGTCAAATTTGATCATTTTCACATAAAATGCAGATTTATATATTATTCAGAAAGGCTATTGTCATTATAGTTAGGGCCTAATGTGTATTAACTATTTATCGTGATGGAGAGCACATGATACCTGGATGATCATCAGCCGAAATGTTTCATGGTCGGTCGGTCTTGTGTTCAGATTTTTTTGTAAGGGTATTCATGGTGTAGCGATAGAAGGGCTTTATGAAGGTGTTAATGGTTAGTGAGTTGGGTTTTACACCACTTTTTTAGCAATATTCCAGTAAAATCAAAGAAGGGACACCGGAAATCTTAGGCCTCTCACAATGTACACCCATCTTGGGATGTAAGCCTGAGCCTTTAGTGTGTCGAATGATTATCCTTTTGATGATGATGATGATGAACATTACCAACTCCTACTTCCAGGAAACTATAATATGGCAGGGATGTTTAAATTTAGTTCTAAGTCCATTACAAAGTAAAAATATTTTCGATTTTAGCACAAGCTGGAATGTGCAGAATACAGGCACCTTGACAGTAGTAGTAGTTGCTGCTACAATTCACTGGTCAGTATTGCATTCCTTATCAATGATAATAGTTGTAATACATTTCTAGAGTGCCTAATATCCACCTCAGTGGCACCAGAAGGTGAAGAGTCATATGTCTATCTTATCCCACCAGGTACCCTTTCGTTGCTGGGTAGGCAGAGCTAATACAGATAAACTCCACTTGCCTTCAGGAGACCCCTCATGTGTCACATGGGTTTTAGTTGTGGGGCAGGACTGAATTCCTGGAAACTCTCAGGAATCAAGCTGACAAACACGGTCACTCCATCCAAGGCCACTCCGTGACGTGACCTGTAAACGTTTGCACGGATTGTTTTGCGAACTGGCCTCAATGCACAAGGACCACACACCAGCAGCTGTGCCAGGATCTGTAGGTTGATTGTTCAGATCAAAGATCCTGAGTGATTATCATCTTTTGTTTAAGATAATGAAAAAGTTGACCATAAAGTATTGTGAGTACTAAAATGCTGGCAAGCATTGTTTTTCAAGATCACATTTGGTCTAGTATGTGAATGTAAGTAATGAAGTATGAAATGTACTTTTTCACCTTTTTAACTACACGGTACAGTGGCCTGAGTGTTTAAAGCAATTACTCTGCTAACCTGCCATCAGTGGCAAAGCTATTAGGATTATCATTCTGATTGTGACATCATCATTTACCATGTTGCACAACATCACTGGAAACAATTACTCTTAGCTGGTAGTTTTGGATGATAAGAATATTTATTCCATGCAGTATGAACCATATAAGGAGTGGAATGGAGACAGAGGAATGAAGGTGGACAAGGAGGAAGGACGGAGGAACGGAATGAACGGAGGAGAAGGAATGGAGGAAGGACGGAGGAACGGAGGAAGGAGGAACGAACGGAGAACGAAGGAAGACTGAATGAACGAAGGAGAAGGCAGAGGAACGAAGAAGTGAATGGAAGACTGAAACAACGAACGGAGAAGGCAGTGGAGAGGAAGGAGGAAGAAATGAAAGCAGGGTGAACAGGACGAATGCAGGAATGAAACGGAATGAAAGAAGGAATCACACACACAGGACAGACATGGAATAACACACAGAAACACGAATTACGGATGAACAGAGGAATGAAGGAAATAAGCACGAATGGAGATAAAACGCAGTGAATAGAGGCCGGAAGGACAGGAAGGCAGCCAAAAGAGCTGGACACCAACAGCAGACACCACACATACTGGCCAGCACTGAGGAAGAATATGCCGGAAAACACGGACCAGGCATGTAATACGGACAACCAATCAGAGTGGAGTGAGGATTACGACAAGGAAAAATAATGAGACGGAGCACAGGAAGCATATAAGTGGAATGACGAAAGGAATGGACACGAGAGGCACGACCCCAGAATCAGACAGGACGATGGAGGACGGATAACTAGGAACACGGAAACGGACGGATTGAAAGGAATAATGGAAGGACAAAGGACAGGAAGGAGTATGGAAAAGGAAACAAAAGAAAGGAACAATGACTTGAAATAATGGAATAGACATACACTTGACACACAAGGTGGAGGACATAGTCTCAGGAGCCGGAGCCAGGAGGCTTATGGCCGGACTGACAGCCGCATGGACTTAAGAAGAAGGAAATGATAATAGCTTGTGGATGGATGAAAAATGGAATGATGGACCAAGGAATTAACGGAATGGGAATGAATTGAATTACCCATAAAGGAGAAGGTGAAGAGTCATATGTCTATCTTATCCCACCAGGTACCCTTTCGTTGCTGGGTGAGCAGAGGCTATTTTGAACAAACTCACTTGCCTTCGGGGAGACCTCATGTGTCACATGGGTTTCGTTGTGGGGCAGGACTGAATTCCTGGGAACTCTCAGGAATCAAGCTGACAAACACGGTCACCCATCCAAGGCCACTCCGTGACCACCATTGCTTAACTTGGACTGTTTTGCGAACTGGCCTCAATGCACAGGACCACACACCACCAGCTGTGCCAGGATCTGTAGGTTGATTGTTCAGATCAAAGATCCTGAGTGATTATCATCTTTTGTTTAAGATAATGAAAAAGTTGACCATAAAGTATTGTAGTACTAAAATGCTGGCAAGCATTGTTTTCAAGATCACATTTGGTCTAGTATGTGAATGTAAGTAATGAGAAGTATGAAATGTACTTTTTTCACCTTTTTAACTACCGGTAAGTGGCCTGAGTGTTTAAAGTACTCTGCTAACCTGCATCAGTGACAAAGCTATTAGGATTATCATTTGATTGTGACATCATCATTTACCATGTTGCAACATCACTGAAGCAATTACTCTTAGCTGGTAGTTTTTGGATGATAAGAATATTTATTCCATGCAGTATGAACCATATAATCCTGATTGACACACAGTTTTGCTGCTTTACATTCAGGCTGCATATTATGTATCACATAAGAGTGCCAACATCACTGGCCGATGCCTAGGGACTGCCGTAATGGGATGTAAGCACATGAAACATGTTTTTTTCTGTCAACAAGTTTACAGTTCCACCAACCATAAAAATCAGGAGAGTAGAAAACAATTAAACTCCCGATTGTGAGTTTTTTTATTGGTCGGAAAAGCCCATTAAGTAACAAATTCTATCACAATTTATTTCACTGCACATCCCTCTGCGACTACATGTTTAAGTAATGTTCACGATCTTGGCCATCATGACGTTGATTTGTATATTATTTATTTTTAATACCTACTGATTATTTTACAATTAAATGCATGAAAAATGAAATTGTTTGTGTTTTTAGTACAATCTTCCCAACTTGAGAAAAAGTGTTTGTAAATAACTAATTAAAAAAGGCGTGATAAGGAAGTACAAGTGTCTGTGTTTGATTGATGGATGAGGGAAATTAGCCTAACCAACTGACTCTTGGTACAAAAGGAGAACACTGCTTGCTTGACTGGCGAGATTTGTTTTGTCTACAGCACTCCCGCCAACTGACCACTTAATTTAATGATGTTATGCTACACACTGTTACCTGTCAGAGCGGCTTTAAACGTGTGTGTGAGGCGCGGACGTGTCGGGCATATTGATGAGGTTGTGCGCTTTCCTTGAAGTAACTGTTGTTGATTTGGATTAAACTGGACTCAAACTGAAATTTGAAGAATATTGGAGATGTTTTTATTGACTTATTAGACTTTCAGTGAGACTTATTTCATATTAATGTTTTTTTTGTTCTGTTGTTTAATGCTGCAATCAGCAACATTCCAGCTTTATGATGACAGACTGGTCATTTATTTATTTATATTTGATTTTTAACGCCGCACTCAGCAATATACCAGCTATTTGGCGGCTGTCTGTACATAATCGCGTCTGTACCAGACATTCCATTGATCGACATCATGAGAATCGATCTACGTAATTGCAATACAATGACATGTGTCAGTCATCTCTTACAACCAGTTCTATCCTGCATCTTCACAGGTGACAGACTGCAAGTGGTTAATATTATGAGCAATAGTCTGCTCGTCCAGGGTATGGTGACATGAAGTCAAGCAAGTCATGGAGTGGGACCACCAAATCTATTAAGTTTCTTCTTGTGAGCAGAATAGTTTGCTAGGATCTGTTGTAATGAAGCATCCTCAGGGCATCTGTATATTACAGCATTGAGAGATGTCCCCCATATCCAAGCATGGATAAGTGTTGGCATAAACAGAATCAATTTATTAATGGAAGCGGGGCTGTGGGGTAGCCTAGTGGTTAAGGTGTTCGTTTGTCACGTCAAAGACCCAGGTACGATTCCCCACATGGGCACAATGTGTGAAGCCCATTTCTGGTGTCCCCAGCCATGATATTGCTGGAATATGGCTAAAAGCGGCGTAAAACTTTACTCACTCACTCACTAAAATTTAGGATTTAAGAGTTTACGAATATTTCTACTTATGATTGAAGTGATGAAAGAAATATATTTCCAACCTTATCATACTGATCATTATAGAATAGGTCATGTTTTATGAAAAGTAAAGCAATTTTGTTGCCAAGAGTGGTATTAAAATGATCATGTTTCTGTAACTGATATGCCAGTACAGTAGGATTTTCATATTAATTTCTAATTTCGTTTTTGGAGTGGGTTCAAATTCACAACATTATACCAAAATTAACTCTTTCTTAAATTACTTAAAATTGAATTTCATCAGTGAAAAAAAACAGACTTGCAGGCTTTCCAACTGTTAAGATTCAACTTCCAACAGAGGATAATTCAGAATTGAAACCAGTCTTTAAATATTAACGGAATGAAACACAAAGCATTATTTTCTATATGACCAAAAACTGGGTCACCTGATAACCACCTGTTTGACCTGACACGGTTCATTGACAGGTTGTCAATTTCAACGGCTTGTCTATTGCACTGTGTGAACATGTCTCAGGTGTACTTTCAGCACTGTCTGGCTAAGAATGAAATTAACATGCTCTCGAGGATCGTTTATACTCCTCAGCTGTGATGGCTGATAACTTTGTAATGACAGGATTGGTTGGTTGATTAGAATCATGTGATCAATGAGTTGCACTGCGTATGGTAGGCAGCTGGGTGCAGAGTGATAAACGTTTGAATATCTAATATGGGATAAACAGGATTTCACAATTTAGGAGAGACTCTTTTTTGTAGAATTAGAAGCAGTGTTCTGTTCATTAGCACTTTATTTTTAACTTAAAGCAGGAATATTGTTTTTCAATTCACTAAAAGGTACAGGTTTTGAATATTCACATAAAACTGAACATTTATTTCACATGCATCAGTACCATCATATTAAACAAAATACTGTTTTCTACTGAGATTACCTAATCTAAATGAAACAATGTTAATAATGAAAATATTTAAAAAAAATTAAAACACATGAACTAACAGTAGAGCTGGCTCACAGAGAAAGGAATATTTATTTATACAATATTTTATATAAATTCATAGTGTGAATGATTTAACCTGGTAACAGTGATCTGTCACCAGACTGATTCTAAGGCGACACAGTTTTTGTTTGAAGTGGGAGGTTTCTTGCATTGTTGAATAAAAGTAACATGGAGCATCTCAGACATTTTCTCAATGCGCTTCTATGTCACCCACACGTGAGGAAATATCGGCTGCGAAGCATGGAGAAGAATGTTCCGATAAGGTGGGACAACACCTTCTTGTACAAGCTTCATAGCCTGTCACTGTTTCGTATGGGGACATTCCTTCCACAAAGACACTGTTGATTCTCACAGGATCAGAATACCACTGTATAAAACAGCAACATGGGCACAACATTGCCTGTCTTTGCAGTAGGGCTCTCCTCCAGGTTAGCAGATTGTATTATGTAGGCAATTTGTTTGCTATATTTTTATTTTTTACAAGAGGTCTTAAACGAGTCTTTTTTGTTTGCTGTGGCCTGTTTGCAACAGTGAAGCTAATTCATTTACACTTAACTGATGCTACTGTTTTTTTAGTATGCTTATTTCTATTTAACAAACAGCCAACTTTAAAGTGCACTTTAATGCCTTGACATTTGTTTTTGTCTTTCTTAAAAAAGCACCAAATACTTTGACTATTTTGTTTGTGGAAGTTTGTTTGTACTAGATCCAATAATTCACATGAGACAACATCAGTGGAATTGATCTAATCGGTACTTTCTCCATTTTCCTTTCTGATGACTTAAGTGTAGTTTTGCTTCCAACGATAAAAGACAGTTTGCTGTTTAGGTGGCACATCTTGCAGATAGCTTCAGCTCCAAAGTCTGCCTTTGTACCGATGCTAATTAGTCCGCTGAGGAAGCAAAGTAGTCGAACATCCATTTGTCGCCAGCTCCGTGTTCCCTCCCTCAACAACATTGTGGTAAATTCGGTGTAAACGCTGTCATTCGCCTGTCTATACATCATGTACGTTTGACAAAGAAAACTTCACATGTCTAAACTGTTCTTAGTTTGAGTCAACCCTGAAGTATATATCATCCATGTAGACAGACTGTCAAGTTAAACAAATATCCACTTCTTGGTTATTCTGGCAATTTGAAAATGGCAGATACGTGGCCAGATGAATGTGGGCGCTGTCCCAGTGCGAGAATGTCAGTTTGTCTGACCTTATGACCTGATATACATCATGGAGAAAATTGGCACCGATTTATGATGACCTGTTCGGTTTGACATGCATTCAGCAAGATCTGGTCTCATTGGCGATCTATTCATGGAATCGTCAACATGTTCTTACTGACTGTTTGATTCTTATGTATGATATGCTTACGTCCAAAATACGAACTTATTGTCATAAGGATTATTGATATGTGCAGGAATAATATTATGTATTTTGATTTATGAATAATTTCTGAAATGGGACATTAATGCCAAAGATGTGTAATCATCTGACTAGCTCTCTCAGACGGTCTTTCTACCAGTCATTGATCAGCCATCAAGTCTCTCTTGTATTCCATTGTGCGCCTCAAGCAGTGGTTTCAAAGCTTTCTATTGCAGATCCACTTGCCTTCATCCAATTCCATGTGTTTATTGTGGGTCACTTTCTTATGAGGCATCTGGAAGTACCTTTCTCCTGTTAAATTGTCTTCCTTTAGGGTTCTTGTGAATTGTGTGGCTCTTCCTCTGAATGCTTAGCTTCACTGCTTTTATTTTGTATCATGTTTCTTTGATAGAATCTATTTTGTTTTGAGGTGAAGTATTTGTCTGGTAAATATATCTGCCTTTGGGTTGGTTTGGAATTAGATCCAAGATGAAATTGATCTTGTTTTTCCACTTGCACAATGTGCAACCTATTGAATGATCATGTTGAAGTGTGAACCTCGTAGGCCGTATTTGGAAATGTTGGCCCAGGGGTGTACAGTGTAGCAGTAGCTTCCCTTTGTTCATTCCAGGATCCGCTGACCATGGCTACTATCCTAGATTCACTGTATTTATGGGTTTAAGCAAAGTGGTAACTTGTATGATGTGGTTTATTTCCGTGTTTCATAAGAAAATGACAAACCGAGATATAATGGAAGTACTGTTCAAAACAGCATTAAACCTTCCTCACTCACTCACTGTTTGGTTATGTGGACATCAGACACAATCACCAGGTCTGTGGTTTGAGTTCCAGCTTGGCATTTCAAAGGGTCAAAGGGGTTAAACAAATCAACAAAATGCCAGCTCATGAGATTACCTCCCAAACAGGTACTTGCACCAGACCGACAGTATTAGACCCACCTGCACCAGCCGTGTTAAACCTGCCTGGCGACATGTAAGACATGGTGAAACCACTCAATAGAGTTACTAATCAACAGAACTACCAACTCCTGTATCGACATGGAAGGGGGCAGCCATGTGGGTAATGCAGAGGCTTGTCATGGCAAAGGCTGGGTTCTAATAATATGAAAAGCTTTTTCTTGGTGTCGTCTGTTGAGAGTATATTTTTAGTTATCATGCAATAAAGACTAACTGATTTCGATGTTACATGAAAATGAGGTTTTTGTTCAGGTTATCTTCAAGCCTGACCAATTTGTGTTCAGTGGCAGGAATTGTATTTCTACGAATGGAACTAATCCATTTTGTGAAAAACTGGATAAAAATCAGGGTCTGGAAATTGGCAGACTTTTTAATGTACTATGTGCCAATGTATGTAAAAACTACTGAATGTGTTGAAAAGTAATCTGTCACAAATGAAAAGTTCCATCGTCTGGACCCCAAGGCTGGAATACAGTTGGGAGTCCCATTTCCACACTCTACTGTATACTGTGTGGACTACATGGAAGAGGCTTTTGTCCCTTTTACCGCAGTTCGTCATTTGAGTCACATGATTCACATCTTGGTCTACAACTTCCTACTATCATCTTAGAGCAGCCCAACTTGTAACTTTTTTTAACTTTATGTGCATAAATATTTTACACTGCGCTTATCTCCCTTGTGCTAAATTTGTGTTTGCAGTACAATTTGCCAATATGTTATTATCTATCTGTTTATAAGGTTATCAGTTGTTGATGAAAGAATGACCTGTTGGAAGACACTTATCTCTTCAGTGTTAAGACACTGTCTGTGTTTGTGTCCATACATCACTTGTTCATGCACACCCACCACTCAAAGCACTTCGAAAATACTCTTACCAAATAAGGTGACCAAAAATTGGAGATGATCGGAGGAATGTTAATGAAGCCAGATGTGTATCTCTTCAAAGGTGTGACGAGCCAACGCTTTAACCACTAGGCTACCCCACCGCCCCACCTGTTGTACAAAACAACCTTAGCGCTAAGACTACCTTAAGTCTATGTTAACGTATGGGAGTTACGGTCACCATAGCACTAAGATCGCTGTGTACAAAGACACCCAGAGCTCAGGCCATCATTCATTGGTTTGGTGCAAAGCTAAAATATACAATAAGTTTTTATTTGATTCATCATCCACTGATTTCTTTGATCTAGAACTAACACATATTTGACAACTTTACGACACCATCACCAATATGTTATGGTTTCAAAACCATTCAGCTTTTACAACCCAATCATATGCTGCTTGTTTAACAATATCATCCTCTTTTTTTCTGATTCAGTCAAGACAGTTTCAGCTCACAAGGCTGGAGCTGGGATATTATTTTGGCAACTTTTCACTTCACACCATGGGCATTACATAGCATAACGTGCCATGATTGTACTTGTGTTTCACACTAAACAGACCCCCTCCATGCCTCCAAGGTGTTCTGTGGCAGAGACTGATGTGGTTGGTCCTACACCTGATCAAACACTGAACTTGCATGGAAACTGCCTCCTGTATGAAATGTGGCCATCTGGTCAGCTCTCAGTCCATCCAGGAGCTGGTGTCTGTGTAAACACTTATCTGTCAGCCTGTCTTCAGATCTCCGTCAGTCTCTGTGAACATACAGTTGTCCTGTCAAGGTGTTCGGCTGCTGCTGCTGTGATCTATTCATCATCTTGTCATACTGTGGTGTATATCAAACGCCGAACGTTGCACACCTTTACCATTTTTCAAACTGTCACAAAAAGGTTCATTGGCCATCCATCTTCGTGATGCAGATCTATATTCCAATCAGAGATCAATACACAATTCTGCTGTGTTTGTCCAATGTCTGCTTCCTATTTATTGTCTGGTGTCCTAACCCTGATAGCGCTCCTCTGTGTCCACCCCGTAAACATCACCGTGTCACTTCTGACACCAATAACCTTCCATCGTCTAATTTCCAGGTTTTGCATCATCCATCATCCATCACTTTCAATCGCCCATCCTTTCCATCTGCTTCAGCGTGTTCATATTTTGATAAACTTGGTGCTAGCGAAATAAATATTTGAAAACACAAGCGAAATGGAGTTTGCTGAAGTAGTACTTTATGATCTTTCTATACTGTTTGGTAAATATTGTGTTCTTATGTGTGCATGTTGTACAGTCAAGGCAGTAGAAGACCTAGTTCCTGATGTCACTTGCATATTGGCTTATTATGCTTTTCTGACCTGTACTTCTCAAAAACACGTTGTCTACATGTCAGTATTCAAATTCAGAACCAGATGGTATATGTTTGTGAATAATTTAAATTTATTCAAAATGTTTTATTCGACTTCATAATTTGGCCAACAGGCGTGATGGATCTTACAAGAGTCGTGTCTAAGTCTTCATAAACCATTCCACCGTAACCAAATTTATATCTGTTTAAATACCGGTATCCTTCACATGTAAAAACACTAGAACTTGGTCTGATGTTTGACCTATATTAGTTATTGTACACTATGTTATATTTGGCATCACACTGTGTCAGGAAAGTACAGATTCTAGTACTTTTGTTAGGTTGAGTCCCATCCAGGTTTGAACCCACAATCTCATGTTACATTTGACCACTTTCTAAATGGCTTTTTGGATTCATTGCTTTGACCGTGGGAACTGTGCCAATTTACATTTGTCAGAAGGGTACAGAAAGTCTGTGATCTTGACTACTGGTTGTCAGCCGCATTGGTGGAGTGGGTTTGATTGCTGCCTTTGTGTGCTGGTGATTAGGAGCCTGACTCGGAGAGTGTGGATTCAAATCCCGGATGGGACTCAACCTTATAAAAGCACTAGAATCTGTACTTTACTGAGAAAGTGTAATCCAAAAAAAAACATATGTATTTGACCACTTTCAAAATAGCATGGTGTATTCATAACTATTTGCAACCATCTTGAATCAGTTTTCTGCAGTTTGGCTGCAGCTGCCTACATGATGATCCATACCAACATGCTTGAGGGTGATCAGGTGTGGTGTCATGCTCTCATATCTCAATGGCCATCATTGGCAGTGACACTATTGAATGTCCTGGCCCTATTGTCTCTTTGATCCTCCAAACCCGATGTTATGACTGTAATGGAGATTGGTTAGTTATGATGGGTGAGGTCTATGATACTTTTGACCATCTGTGTCATGTGACCAGTGACCTGAGAGGATACCTGTCAGATGCGGTGTCCCCATAACAAAGGTCTGGTTACTGACAAGTCTTACAGCCAGGTTGTCTGGCCCACCTTTCTAGACATACAGATGACAATACACTCTGGTCCTACAACTTTCACCTTGTTGGTCTGGGTTTGTTTGGCCCCGATTCCAATGTGCACAGGTCATGACTGTCAAATATATGTATTTTATGAAGGCAAGCCATATCTAGAATTGTATAAAAACAAACAAACAGTTTTCAAAATGTGACCACTCATTTGTAAGCTCATTATTATGATAACTAAGTTATTTATTCACAGGGTATAATGTAACAACCACTACATTGTTGACATGGTTGTTTTCTTAATATTTGAATATGTTCCAAATATGATCAAAGTTAGTAATAATAACACCATTTTAATGCTACACGTAAGTCCCTTGAATGATGGAGAATTTCAATAATTCATAAACTCGTTCAGCAATACCTTCATGGTGCACTGCTAGGTGTAATACTGTTCTACTTCTGCATGTACAGACAATAATAGGCTGGGCTGCATATTTTATCTTTCGGTAGAATGAACAATTATTTGTGACTATTGTCAAGCATTGTAGGTCATGCATTCATCAGGGTCAAGGTCAAGCACCTGTACTTTTGTTCATGAGCTTCATGTGAAGAAGTTAACATGTTTAAAAGAATTTGTTTTTTGAAAGGTGTTGATTAACATGACTGACACAAGGATGAACAGCTAAAACTATATATAAGCATCATTGTTCAGCTGAAAGCTTTGCAACGAGAAACAAAGTAATTGTTGGTTGCCATCAAGATGAAAGGGGAGGTAATATGATTGGAAATTCTGTGAATTTCTTTTCACAGAAGTTATAGAAATGTTTGGTGTAGTGTATGTTTTTTAAAAGAAAATTTGTGTGAATATGTGTGTTTTCAACTGTGGCCTTTTTATGCAGTGTTTAATGAAATGTAACAATTTCATATAGTAGGGAAGACTGTAAATGATTCTTCTTCTGATTGTGATCCATGTTCTGGATGTTCAGTAGTTGTCATGAATGTGATCCATGTCCTAACCGTGATCCTTGTTTCGATGGCGATATAGTACATCCTGGTACATGTCGGTCATACTGTTGCATGATGGTACATACAGATACATGGTGGTACATCATCCTGGTATCATACCCAACTCACTCATCCACATGCAGCTGACACAGCCGGATACAACTGTATGACTGTCACTCGTCACTAATATATTTCACACCACTTTGACAGTATATTTCATTTACTACTTTCATAGTCATGGAAAACATCTGTCACCATCTTTATCCAATAGGGCTGTTGTATTTCATAACAAACTTGTGTTGTTAATTTCATGAAATGAACATTTACTATAAACATTGCTGTTCAGCGCCTGTGTGCCCAGACAGATCTGCGCCTAATGGCATTACCTCCTTGATTAAAACTGTGATAAAAGAAGGCGATTTCTCCTAAACCTGTTGTTCATGGTGGCGTCAGTATACGTAATCAGCGCCTCCATGTTACTCACAATACCCCTTCTTGTAATCTATTTCTCCCAAACTGACAAGCCACTTATCTTTAATACTTTCCGTAAACAAATCACAATTTCATCTGCAAACTGGACTCTAATTCCGTCCTTATCTTTATGGCTGCCTGTAAACTAAATCGTCAATATCAGATTCATATCGTCAGAGATGAATTACTCTCTGTCCATACTGTCATTCATTTCAAATACGTCATTGTACATTTCATTATAGAGTTTTTGCAGGCAGATGTAATTAGAGAAAATCCCTCCAGAAATAATCAAGTGTCTTTCACTTGTAGATGACTAGTCTTTGTAGACAGCAGCTGTGCTATAATGCATAAATAATTGACTTATTGTGTGAGGGCATTGTCTGACGTCCTTCTTGCATCCATTTCAGTTTCGGGGATTCAATGCTTGTCTGTATATATGTGGGCATCAGGTTTCGGCAGGATCTGCTGCAGTGATAATACCCAGCAAAGTTTATGTGTGTTTATAGTCTTCTGACAGACATTCACCGCTTGGAGTCGTAGCGCTCAAGTGTACGCTTGATGCTGTTGGATGCTTATGACCACTTATGAAAGACTACAATGATCTCTCCTCTTGTCTGACATCGTGTTCATTTCATTTCAGCGTTATAATGATGACAGCTGACTGGATTACTTATTCTAATGAAGAATAGGGTAAGTAGATTTAGGGATGATTTCTTGTTTCCCCTTGTTGATTTCGTGGATGAAGTGTCACTAATTCTGACTGATTGAAACTCATACCCTGTAGGTACAATCAATGTAAAACCATTTGCTATTTGCTTAAGCCATCATGGTATGCAAATATGATATATTAGCGCTTTGAATAACATTAATAATATCTTCTGAACTCAGTACTTGTTGAATAGTGTTTGAATTACTGGAATACTATGCTTTGAAGGTCAGAAGAAAGACAATTTCAAGTGTTTAAGATATTGGTTTTACCAATTGAAATCTGTTGCATGAACTGTTTTTTAAGTTACAAACACTCAAGTACTAACTATAGCACCGTTTCACTGAGTTACCTTTTCAGATAAATGTTCATTGCTACAACATTTTAAAATAAATGCTGCTTCCCTAACAAACATTGAAATACAAAGTAAGTCACTCAATAAAGACTTGATTGTAGGAAATTTGAATTTTTCAAATTGAACTGCCCATGTAAGTGGAAGGTGAGTACTAAGACATGTTCTGATGTTCTACACACGGTACAGGGATGTATATCACGGATGTGACTGATGCTGGATGCTCCTTAGTGAGAGCAGTAGCTGTAGTTGTGTAGTAGGGCGACAGTGTGTGTGAGATGTAGAGTAGAGAGGAGGGGAGAGGAGGCTGTAGAGTGAAGCAGAGAGCAGCTTAGTCTGGAGCTTTCTGACCAATGTCCTGAATTCATCTTCCCATAAATGTGCAGGTGAAATGTGAAATCCAATGAGTGGTGTGCATGAATCTCTCACTTCATACATGTTTTAATATCTATGGAGATCTATACAACAACAGTTCTGTAGTCTAAGGTTATATGACTCCTTATTTCAGTCCTTGCCTAGAAGACCGCCTCCGTGGTGTAGTGGTTAGAGCGTCCGCCCGGAGAGCGGAAGGTCGCGGGTTCAAAACCAAAAGACGTTAAAATATGGTACTTGTTGGTCCCTGCCTGCCGCTCGGCATTAATGGGTACAACAAGGACTGGTCGGCTCAGAGTCAGTATAATGTGTCTGAGTGGGGTATTCATGCTTCACTGCGGCATGGTATCTCAGTGGGCTAGCACTATGAAACCAGCTTCAGTCTGGGCTAGTACAAGCAGCCGCACATACACATACACACGCATGCACGTTGTCATATGAGCGAAATATTCTCAAGCACGACGTTAAACCCAATTTCACCTCACCTCACCTTGCCTAGAATACCACAATCTCCTGTTGATTCACAGGTTATAAGAACTATACCTGATCTTCCAGTGTTTCTTGGCTGATGCCCATGCATTACATCAGTTGTGATTGCCTCACACATTAAGCTGACATGACATGATATAAAAGTAAAACAATGGTCGTAGACAGCATTGTGCCCCAACTTGAACACTCTCAAAGCTTATGGTATGAAGTGACCAGTGGCAGTGACGTCTCCCATGGCGGAAGCAGCCTTTGTGTTCTGTATTGACCTAACACTCGATGTTGTGTGCAGGGTTATTGACTGTTGATATGAATAAAGAACTGTGTCTAAAAAGAAGCATATTTTAACATACCATGAAATCAGTCAATGCTTTACAAAACAATTTAATAGAAACATTGTTATAAGGTTTGTTCGTTTGCAGTAAAGAAAAGAAGAAATTATTTCATTGAGCATTCTCTTGCAACTGTTTGAGATCAAAGTTGTTACTTAAAAGAGTCGGGCTTCAATTAAATTTTCAAACATTTTGGAAAAAGAAATTTAGTGCATTAAAATAACGTTTATTCCATAGAAATCATTTTCTGGTCATTGTGTTTGTGTATGGAAGATGGCCCAGCTGTCACAGTTTCTGTGTGGGGTTGTATCCTTTAGGCATGCAGAAACCTCTGATCACAAGTTTAGACCTCAGCTTGACCTTCTTATCTTGAAGGTTGTCAACACTATACCAGTGGTCATGAGTTTAAACCTCAGCTTGACCTTCTTATCTTGAAGGTTGTCAAGACTATACCTCTGGCTATGAGTTTGAACCCCAGCTTGACCTCCTTATCTTGAAGGTTGTCAAGACTATACCTGTGGTCATGAGTTTGAACCTCAGCTTGACCTTCTTATCTTGAAGGTTGTCAACACTATACCTGTGGTCATGAGTTTAAACCTCAGCTTGACCTCCTTATCTTGAAGGTTGTCAACACTATACCTGTGGCCATGAGTTTAAACCTCAGCTTGACCTTCTTATCTTGAAGGTTGTCAAGACTATACCTGTGGCCATGAGTTTAAACCTCAGTTTGACCTTCTTATCTTGAAGGTTGTCAACACTATACCTGTGGCCATGAGTTTAAACCTCAGTTTGACCTTCTTATCTTGAAGGTTGTCAAGACTATACCTGTGGCCATGAGTTTAAACCTCAGCTTGACCTTCTTATCTTGAAGGTTGTCAAGACTATACCTGTGGTCATGAGTTTAAACCTCAGCTTGACCTTCTTATCTTGAAGGTTGTCAAGACTATACCTGTGGCCATGAGTTTAAACCTCAGCTTGACCTTCTTATCTTGAAGGTTGTCAAGACTATACCTGTGGTCATGAGTTTAAACCTCAGCTTGACCTTCTTATCTTGAAGGTTGTCAAGACTATACCTGTGGTCATGAGTTTAAACCTCAGCTTGACCTTCTTATCTTGAAGGTTGTCAACACTATACCTGTGGTCACGAGTTTCTGTGATGTAGTAAACATGTGAGACCTGTCTCACTTCAGGCTTCCCCACTGCAAGATGCGATATAACTGAAATCAAGTTATTAAAAGCAAACTCACTCACTCACTTAAAATACTATTCCTAAAATACTATTAAAAAAGACATAATCAAGTCAGTTGTTCTCGCTGGGATTAATGGACACTTTGTAACTTGATACAGTATCACTAGATCGTGTGTCTAGTAATTTGTAACTATATGAGGAAAGGAACTATTATTGCTGATTTGTATAACACACTAAAGTTTTATGCAAGTAGAGGGATCAGGAGGTCAACATGAGTAATGTTGTAAATTTCAAATGTTCGAGACAGGATTGTATAGGATAGATGATATATGGAACCATCGATGTGATGAAGTGCTGTATTTCTTCATGCTGTGTGTGAGGAAATCAGAATATGTCGGATTAGACAAGGAAACTAGACACTCAGCAGAGAGGTCTTTTTGTGCTTGAGCTGTACAATATGTGGTATGACACAGGCAGGAATGATTGTGAGTGTATGTACATTATTGATACAAGAAGTCCAGTGAATGATTGAATGATTTGTGTGTGTATGTCCATTATTGATACAAGAAGTCCTTAAGTGTTTGAGCTGTACAATATGTGGTATGACACAGGCAGGAATGATTGTGTGTATGTCCATTATTGAAACAAGAAGTCCTTAAGTGTTTGAGCTGTACAATATGTGGTATGACACATCCAGGAATGATTGTGAGTGTATGTCCATTATTGAAACAAGAGGTCCTTAAGTGTTTGAGCTGTACAATATGTGGTATGACACAGGCAGGAATGATTGTGTGTGTATGTCCATTATTGAAACAAGAAGTCCTTAAGTGTTTGAGCTGTACAATATGTGGTATGAAACAGGTAGGAATGATTGTGTGTGTATGTCCATTATTGAAACAAGAAATCCTTAAGTGTTTGAGCTGTACAATATGTGGTATGACACAGGCAGGAATGATTGTGTGTGTCCATTAGTGAAATGAGAAGTGTTTGGCTTAAACTGTAAAATACATAGCAAAACACAGTCAGGTATGATAATGTTACAAACAAGGTAAGTGATCATGTGTGCCACACCCCCTCCTACACTCACATGTGGATCAGACAACACCACTATGTGTCATTTGTTACAGCTGTTGCTCATGATATCACCTTCTGGTGTCTCTGCTCCTGAAACAAACTTATACAGGACATCATGTATACATATAGATATATTTGTATGTGCGTGGCTGTGTGAATCTATATCTTTTTTTGATACCATTGAAGTTGCACATTCATGCTTTCACACTCTAAATTTTTCAATTACTTAAATGTGTTTTTTTTTATACTTTTGATTACATTAAGTGAATAACATGAGCGCTTGGGCATTGATGCGTTTACAGAGATAAAAAACTTGACATTTCCTCATCTTTTAAGCGGTGGAGATTACCCAGATGATGATGTTTTGTAATAGCTCATTTCAGCTCTATTCCTACTGTGATTTATCTGTTTTGTTTCATCACTTGTGTATTGCAACACCTCCACTATTAATTTCCTAGATTTTGTCAATATCACAATGATTTATTGCAGGGCTGTTATGGATTCGGTGTTTAACTTACTGAACATGATATAAGTGTGTGATATCTACAGATCTATAATTGTCATGTGAATTATAGCCGCATCAACTGAAGCTGAAGTTATTGCTGCAGCTGTATCGATTTTAAACATTAAACGTCTCATGTCATGTTGGAATCAATACGTCTTTAGCCTAATACACTCAAATTTCCCATAACTGCTTAAAAATAGCTTCTCCAAGGAAAGTTCTTTCCTATGTTTTATTGTCTCTTAAAGGCATAGAGAAATGGATTGATAAAACAGATTTCAAAGTGTGGTTTTTCATGAGTTAATTTTAGATTCCATAGACTGTCATTTTTATCAGCCAATTTCCAGTTATTGTGGAAAAGTCAGTCAGTTTGGTTTGGAAACATTGGGAACATGCCTCTTGAGTGTCTGGTATCTGATTAGAGTGGGTGATTGGGTTGGTCATGCAAAGGGAGTTTAGTTCAGTTTCAGCTATCACATTGCAGCTTAATTGAAGATGTGTGTATTCCTGGAACCTCTAGTGTTTAGAGAAGAACTGAGCATCTGAAGATTGTGTGTTAATAAACTCACAGAGCTGGAGGTGTTGCTCACTCTATCGACCACTGTTTTTCCTTGTCCGGAATAATGACATATTGTTGTATGTGCCGCACTCATTTCTTAAGTCCACCACCAGCTGATGTAATAGATAAAAGTCTATCATGGTGTAAAAGATGTTAAAAAATGGTGTTTGTTGTTACTTAGATGATGTTTGCATGAAGGAGATAAAATAGTGAGTGGTCAGCTGGAAGCTGGGTTACTATGACTGGTATTCTCATTAAACTGCAGCATGGTATTTCAGTTCTAGTGCCAGCAGCAACATGCTATGTAAGTGCAATAATAGTGAATGTGACATTTAAACCCACCTTACCTCACGATTTGTAAAACCTCTGAGAATTCTTACTTGCTTACTCACTCACAACACATCCATTCACTTACTCATCCACTCACTCACCCATCCCCCAACCCATCCACTCACTCACTCACTCATTCCCCCACTCATCCACTCACTCACTCATCCACCAACTCACCAACTCACTCACTCATCCCCTAACCCATTCCCCAACTCACTCACTCTCTCATCTACCAACTCACTAACTCATCCCCTAACCCATTCTCCAACTCACTCACTCACTCACACACTCACTCACCCACTCACTCATCCCCTAACCCATTCTCCAACTCACTCACTCACTCACCCACTCACATACTCCCATTTTGATAACCAACTCACTCACTCATCCCCTAACCCATTCTCCAACTCACTCACTCACTCACCCACTCATCCACCAACTCATTCACTCATCCCCTAACCCATTCACTCACTCACTCACTCACTCACTCACTCACCCACCACCCATCCACCCACCCACCCACCCACCCACCCACCCACCCACCCACCCACTCCACTCACTCACTCACTCACTCACTCACTCACTCACTCACTCACCACTCACTCACTCACTCACTCACTCACTCACTCACTCACTCACTCACTCACTCACTCACTCACTCACCCACCCACCCACCCACCCACTCACTCACTCATCCCTAACCCATTCCCCTCCAACTCACTCACTCACTCACTCACTCACTCACTCACCTCCACTCACTCACCCACCACTCATCCCCTAACCCATTCTCCAACTCACTCCCCCTCACCCACCACATACTCCCATTTTGATAACCAACTCACTCACTCATCCCCTAACCCATTCTCCAACTCACTCACTCACTCACCCACTCCCTAACCCATTCACTCACTCACTCACTCCTCCACCCACCCACCCCCCACCACCTCACTCACTCACTCACATACTCCCATTTTGATAACCACTATTGTTGACATGTTCAACAGTTCTAAGAAAAATGTATTTCAAGTAATCTGTCCCTATGGTGAATTTGAAGTGAAACCAAAGCATTATCAACCAACAAAGATGATGATTTCATGAGACATGTTATATACATGAGTGTGTCATGCAATGATGGCATTTCCTCTGTAAATCTGTGGTCCAGTGCCACTAATGATGTATGGACCGTCAGCAAGTGCTTGACAATCACTTTCACTTAAAGGGTGCTTTCCATCTCATTGCATATTTAACATGTCGATTTCAAATGAAAAGTATTGGAAGTATTCAAATTATGGTCCAGTTATGCAAATGATTAAAACAATACTGTCCCTTGTTTGGTTTTGAATGGGTTATCAAACTGAGGCTACAATGTTCATAAATGAATCAGTGCAATTTTTGTCCTCCATATCTTGTGGTAAATGTGAAAAAATGGACTATTGTATACAAGCATCTTTGACACCATGCTGAAAAACATTGGCGCCAATTTCAATTTCATGCAACAGGAAATATTGACAGAATCAATAGGATTTTTTAAGTTGTTAGCAGTGCGAAAGGAGTTTTTAAATACTTCATCCCAGTTCGGAGTAAACTGTCATTTTTGTGTAAGTGTCTTTCTCTGGTGCTTTGGACACAGAATTGACAAAGTACTGTACGTCTATCACAGCATTCCTTTAATAAAACCTCAGTGTGTTGTGAAGATACAATCGATGTGCAGCAATTGTGCAATGACCTAATCAGAAAGATACCGTTTCTGAACCACCATCATCACAGGATGTGCACCGGGGCCAAACATAAGGGAGAGTAAATGAGATGGGTCTTCCACTGCTTTTACCAATGTTTCAGCTACATTATGCCAAAGAAAACCAGCGCTGCCCCATATATCACTTTGTTTGAGAATCCATATTGGCACTTTTTGCGTATTTAATTTGTTAGTTTTTCACATCCTTGCACATTATAGTCAGATTCAGAGTTTGTGAGTGAGTGAGTGAGTGAGAGAGAAAGTATGTGTTTTGTTTTGTCCGTGTGTTTTCTGGTGTGTGTGTGTCTGAGAAAGAACGAGAGACCCCCCTCAGTATATATATAGAGAGTGTGAGAAATAGAGAGAGAGAGAAAGAGAGACAATGGGAGAAAGAAAGAAAAAGGAGAGTGTGTATTGTTTGTGTGTACATGTATTTTATTTGTGTTAATTGTGTGAGTGTTTGTGAGTTTGTTGTGTGGGTGTGCATGCATGCGTCTTCAACGTGCACAGACCCTGTTTTTCAAACTCCTTCATCAGCCTGTAAGAGGTACAGTCATCTCAACAACAGCTAAATCCTTATCTTGCTGGTTTCATCATGAATATCTCTGAAGCATTGGTTGATGAACTTTCATGTATTTATATACCAATGTAGAAGCTAATTGATGTCATGTTGGAGAATGTCCAAATATTTCATTTCCACTGAAGCATTCCATTACAATAGTCTCGAGTGGGACTGACGTTATTTGTTATATCGAAGCAAAAACTGAACAGTTAATGTGTTCTCCTATCTTAATACCCTAGGCCATTATACATGAATGGAGACTCACTCCAACTTGTCAACCACACCCATATCCTTTCAAAATAGATTAATACAATAAATAATTTAATGGCTGTTTTATTCAAGCACAAAGATAATGCTATAATTTTCAGTTATGTCAATATATTTGCTGATGATGTGCGTAAATCTAGTGGGAAACTTGCTACAAAGAGAAGCATCACAGATCATTCCACAAAAAGTCCTAACAAAATACTTATTATCCAGAGGTTAATATCATAGAACTGCTTGTGTCCCTTGATAGCGATAAAATAACGATCGTGAGATGCAAGACTTGTCCCTTCTTGACCTTTGCTAAATCGGTGGAAAGTAAAGCAAATTTGATAGAAACTTTCACCACTTTTCATCACTCATGTGGAAAAGTGAGCTAATGTGTCGTCAATTTTGTCAATATTGTTATATACGTGTGCATCAATATTGATGCCCACGTCCATTACGGTGATGCGAATTTCCTTGTTTTATCACAGTCAGTTCTCTGGGATTGTTAGAGGTGTGAGACTTCTTGGGTCCAAATTTGCTACGCATTTACCAAATAAATCAGTCAAGACTCATCCTGGGAGTTTATTGTTGATTTGATAGACGATGCATGAAAATAATGAAGGCTTGCTGACAAGTGCTTTTGTGGTATTGATTACTTGTCGGTTTCACCATCATATTGCTGAGATGTAGTTATGTGTCAATCAGGAGAGATCAGAAAGATTAGACCGACGTGAATTCTTTAATCAAACCAATGATGATGCATAAGTTTTCACAACTTTACAAAACATTTCTTTGAATGATGATGAATGAGACTTAATCTGTTGATCAGTGGCCAAAGCTGTTTCTTTGCAAATTAGTACTGTAGCTTAATACACCTTTCAGCCTTTAACATTTACATTGCAAGGAAATTGGACCTTAACACAATCCAAGTGAGGAAGAACAATGTTGACGAGCAAATCATGATTCCCATGTATTTAAGCCTGATTCATTTGTGAATGCCTTCTGTTGAGCTTTGAAACATTGCTTGATCAATCAGTTGAAAATAATTGCAGAAAACATTTTATTGTGTTATTGAGCCGTCTCCATGATTTGGTGGTATGTTGCCTGTTGGATCAACATGGCCTTTGATTCTGTGATGTGAGTAAACATGGCATACCAGCTTGGTCTTCATCTTTGTTGAATACAACTGTTCTTTATCACTTTCAAGATTAATGAATTTATATCCCCTTGACTATTCTACTGTGCAGGTTAGGGTTCAATTAATTCGGGCAAATTGGCTTTTGGAAACGTAATGATTTCAGTAAGTCATGTTAACTCTAAAGCTGTCTCCTCTGGCTTTGACCTATGTTTTTTGTCAAAGGTTTCATGATGTAGCGTGCTGCAAAGCCTGTCGATTACTGAGTGAAATATTGTCTTTGTGCTATAATGTGTAAATGGAGTTAGACAGGTTTTAAAAATCTCAGCAGCCACAATGGATGTGTTCAATGTAGAAACCTTGTTTTGTGTTTCGTGTGTGTTGAAATGACAAATCGGTTAAGTTAAGGTCACTTAGCTGTGATAAGATGTTATGCCAGTTTTCCTTATAATGTTTTTGTAATGATTGCTTCCATGGTTGTATAGACCTGGATAGTTGTCGTGTGTGATTTGGGCAGAGATGCAGGGGGGTGGGTGGATACTGTTAAAGAATTCAGCTGTCATTTGCAAACATGGAATCTTGGTTTGACTCCCAGGTGTTTTTCCCAGTTGCATTAGTGCTGTTAGTTTCTGATAATGTCATGAATGTCATTCACCATAGCTCCAGATAAGATTTAGCTCATGTGGGTACTGTACCCACTGTATATTCTTGGAGTGGGTATTATGAATGTTGAGTGGGTATTTCATTTTCCGTTACCTACTGCTTTCAAATATGTGCGTATTTCAGTCATTTTACTCACCTAAGTATTATGTCATTGAGTAAGTTTACTAAGCAGGTATGTTCTGCCTCATGTCATACCTAATCAAAACCAACTTAAATATAATGGAATTGATTTCATAAAAAATCACTCATCCTATACTGACAGTACAACACTTATCCTATACTAACAGTACAACTTGATAGCAATCGATGTCTTTTTCATTACGCAAGCAATTTTTATAAATATAGTCCATACGCATTTGTTTTAAACGTTTTGCGGATCTAACATTTTAAATGCGTAAGTGGTACACAACAATTATTTTTCAATGCGTAATTTGAAATTTTCTAAGAGTATTTTACCCGGATACACAGCTTATCTGGGCTTCTGCACTCACTTACTTTATGAGTGAAGATCTTCAGCCCATACTGTCATAAGAGCTGTCACAGGAGAACAGGTTGTAAGGCTGACTAACTTGGTGAATGCATGGCATCATATCTCAGTTGCATGTTTGATGCTCATGATGTCAATCACTGGGTTATCTGGTCCAGACATACTCACTGCCCTGATATAGCAAGAATATTGCTGAGTAATGACCCTGTGTGATGACACAGATGATGACATTCAGCATGTTGTGTGTTAGTGTTTGATGATGATGTCAATCACTGGGTAATCTGGTCCAGACATACTCACTGCCCTGATATAGCAAGAATATTGCTGAGTAATGACCCTGTGTGATGACACAGATGATGACATTCAGCATGTTGTGTGTTAGTGTTTGATGCTCATGATGTCAATCACTGGGTAATCTGGTCCAGACATACTCACTGCCCTGATATAGCAAGAATATTGGTGAGTAATGACCCTGTGTGATGACACAGATGATGACATTCAGCATGTTGTGTGTTAGTGTTTGATGCTCATGATGTCAATCACTGGGTAATCTGGTCCAGACATACTCACTGCCCTGATATAGCAAGAATATTGGTGAGTAATGACCCTGTGTGATGACACAGATGATGACATGCAGCATGTTGTGTGTTAGTGTTTGATGATGTTGTCAATCACTGGGTAATCTGGTCCAGACATACTCACTGCCCTGATATAGCAAGAATATTGGTGAGTAATGACCCTGTGTGATGACACAGATGATGACTGATGCAGCATGTTGTGTGTTAGTGTTTGATGATGATGGATGTCACCATGAACCATGATTCTCAAATAATTAAATTGGGGTCGGATCTCCAAGATTGAAATGGTCCTCTGGATCTTCTGCCAGCTGTAGTGTAACCTGTGCATTATTATACATCATATGCATCTGTTTAGAAGATGTCTAGTGTAAGAGAATCCCTGCTGCTAATATTTCAGCTGGTAATAGGAGCTGTTGTCTGGGATGGCCGACTTGCCGGGGGACAGATCATACTAATGTATCATTAATCTGCGTGATGGTAGGCTAGTGTATTGTTTCTGTCATTAAATTAGAATTATCTGTCTAGTTGTTGTTGAAGAGGTTATGAATTTGCTGTAAAAGCAGTCATCATTCTCTGTTGTGTCTTGGTCCACCATTTTCTGTTATGTTCCCCAGTCTGCCACTCTCTGTTGTGTCTCAGTCCGTCCCTCTCTTTGTGTCCAAGTCCACCTCTCTCTGTTGTGTCTTAGTCCAGCTTACCCGTGAAGATCCGTGTTAGAATTCATCTTCAGTATCCCATGCTTGTCAAGCTCAACAGGGTCTTCTTTCCGCCGAAGATCCCAAGCCCGCTCCCTTGGCTGTGGAATTAGATAGTTAGGGACAGTGGGAATCTCGTTAATCCATTCATGCTTGTCATAAGATAGGCAACCTTAAGAGAGTCATAGTTACTAACGGGATCAGGTGGTCAGGCTTGCTAACTTGGTTGGCACATGTCATCTCATCCCAATTGCCTAAATCATTCATTATGCTGTTGATCACTGGGCTGTCTGGTCCAGACTCTATTATTAGGGACCGCTGTCATATAGATGGAATATTGCTGAGTGAGGCGTAAAACTAAACTCACTCACCCTAGTCCAGTTCACTGTTGTGTCCCAGTCCACCATTCACTGTTGATGGTGCAGAAATGTGTATGTAACTGAATCATGCAAAATAGGAAATGTTAGTACCTCAGCCAGTCAGCCAGCTACCTCTCATCCCGACATCTGGAACAATTCATCAGACAGACAAGCAGTAAATACTTTCTCCTATTTGCAAGTGTCCCTGTGAAACAGACTAGCTACATCAGCTATTTTTTAGGCCTTCAATTGCATTATTTCATTGACGGTCGGTTTTGTCTTTGATGTTAGTTATGAAGCAAAAATTGAGTATAGATTGTTAATAAAATGTGACTATCAGTCCATTTTATGAGCAATTATGGCTCATGTTATCGACATGTCCTTCATGGATCACATCACATGTTTGGATGATATTGATGTGATATCAACGTGTTTACTGTACATTTCTCCCTTGGGTGTTTTGTGTGATAGATTGAAAAGAATTAGCAATCTGCAAGTTCCAATTGGTATCTCCTTCCTTCTGGTATATATGGAACTGCAGACTTCAAAATTGAGAAATGGAATTCAAATAAGATTTCAATTCCTGGTGGTTCTAAACCTTGCAAGTTTTATGTTTGTGAACTAAATAAGGACACTGATGCGCTATTGGGCATTTTGGGGCAACATTGGTAAACAATGGTATTCTCCATTCTAAAAGGACACTGAAGTCACCATTGTGTTGCCCATCTTCTATTTCTGGCTTTATTTGTAAAGTGGTGGAGGTCAGTCAGGTCGACATTGTGGACACATAGTCTGTGAAAACATGATGCTCATCTCAGAACATGGGGTTTGGTCCTGCATCTGAAGGTGTTCACTGTCCCTCTGTGGTCAACTTTTACTGCTGAAACCATCATGGCTGTTAAAACCTGATGCTCATCTCAGAACATGGGGTTTGGTCCTGCATCTGAAGGTGTTCACTGTCCCTCTGTGGTCAACTTTTACTGCTGAAACCATCATGGCTGTGAAAACCTGATGCTCATCTCAGAACATGGGGTTTGGTCCTACATCTGAAGGTGTTCACTGTCCCTCTGTGGTCAACTTTTACTGTTGAAACCATCATGGCTGTGAAAACCTGATGCTCATCTCAGAACATGGGGTTTGGTCCTACATCTGAAGGTGTTCACTGTCCCTCTGTGGTCAACTTTTACTGCTGAAACCATCATGGCTGTGAAAACCTGATGCTCACCTCAGAACATGGGGTTTGGTCCTACATCTGAAGGTGTTCACTGTCCCTTTGTGGTCAACTTTTACTGCTGAAACCATCATGACTGTGAAAACCTGATCATCATCTCAGAACATGGGGTTTGGTCCTACATCTGAAGGTGTTCACTGTCCCTCTGTGGTCAACTTTTACTGTTGAAACCATCATGGCTGTGAAAACCTGATGCTCACCTCAGAACATGGGGTTTGGTCCTACATCTGAAGGTGTTCACTGTCCCTCTGTGGTCAACTTTTATTGCTGAGACCATCATGGCTGTGACAACCTGATGCTCACCTCAGAACATGGGGTTTGGTCCTGCATCTGAAGGTGTTCACTGTCCCTTTGTGGTCAACTTTTACTGCTGAAACCATCATGGCTGTGTGAGCTGTATAAGTAAATTGATAACAATAATAATATTGGTTTCATTATTCATTTGAATGCTTGAATGTTTAAATATGTAAAATTGTGTGCTTGCTGTACAAAATGAGAACACCTTCTTTTCCATTTATACCTCCAAAAACGAAAGAGATATGTTCAAGTCAGTTCATTTAAATAGATTTTCCAATGATCATAGCTTCACGGTCTCGATTTATTCATTAAAATTTTATTCAGCAATATTAACTCAACAGCATGATTCAATGCGATAATGCAACAATAACCCAATATATAATCAGCAATCAGAAAACAGCTGTCCTCTATTTTTTATGTGTGTCCTAGTTTTTGAGTTTATGGAAACTTAAACTATTTGGAATCGCATGGAATCAATGCAATGTATTAATTTTTTTCCATTTTTCAGGTAGATTTTCACATTAAAGTTTGCAATATGATAGACATATGGTTGGCATATTTTGTAGAAATATTCTCATAATTATTTTGTATTTGATACTTTTATTGCCTTTACTATTTTTATTCTTATTTACGTAGAAATTGTTAAATTGAACTATATATATAATCACAAGTGAGCTACAGAGCCTCTTCACTACATGCTTGTTCAGATTCACTAGCTGGTAATGCATTGAAACCTCTTGATGGTATCTGGAGCGTTGGGGTAGCCTAATGGTTTAAGTATTCACTTGCCACGCCGAAGGCCGGGGTTTGATTCCCAACATGGGCACAATGTGTGAAGCCCATGTCTGCTGTCCCCAACTGAGATGTTGCTGGTATATATTGCTAAAAGCTGTGTAAATCCTAACTCATTCACCCACTCTTGATGGTATCTGAGAAGACAGGACACACACACCTTTTTGGCAAAGAACAGTGTTCCTTCATAAACACGTACTCATCACTTCTTTGAGTGGCATTTTAGAAGTTGGGAAGTACAACTATGACAATTTTTATGGCTAATAACTTCTTTATTTGTGAGTGTGACATTTCAACACAGATTCTTGTGCCATTTACTAGCAGCACATTCCATATTTGCAGGGATTGACTTTGGTCTGTGGTTTTGTAGGGTCTCTCAGTAATATAATTTTGGGGCCTAAACCAATGTGATACCAAGTTACAAGCTTCAATTGGTTTACAAGAATTGTTTTGAATCATTGTACATGCTCAATCCCTATCGCTTATTGTATATGGAGTTTTCAGTAGAAAAAAGAATCATTGTCACCCAGACAATAACACACTTTTTTAAAGTATGGCTCACTTGAATATCCACAAACACCTGGTGTTATCATTGATTTGCAGTGATCCATGCAAATAAATTTCACTGCTGTTTTGCATTTTTGGATCTATTTTTATGAATAATCGAGACGGGTTATTCCTTGGCTTTGACAGTTTATGTTTCCAAGCAGTTGCAGGTCACATACACTCTACAATTTCAACAAACTGAAATTTTCTTAAGGCCAATTTATTTCCCACAGGATTCACAATGTAAATTATTTCAATCTCTGCTTGACGTTTTTAACATATAGTATCTGTTTGAACCTAGGTTTGAATCCGGACTCTTTTTGACATATTTACTTGAGTGTTATTCTGTAATTGCAGCTTTCTTGTCTACCTTCAGTTCACATCCTTCTGCAAAAGGCAACTAATTTTATAAAAAAGATGATAAGCAAATCAGTAGAATGACATCAAAGTAATCAAGCTAAGTGTTAGAGATCAATATGGAGCCAGATATGTAAGGGATACTTTGTAAAGAACAGGGACCAGATCTGATGTGATGCTGCAATAGTTTAGCATTGAACAAGGAAGGAGTTCACCAACTATGGTAGCCTTATGGTATTGTATGTTTGAATAGATCATTGCATTGTCCTCCAATGACGTCCCGAGAGGATGTATGGAATGCTTCAATTCAACCTACAGATCTCTCGGGATACCGTCGCTGACATGCAATGAGCTTCATTGCAAAAAATGTGTTAGATTTCTAATGTACTACCATAGTGAATTGGGGAACTTACGCTCGTACATTTCCCAAGCGCATTGCTTATTTCAAAGAGCTGTAGCTCATTTTGGGTTGATCACCCAAGGGACTAGGCCTGTCTCGTTGAGATGTTACAACCTGAATATAGACGTGAAAATTTATTAATGACCGGTTGTATTAAACAAATTAATAAATATTTAATTCAAATGAGAATACAAAGAATTGACATTGTATTTTGTGTTACGTTGGAGCAGAATTGTGTTTCCAGATATTGAAAGGTGTTGCATGTGGCTTTGAGGATGACAGAGAAATGAACCAGTGTTCGGTCCTTGTTGGTATTGTTGTTACACAAGGCAAATGGTGTGGAGTGGTTTTTCAGCTGCTTGAATACTTTGTTGTAGATGTCTGTGATCAGCAGTGTACATTTCTGGTATTCATTTATGCATACTAGCGTATTTGTCTAGATGAATAATTGTGGTGTACATTTGATGATGAATACGGCAGGGTTTGTCCAATTAGGGAAACGTTCTCCACTGGAAAAAAAACCAAACTCTCACTGGAGAAGAATAGATAGCTATCACATTGTCTGGTAATGAGGATAATGACTGACCTTACTGATGTGGTCTTATAGTAACTTGATTGTAAATGATTGTAACCTGATTGTGAGTGATTGTACCATCAAGTATGTGGTTGTACATTGATAGTGTATGGTGTGTAGGGGCAGTTGGGTAGCCTTGTGTGGTTGGGTAGCCTTGGCCTTCATGATGAAGGCCAGAGTTCAACACCCCGCAATGTGTGAAGCCAATTTCTGGTGGTACCCACCAATGATATTGCTGGAATGTTGTTAAAAGCAAAGTAAAACCACACTTACTTACTAACGGTGTGTGACTCTCTCCTAATGGTGTGTGATCATACCATGGTAAGATGTGATTTTACCCTGATGATATATGTGATTGTACCATAATGATGTGTGATAGCAGCTTAATGGTGTAGAAGGATTCTCATTCTATCAAATTCTGCTTCTCTAATCTCATATTCAGTTATTATCAGCTTAGAAATTGTTGACTGAAGCATTAATCTACATCTTTGTTAGAAGTAAAATTGATGACACCAGGTGAATGAAGGTGAAGGTCACTATAGTAGGTCACTGTATCAAGATATTTCATCATGTTCTATTGTCGTCTCTTGTTCATTTCTTCTTGATACAGAAAGGTTTGAAAATGAGGTAGAACATCTTTTAACAAAAGATATGAAATCAGTGATTAGAGCTTGATTGTCCTCCTGCCAGTTACCAGTCCCTGCTTGTCTGATTACGTTGCATCCCTTGGCACATTGATCCCTCAAACGGGAATTATGTGTATCAAACCATTGAAACAGCATTGAGATGGTTATAAAGAAACCTGTTAGACAATGTCAGGAACTTGTTTGAATTGGTTCCATACCATGGACATAGTCCCTATTTAAACTGCCAGAATAGATAATAAGGATATCGGTTCATACATATTGATTTCAAAGAGTGTGTCAGTTGCCCCATCTACATTAATCAACAAATCTATATAAATTAGAACAGCATCAAGGACCAGTGAATAGGTCACTTGGAAAAAAGCCACAGTTTCCTCAACAGTTGTTTGAATTCTCCAGAAGGAGGACAGGTCCCCCTGCGCCATGAAGCCTACAGGATATTGACGAGAGTAGAGGAGTGGCGGACATATTAAAGTTTGATGTGTTTGTTCCAGGATGATGTTAAGTTTGATGAGGTTACAATTGATATTCATTTGGGAAAACCGACAAAATCTTTTTGTGTGCATTGTATTTTTTGTATTCTTGATACAACTTTTATGCATTTCCTATAGGGAATAATAATATTTCAACACGTTAATGAGGTTCCTGCTGCCTCCAAGGGCACTGGTGACTTGTAGAACAAAAGTTTAAATAATGTATCTTCATGATTTATCAACAGTGCCCAGTTGTAGATGTGTTGTACTTATTGTAAGAAGTTATTTTGAGAGTTGGGCAAAGGATCTGCTGTGGACAATACTGAATTGTCATCATGATCAATCAATTTTTTTAGAAGTAACAAGTAACAGAATCAATGTTCAACTTTAAGAGCAAGTGAATCAGTCTTTTTTTTAATCTTTGGAACTTTAAAACCTGAATTTGCAGATTATTCTCTTGTACATTTTAGTGCAGTCTCAGCCTTGACAGAATTTTCTGTATGTTGATGTAGTTTGATATGTTTTGTTTTTTATTGCATTATTGAAAAATATTCTGAATTTGTTAAAAAATAAACAGCTTTTCTGGTCATCAAAACAGGTAACATCAGAGGGTGCTGCTTCAGAATGCATGTTTATCTTGTGTTTCATGGTTTGTGACATTTAGTGAGGGAAATGTTATGTTACAGGGAACTATGGTCTATCTATAGCAGGGCAACCTGTAAATATATAAATCTGGACATATTAGTGATTGATAGCATGAGCATTAATCCGTGCTGTTAGTGCATAAGTACTCACAGTCTCCAAAGGGATACTTCAGGAACTTTTCAGATGCCCTAAGAGTGATTTAAATGGACTTTGTCCTCATACTTCATTCTTTGCAAACAAAGCCTGTGCCATTCTGCTTCAACAATAAGCAATTTTAGGATAGAATCTTTGAAAATGAATCGTTTCCAAAGCAAAAATGTTTTCGTCTATGGAACTGCTTTCAGTGCGTGCCAAACAGATTTACATTTGATTGAATTATCTTGGATCAAACATGGAAACTCCATGACACTGGAAGATTTCCAGGATGTGGCAAATTGGCAAGAAATGAAAGGCCGGGGATTTATTGACAACTGATTGTTTGTTTTGTCTGAAAATTGTGAAAGAAGCTTGTGGGAAATAATTGATTATACATTTGACATGCTTATAAATTGTTTTTTGCAATTGTAAACCACTGGCATCACTAAAACAAATATTTCTAATACGAAGCAATTTTGTATCTGGAAAATGAATTTGTTAGTTTGTTATTGATTTTGAGTGTTGTTCTGGCCTGATTGACTGTGATCGGGGGTATCAGATTGCCGGGTTGCAGGAACCTTTAATGCTAGAGTATTTATTGTTTCCTGTTGTATTTCACCCCCATGGGGATTTTGGAGATGAAGTATCTACTGCTTGTAATGGGTTGCATCTGCAGTCCAGTTGTCAGCTTGCTGGAGATTGCTGCGGGGAGTTGTATACCAGAATTCTAGGACCATGTTAAGGAATCCTGGTTCCATTATGGTTTTAGCTCAATATACATGCTAATGAGTTTCACTCGCTCACTCACTCACTCACTCACTCACTCACTCACTCACTCACTCACTCACTCACTCACTCACTCACTCACTCACTCACACAGCTTGTGGCAGGAGTTGCTGGTGTGACCTGTAGGTTCATTGCTCATGCTACCAACTGTTAAACTGACTGTTAAATCAGGCACAAAACAGAGTCACTCCACGGCTGCTGTTGTTTCTTCTGATGCACTGGAATATGGACATAAAACAACATTCATGCCCTGGTTGTTATTCCTTACACTGCGCTGGGATGTATCCATGAAATGCCCAAGGGGCGACACAGATTAAAGGTTTCTGCGATAACCGTAGCCGTAGCTTGGAATATACTGATTGTGTTCTCATTTGATTCCCAGTTGCAACTGCTGCAGCTTCTGATTGATTCATCGAAGCCGGTGCAATAACAACATTTTATGGACTCTAGTGTTTAGCCATTAATTGTTCCAATGTAGACCTCACAGCAGCAAATGTCAGAAATAAATAATGCCTCCAGGGTCCCAAAGGAGCTTGGTGGTTTTAGTGACAAACTGAGCTGAATGTTCATCTTGGGTAGTAAAGACAACACCTCATTCGACATTCCAAATAACAGGTAATCTCACCCTTGTGAATTAATTGATTTATGAGGCTCCAGACTCTGGGAAGAAGAGTTATAATCATTTTTGTAGCCAGAATGTTGTTGTCTAAGGAAAAGCAAATTTATTAAATATTTTTGTCCAAAACAGCATTTTTATTGCCCTGTGTGGAGGAATTGTATCCGAATAATGCTTGACTGTTTGCAACATAACAACGATCCTCAGTGCTGTTAGGTGTGCCCTTGATGGACCCTTGAAGGACCCTTGAAGGACCCATGACAAATTGCAATTGAACTGATCCTAAATGTTGATGAGCGTATCATGAAACTGATGCTGAATATACATGTAGGTACCTTAAATGACCTATTCCAGAAAGACTGACCCTTAATGTACCTGAGTTTAGTGGGTTTAGTTTTACTCCGCACTCATAATGTACCTGAAGGTACCTTAAATGACCCATGACCTATTCCAGAAAGACTGGACCTTAATGTAGCTGAAGGTAAATTAAATAACCCATGGCCTATTCCAGAAAGACCGAACCTTAATGTAGCTGAAGGTACCTTAAATGACCCATGACCTATTCCTGGAGGACTGAACCTTAATGTAGCTGAAGGTACCTTAAATGACCCATGACCTATTCCTGGAGGACTGATCCTTAATGTAGCTGAAGGTGCCTTAAATGACCCATGACCTATTCCTGGAGGACTGAACCTTAATGTAGCTGAAGGTACCTTCAATGACCCATAACCAATACCTGGAGGACTGAACCTTAATGTAGCTGAAGGAACCTTAAATGACCCATGACCTATTCCTGGAGGACTGAACCTTAATGTAGCTGAAGGTACCTTAAATGACCCATGACCTATTCCTGGAGGACTGAACCTTAATGTAGCTGAAGGTACCTTAAATGACCCATGACCTATTCCTGGAGGACTGAACCTTGAATCTCACTGATGCTGAACCTGTTTTGAATTTTTTTTTGGTCCGTTCAGCAGAAAAGCTTTGCTTCCCATGGCATTTGTTGATCGTTTTCATGTGTTCAAGTGTAAGACTGACTGTCACATTATACATCTGAGAATCCTAAACAGTCTTTCAACAACAACATTCAATAGCACCAGGTACGATGGTTTCCTTGTGTGTCTGTGAATGGTATTAGTTTCACTTATGATCCCATATCACCAGGATGGGCAGAGTGCAAGTTATGAAACCCTTCCTGTAAATTGAATCATGTATAGTGACATGAGCCAGACGAGTCAAGTTTGAAATGTGATACTTATTGTCAGTAGGGGTTAAGCTTGCTGGCTCACTGATGTGCTTTGGAGATTCCAGGGGTGAACCAGTGGGTCCCTAGTGCCCAGTGGTGTGTATCAGAGTTAGCTTATATTAGCTTCAGAAGGCCATACTTTTATGATGCAGGGAGGACATTTGAGAATTTACTCTTTAATTCGTGCTAGCCCTGCTTGTGTGTGTGGAGGGTAGAGGGTTGCTGGGCACCAAAGGACATTTTTATGACAGCTAGTGATAATGGCATTAAAGACACAGATGGTGAACACATTAATGACATTAATGACATAGATAGTGAACACATTAATGACAATGACATAGATAGTGAACACTATGATGACATTTGACACAGATGGTGAACAGTGATGACATTTGACACAAGTGGCGAACACATTGGTAACATTTGACACAGATGTGGACACATTCATGACATTTGACACAGATGGTGAACAGCAATAAGTGGACACATTCATGACATTTGGCTTAGATAGTGATGCCACTGATGATCAGACACAGATGGTGATGCCACTGATGATCAGACACAGATGGTGATGCCACTGATGATCAGACACAGATGGTGATGCCACTGATGATCAGACACAGATGGTGATGCCACTGATGATCAGACACAGATGGTGATGCCACTGATGATCACTGATGATCAGACACAGATGGTGACGCCACTGATGATCAGACACAGATGGTGACACCACTGATGATCAGACACAGATGGTGATGGCACTGATGATCAGACACAGATGGTGATGCCACTGATGATCAGACACAGATGGTGATGCCACTGATGATCAGACACAGATGGTGATGCCACTGATGATCAGACACAGATAGTGATGCCACTGATGATCAGACACAGATGGTGATGCCACTGATGATCAGACACAGATGGTGACACCACTGATGATCAGACACAGATAGTGATGCCACTGATGATAAGACACAGGTGGTGATGCCACTGATGATCAGACACAGATGGTGATGCCACTGATGATCAGACACAGATAGTGATGCCACTGATGATCGGACACAGATGGTGATGCCACTGATGATCAGACACAGATGGTGATGCCACTGATTATCAGACACAGATGGTGATGCCACTGATTATCAGACACAGATGGTATTGATAGTGACTGTTGACATGCAAGATTGAAACAGTGATCAGTGGTTACATTTGTAACGTCCTTGGTTCTGTGTCACTGTATTTAATAATGTAAACCGATGTATATGTAAGTCTCCATAAGGTGGCTGTCATATCAAGGACTGAAAATCTCAAAAAGCTGCCTCAGCTTGATAATCTATGTTTGACACGGCTTGGGAAAATGTATTAACTGTTCCCTTAAATCTAATTGTTGACAATGTTTGCAATTACGGTAATGATATCAATGCAGATGGGTTGCAGATAATGCGGATGTGACAATTCATAGCCTGACGAAAAAATTGAGAAAGTCAACATTGAGCTTGTCGATTACCTCTGTTAACATGATTTGTATTTAAAAAGGTTGTTCCTGGAATTTTTGCGAAAATAGTGCATTTCCATGTTGTTTCTTGCAAGTCAAAGAAATCCAATTGGATTGCAGTGAAACTTAATAGATCAAAGGATGTTTTGAAGTTTCAACTTGCATCTGCCACTATGAGTGATGGCAGTAGAGATCTAAATGCATTAATCAGCTTTGCAGAACAAGGTTGATTCAAGGTCAACGTACGTAGAAATGGTTCCTGAACTTCATAATTTCTCTAGGAATTGTCCAAAGTCTAGATATGGAGAACCTAATATAGAAGGGGAATGAATCAACATTGTGGCTTCTGGTCCATTTGTGTTAATATGGAAAGAAGCACCAATGGTATGCTTGTTGCAATGCTTCAAGTGAACATGGTTATGCCCAGCCTGTAGTGGATTCTCATTTGCTTACTTTCTCCCTGTCATTCCCCTTTCATTCTCAACTTCAGTTAACTGTTTCACTTATTGGATCCTTTTCACCATGACAAATGAATGCTTTAACCACTAGGCTACGCCACCATTCCTGGTTTCAGAAGACAGTATGTTCTCTGGCTTGAAACTGTTTGTATCTAGCATCCTCAACATTGGCGATTGAGCTGTCTCTGATTATAAAACCTGTTATTCATGACCAGGTGAAAGTGTAATAATTGAGTGTGAGTGAGTTAAGATTTACAGTCATATCGACAATATTTCAGCCATATCGGGACTAAAACAAGTTTTGAATTCACCATAAATACATGGAAATTATAAAAACGCCTTTCAAGAACGGACAGTAAAACAACTAGAATATCACATTAATGAACGTAAAACTAACATGTAATTTTAAAATATTTTAACTACAGAAGACATTACAATATAAACAAGGCTGTAGATTGCCAACAGCTGAAGGTAGATCACCATACCATGGACCATGGGGACTTACAGTATATTTGCTTCCTGCATGGACCCTATCAAGTTTAGACAATCTAGACATAAATTGAAATAACAAATTCTACGGTTAAAACTCTGGCAATGATAAATGTACATTGAATGCCGTGGTCTTACGAAAGAGTATACGTAATGTATAATGACCAACCAAACAAACTAGGAGTCCTACTTCCTCATCCTTTTCTTCTGTCGCTGTGATTTGGTTTCACTTGTAACCTTCACAAAGCACTGCCACATTAAGATTTGAAACAGATACAAAACAAAAACGTAAATGTCATGTGACTAAAAACTTCAAACTGATATATCAGTTATTTTTCTTGATATTTTGTTGAAACAAGAAACTGATCATCCATCTGATTTGACAGACAGTGTTATGACAACTGCACCGATGGAAACCATGGTAACATTAGACCACAAATAGTCTATTAACAAATTTGTGATGTAATTGAATTCTGAAGGATTGCACAATATTTCTCAGCTGTGTGGAGATATGTCTGTATTGTACACATATGTCAGAAAAAAGGGCTAAATGCATTACTACAACTACCTCTCTGTAGAATTTGACAGTATTTTATTTTGGATGTCAAAACTCAGTTTGATATATTGGAAACTTCACAGGCATGGTCAATGAGAAAGCAGGCTGACACAACCTAAGTGCCAAGTAGAATATAATTATGGCTGCAAGTAATATGTTATCGTTATCGTGACCATCCTGACAAGTTGGAGAGACATTGACAAAATATCTTCTTTGCAAACAGTCAGAATAGTATTAGTATTTGTTGTTTTCAGGATGGTTGAGGGATGATGACAAGGTCATGTCATTATGTGATGACACTGATGACCTGTCATTGGGTGTTGTCTTTCAAATGGCCAAGTCGATATATCATTTGAGTTCTCATTTGTACAATCACGCACAACTTCACAGAAGTGAACGGTTCTTGAAGATTTACTTCAGGACTTACTTACTGTCATCAGTTAGTTGTTCTTGCTAAAAGGAAGATGGTATGTCCTTTTATATATCAAGTTCAATCATTGTAATAATGGAAGTACTTATTGCCAATTTGCTCTATGTTCAGGCTGAACTTTACAGTTTAGGATTCTGTGTTAGACTAGGTTCCTAGGAACCTGTACTGGGTATAGAAGGTGATGGCTAGTGAGGCACTTTGATGTGGCTGATGGTGTGACATTAGGATCTGTGTTAGACTAGGTTCCTAGGAACCTGTACTGGGTGTAGAAGGTGACGGAGTGATGGCTGGTGAGGCACTTCGATGTGGCTGATGGTGTGACATTAGGATCTGTGTTAGACTAGGTTCCTAGGAACCTGTACTGGGTGTAGAAAGTGATGGCTAGTCAGGCACTTTGATGTGGCTGATGGTGTGACATTAGGATCTGTGTTAGACTAGGTTCCTAGGAACCTGTACTGGGTGTAGAAGGTGGTAGGGTAATGACTAGTCAGGCACTTCAATGTGACTGATGGTGTGACATTAGGATCTTTGTTAGACTAGGTTCCTAGGAACCTGTACTGGTTGTAGAAGGTGGTAGGGTAATGGCTAGTCAGGTTAGACTAGGATGTGACTGGTGGTGTAACATTAGGATCTAGTGAAGCACTGTGTTGTGTTAGACTAGGTTCCTAGGAACCTGTACTAGGTGTAGAAAGTGATGGAGTGATGGCTAGTGAAGCACTTCGATGTGACTGATGGTGTAACATTAGGATCTGTGTTAGACTAGGTTCCTAGGAACCTGTACTGGTTGTAGAAGGTGGTAGGGCAATGGCTAGTCAGGCACTTCGATGTGACTGATTGTGTGACATTAGGATCTGTGTTAGACTAGGTTCCTAGGAACCTGTACTGGGTGTAGAAGGGCAATGGCTAGTCAGGCACTTCCATGTGACTGGTGGTGTGACATTAGGATCTGTGTTAGACTAGGAACCTGTACTGGTCTTACTAGGTGACAGGGTAATGGCTAGTCAGGCACTTTGATGTGACTGATGGTGTGACATGAGGATCTGTGTTAGACTTGGAATCTTTACAGGTCTTACTAGGTGACAGGGTAATGGCTAGTCAGGCACTTTGATGTGACTGATGGTGTGACATGAGGATCTGTGTTAGACTTGGAATCTTTACAGGTATTACTAGGTGACAGGGTAATGGCTAGTCAGGCACTTCGATGTGGCTGGTTGTGTGACATTAGGATCTGTGTTAGACTTGGAACCTGTACAGGTCTTACTAGGTGGTAGGGTAATGGCTAGTCAGGCACTTCGATGTGGCTGGTTGTGTGACATTAGGATCTGTGTTAGACATGGAACCTGTACAGGTCTTACTAGGTGGTAGGGTAATGGCTAGTCAGGCACTTCGATGTGGCTGATGGTGTGACATGAGGATCTGTGTTAGACTAGGTTCCTAGGAACCTGTACTGGGTGTAGAAAGTGATGGCTAGTGAGGCACTTTGATGTGGCTGATGGTGTGACATTAGGATCTGTGTTAGACTAGGTTCCTAGGAACCTGTACTGGGTGTAGAAGGTGGTAGGGTAATGGCTAGTCAGGCACTTCAATGTGACTGATGGTGTGACATTAGGATCTGTGTTAGACTAGGTTCCTAGGAACCTGTACTAGGTGTAGAAAGTGATGGAGTGATGGCTAGTGAAGCACTTCGATGTGACTGATGGTGTAACATTAGGTAGACTAGGTTCCTAGGAACCTGTACTGGTAGACTGTAGAAGGTGGTAGGGCAATGGCTAGGAACTTGATGTGACTGATGGTGTGACATGAGATCTGTGTTAGACTAGGTTCCTAGGAACCTGTACTGGTTGTAGAAGGTGGTAGGGCAATGGCTAGTCAGGCACTTCGATGTGACTGATGGTGTGACATTAGGATCTGTGTTAGACTAGGTTCCTAGGAACCTGTACTGGTTGTAGAAGGTGGTAGGGCAATGGCTAGTCAGGCACTTCGATGTGACTGATTGTGTGACATTAGGATCTGTGTTAGACTAGGAACCTAGGATCTGTGTACTGGAACCTGTACTGGTCTTACTAGGTGACAGGGTAATGGCTAGTCAGGCACTTCGATGTGGCTGGTGGTGTGACATTAGGATCTGTGTTAGACATGGAACCTGTACAGGTCTTACTAGGTGGTAGGGTAATGGCTAGTCAGGCACTTCGATGTGGCTGATGGTGTGACATTAGGATCTGTGTTAGACTAGGAACCTGTACAGGTCTTACTAGGTGACAGGGTAATGGCTAGTCAGGCACTTCGATGTGGCTGATGGTGTGACATTAGGATCTGTGTTAGACATGGAACCTGTACAGGTCTTACTAGGTGACAGGGTAATGGCTAGTCAGGCACTTCGATGTGGCTGATGGTGTGACATTAGGATCTGTGTTAGACTAGGAACCTGTACAGGTCTTACTAGGTGACAGGGTAATGGCTAGTCAGGCAGATGTGGCTGATGGTGTGACATTAGGATCTGTGTTAGACATGGAACCTGTACAGGTCTTACTAGGTGACAGGGTAATGGCTAGTCAGGCACCGATGTGACTGATGGGTGACATTAGGATCTGTGTTAGACATGGAACCTGTACAGGTCTTACTAGGTGACAGGGTAATGGCTAGTCAGGCACTTCGATGTGGCTGATGGTGTGACATTAGGATCTGTGTTAGACATGGAACCTGTACAGGTCTTACTAGGTGACAGGGTAATGGCTAGTCAGGCACTTCGATGTGACTGATGGTGTGACATTAGGATCTGTGTTAGACATGGAACCTGTACAGGTCTTACTAGGTGACAGGGTAATGGCTAGTCAGGCACTTCGATGTGGCTGATGGTGTGACATAAGGAGTTTGAGTTATTTCATGGAATATTTCAACTGGCATCCTATGACACGATAGGATCACACACCTATCAAACCCAAGATGATGTGAATGGTCCAATGGATACAGCGCTCAGCTGCTTCAAACTGGGCTGTGTTTGATTCCTAATACATGATAGTTTGTTTTGAAAGGCCCAGTATATTCAGCAGGCTCAATGACATCACAGAATTGTGATATTAGAAAAGTGGCAAAAAGACTACATGCAATTTTGCTCCATTCCTACATTGTGGTGATTCCAGAGTAGTATTGATCTTCAACAACCTTGACTGGTCTTTAAAGCTGTTTCACTGACTTAAAGGTCAGAATTCATTGATTGTCTGACATCTAATAGTGATAACAGTGATCAGTGCTCATAATATCACCCACTTGACTGTCTCATCCAGATTATCTGTATGCTGCTTTTATATTTTTGGATCATTACTGTAAATGGATTTAAACATGTCAAAGTCTAGTTTTCAACCTGTGAAACAGACGTATTTTGAAAAGCTGAAGCAGTTCGTCATGCCACTAGCAAGGGAAGCAACTCTTATTATCATGGTCAAGATGGCTCTCGGTCCAATGATGAGTATTTATTGCATTTCTCCTGTTGTTGTTGGACTCGGGTTTCAAAATCTCCTCAGTACACCTCAAGTCAGTAAACCACACAGCTCGGTCATATCATTAATGCCTGAATTACAAACACTTTCACTCACAAGCATGCACCAACATGAAACCGACATTCATGTAAATTTCAGTCAATCAAGTGCTGTCGTTTGATTGATGGATAAGTCATTATTTTCGAAATGGATTTCAGAGTAGAGTGGAAAAAAAGTTCTTTTGTGAGTTTCAGCATCAGTGACTTTGAGGATATTTATATTGTATCTCTACTGTGTATGTAAAGGGGCTGTGAATTAGCGAAATTGACATGATTATGGCGTGGCAGTGTCGCGATGTTAAAACATCCTTTTAGCTCACCTGATCTAATGAGGTCATGTTGAAAATGCATTTTTTGTCAGTCATTCTACATTAATACTTGTATCTTGTTGACATTTTCCTGATATGTTATGTTTTGTAATTTGATTGTTGGCACTGCTCCAAGTTTGACTTTCTTGCATGTCCATTGATCTGGTTTCACTTGATTTTCATCTTATGTCTAGGTAAAATGGATTGATCTTCAAGATCTGTTTACGTAATCCCAGCAATAGTGTCTTGAAGTTTTTACAGAGAAATGAAAGCTACAAAAGCATTGCTCTAACCAGATGAAATCTCTAATGCAAAGAGTATCCATAGTATGATTGTGACTATATGTCGAACATGTGTATGTGCGACAGTGATGACACCAGGTGTTGGTGACCACTCACCACATTATAAAACACATGCAAAGGCAAGGCAATTGTTCACCTGACAGAAACATGGGAACATATGGTGCATATCCAGATATGAAATTGTATCAGACATTACTGATGTATCAAAGTTTAAATTGTCCTCCAAGACTACGTTTTGAAAACTTTGACTGAGGTCTTGAATGTTGGAACTCGGGTCCAACAACTTTTGAGTAGAAGTCATATGAAGCCCTTTGAAATAGTCCTAGGTTTCGTTTAAATATTGTGAAATGCAGACACCACAGGATTATGTGAGGAGCTCTATCCAGTTTCCAACTTTGCCATTATGGCAGCTAAAAGAAGCCACTTAGCTCATCTGTTTTCAACTCTTTTTATTCATTTTGTACACAGTCAGTGTGTCTTTTGTTTTTAATCCTTGCATCAAATGACTCCTCAAGTATTTACCACCTTAATGTTGGAGAAGCTGAAGTATGTGTTTATGGAAGCAGAAATGTTAATAAAAGTCATGACAACTTTGAGCATGCACAGATGACAGCGCAGCCATGTTAAGATGATTGTGATGTGTAACATGAACAATGTTTGACAGGTAACAGCTTTCCTGATGGTAGACAAATGAATCAGACATTGTGTTTTTCAAATACTTATTTATGTGTCAATGTCAACTGAGACCTACAAGAAATGTCTCAGTGGCTTGGAGAGCAGTTTTACTGTTTTGTAGATTTACTGTTACAACTCTCAAATCATCTTTTTCATGTTCGGTACGTTTCTTGGATGTCACAAGAAGTGAAGGTCACAACCTGGGGGCTGTAAATTTAGCTCCCCTGACTGATGGTCATGTTGGTATATGTCATGGTCTGTTTGTCCATCTTGTCGCACATTGTACATTGCAGCCTTCATCTGCACAGAAACTATTGGACCACTGAAACTGATAAAACTTACCATTTTGTTCTCAGTACAGATGATAACCCCATTTTGTTCAAGAGGTTCAAATCCAATTTTCAATATAGCCAACCAGCAGCCATACTGAAAAAAACTATTTGGCAAGTTCTAATCAAATGTACACTTCTGTGATTGGATATCTGGTCCCTTACTTGATTGTCTGGTTTGTTTACATTCCGTCATTGCATGGCCAAGAGACCTTCAACAAACATGTAGGTTTTCATGTAGGTTGTCTGACTAGCAGGTGCTGCTGCTGGGGTGGGACATGCTGACCCTATTTACAACACCTGGTGTCATTACTGATGTCCCGTTATCTTATCATGTAGTTTTTACCACTGTTTTGCCTTTCATGCCCAAATGAATCTGTTTCATGATAGCTGAAACGGGTAATCTTCTGACATTGATGTGTTGTATTTAGTTTAGTAGGGGGTTAATATTTGTTAGCAACATTAAATGTGGTTCAGAATTTAAAATTTTACTCCAGGTTAACTATAGTGCTCTATACTATAGTGATTCAACATCATAATTTATTTTTAATTTGCTACATGCTGACTTCGTAGAAATCTGCAGTTAACTGTTAATAGTTGTCTAAATAGTCGTATCAGTATTGTGTTGTTTTCATTTGAGATCCTTTGATGCAGCAGTGTTCCTTTGATCTTAAGATGCACAATTCTCCAGATACTGATGCCTGCTCCCTTATGGGTTATTTGATGATGTTCAATGATTTAAATCATTGGCAATGTATACTTACCCTGTACGGTGAAACATTACTTCTGTGGTGCAGTCGGATTTCCTCACAAATTATCAGATGAAACATACACCAATAATCATTTATTGTAACTTACCCAAACTATTGATTTGCTTTCAAAAAGTAAAAAAATACCTCCATACTCTTTTGAATTCTTCCTTTGTAGGTGTAGGTATGAGCCGTTTTTACCAGTGATATATATTTTAGTCATTTTATTCTGATTCTTCATGGTGAGTTGTTCAGGAAGGTAATTTATAACTATAATGTCCTTTTTCATCCTTGCTTGTAATGTCGAATGAGTATTCCATGGATTTCCAGTGTATATTTACACCGATATATCCAGAATCTATCATTCTTGTGTTAATGTACTGAAAACATCCTGCTAGCCTTGGTCTTTGTTGTATGCTTTTGAAGAATAGAAAACGAGATTAGCTTGAGTTCAAGCATATAAGATTGGAAAATTAATTTGTTTCAATGTTGGAGATTTCAATGGTTACTGGCGACTACTTTGAGATATTTGGCGCCTGTCGATATGAATATGGATAAGTATATGGGCTTTATTGCAAGGATTTATTATCTAATACAAGTTTTTGAATTTATATGGAATTCCGTAACTTAGTTTGCACTGATTAGCATTGAATGTTTTCAATGCACTTTGTCTAACTAGTTATCTCTGTGATAAACTGCTGGGTTTAAAGAGCAGCATGAGTGCAAAACTACAAAGCGTTTGATCAAAGACTGAAGGTACTGCGGGCAGTATTTAATACTGGTGCAATGTTCTGGCATACCACTGACTGACTGAGTTTGGTTTTACGCCGCTTTTAGCTATATTCCAGCAACATCACGGCGGGGGACACCAGAGAATGGGCTTCACACATTTTGCCCATGTGGGGATTCGAACCCGGGTCTTCGGCGTGATGAGCCAACGCTTTAACCATTAGGCTACCCCACCGCCCCTTCTGGCATACCAGAATACATGGTGTTGCTTTACACTGATTCTGGAGTTTGGTTTATTAATGTATCGCCTACATTTTGTTTCAACTTTCTTATGGCACGGAATTAGTACACAAAGGTATCCATCTTATTTAATATATTGATTTCAGTAAAGAAGTTTTATTCTGTTGTAATATTAATTGGGTTTCATCATCGTTCTGACTTCAGCTTTGAATTAATTTATTTTACTTGATATGTTGTTTTGTGAAATGTATTCTTAATTTGAAATATTTAATAATTTGAAATTTTAAAACTTTCACTGAAATCAGGCATTAAATCAGCATGAAACAAGAATGCCGTGAAATCTTTGAGCATGACAGTGGATGTGGTAAACTAAATTGTAATTAGTCTATCAATCAATTATGATTCTTCCCCCATCACTAGCAGTGATGTAACGTGGTGGCATGCAATACTTGCGTCTTGACACATGTGGCTGGTGTTGTGTTCCGTGACAGAAAACTACTTGTTTGTAACATCATGGTAGTTGCGAATTTAAACAATGTACTTTTAGACTGAGTAAGAATGGTTTGCTAGTATATGTTACAGGGAATGTGTGAAATCAGGGATTTCATGTAATACCTGAAAGAGTCAGTGATTTGTAAAATCAGTGTGACCCCCAGGGACTTCATGTATTCCCTAAAATTTCAAGGGATTTCATGAACATACCTGAAATATTGGCTCAGGGATTTCATGAAACCCCTGCCAGCACTCTGGTTTCACACATTCCCTGTAACATATATACTGGACAAAGGCCTCTTCAAAATTAGAAGAAATCTCCAGTGGCCCTATCACAAACACATGCACAGGGAGGTCAATTGTTCACCTTCAACAAAACAGATATATGGTACAAGTCCAAATAGGGAAGTGTTTTATTCATGAGTAACACATTCAGTTTGTGGAATAAAAAATTGAGAAATATTAGACATAGATTCAGTTTCAGTGTGATATTCAGATACTTATAATTTTTAGAATTATATATTTATTCTGAAACTTTGCGATATTTTTTGTTACTTAGCTCAAAAACAAGTGAAAGACTAGTCAACCTGATCTCCCACAATAACATCCCAAATCATTATCAAGATCATGGAAGGGTTAACGGTATCCTTTGTTGCAAATATTCATTCATTTCAATACTCTACTGGTTGTAAATGAAGTGTTGGCCATTGATGTTTTTGTTGCATTTAAGTGCCATACAATGTCTGCGATGAAGAGGATGGTGATGTTGTGTAATCAGCTGAAGATGATGCATGGCTTCATCAAAAGGGATAAAATGTTTAAACAACAAAACAAGCACTGCTGTCTCCTGTGATAAAAGCTGTAGGCTAGTTTCATGATGTCCTTGGTATGCATGCAAAACCCTGTCATGAGATGTGCTTTCCTTCTCAGTCAAGTGCAAATATGCTTAATCATCATAATCTTTGTTTTGATCAGGATTGGTTTTTGAAGTTATGCCTGATGCTTGTCAAATCTGTCTGCTGAAATGTATTCATTTCCACATTGGAAACCATCTCTGTTTGGATTTGTATCTGATAATATAATTTTTGGCACGAGTGTTTGAGAAACTGTAAAGAGATACGATTTAGTGGTGGCACAATGACATGTTTTCATTGTGATGCTGAGTAAGTATAAGATAATTTGTCATGGCACCAAGGAGAAAGTTCGTGCTGACAGACTGAAATGAATGATTATAGTTGATGTCTGTTTCTATACACAGTAGTAATGATATACGAACATTAAACCTTCCACCCACAGAACTGTTACTAGGTCACCTTTGTCAGTCTTCAGTAATATACACTAATCAATTTCAGCCTTGGAATGTTCAATATCAATCAATTTCAAGATGTATTCATTCGTCGATTTCAAACGACATCGATATCTACACCAATTCCTGCCAGTATTACCCTTCCGTAATGGCTGTAACACTAATTATGTCCTTTATGTGTGTCAACAGCAATCTCCAAGGCCTGAAATTGATTACCCATAAACCTTGATATTCCTTCTGAAGATATGGGCATGCTTTCCAGCCACATTTTTGCGATTTTCAGCACAGAGAGATGTTCTGTAAGCTACAAGACCCTTGTCAAGTCAGGCTTTCTATTGATTGGGGCACTTGTGCAATATCTTTGATAAAATTATGGAAAAACATGATCTGTTGTTCTTCGACTTTCCTTTTGGGTGCAGAATAAACTTCTCGTTTGACTGATGATGTTAAGATGCATGCGATCATCAGAAGGTCAGGCTGATGAGGGCAGTGACTGTAATTGATTATGTTTGAGTAACACATGGCAGGAGGCTTGAAATAGACAACATTTTTGATGAGTTCTGATGGATTTCATGGAGGACCTACTTAATTGATGTTAAATATGTCACAATGACCTTTCTGTGAAGCAGTTTGAAAGATCATACATAGATCCTCTTAAAAGGGATTATTTCATTCATATACACTATTTCCATGGTGAAAACTTTATAATAGCTGCAGCTTGTAATAGGCTGCCTTTAGTTAAACTGATTGCCTGTTGTGCAGTCTTGATCAAAGTTTAGGGTTAATTTAGCCTAGACAGTTGTTAAGTCAGGCACCATCTTCAGTGATTGTTACTGATGTTGTACCAAAGACTTCAATTTGTTTCAAGCCGAGTCATGTGACTTTAAGCATTATAAAGTTAGCGTCAGTTTGATGTTCCTGAAGAGGGTTGATCTCAGAGGGATGGAGTTTAAAGCAGTAGGTTTTCTCCCTACGTCCATAGAGCTGTTACATGTAACCGTAAAGGCAGAAGGGTCTCTGAAAAACAAAATATTTACTGTTTCCCACTTCATGTGCAGCTGCTGCTGCACTGTTGCAGATGTGTACTTCGGACAGAGATGGAGAGATTTCACGATGGCTTTGCGTAACTGCGGAATATTTTGTTGTCTGCATGCATTGATTTCTAGTTAGCTTACGATTGTTTGATTTTGGTATCATCAGTTAGTTGAAGTATGAATTAAAAAAGTATTGATATGAAAAAAGTAATTTTTAGATGTTCTGAATTTTTTATGCCTGGTCTGTTCTATTTTCTGTTAGGCCATTGGAATAGCAAGTAGTTGAAGTGTTCACTCGTCATGTCAAATTTCAAGGTCAGTTAATGGTTATTCAGTGATAAAATGACTTCCGAATGCTTTCATTCAGAAATTCTCTCCTATTTCCAAGTCATACCAGACAGCCAGACAGTCATTGGTTGCCCTACTGCAGAGTGTATCACAACCAACAGGTCATCATGACAGGTCTAATGTCAGACCTTGTTCTAACCTCTCTGCTATTTCCAAGTCATACCAGACAGACAGCCATTGGTTGCCTACTGCAGATTGTATCACAACCAACAGGTCATCAAGACAGGTCTAATGTCAGACCTTGTTCTAACCTCTCTGCTATTTCCAAGTCATACCAGACAGACAGCCAGCCATTGGCTACCCTACTGCAGAGTGTATCACAACCAACAGGTCACTCTGACCTCTCTTGGATTACCATCCCTGATGTACAGACTTCATGCTATTTGGTGCAAAGTTTCTTGTCCCCTTCAAGAGCTACAGTGATCATTGATTTCAGGTTTGGGTATCTAGTTGCCAAGTTGCTGAATACCGTAAAACTTTGTTTATGATGATCTAAAAAGTTGTAGCAAAGGTTTCAACACTCTCTTCAGACATAGGCTTGAATGAATGTATAAATTTGTCAAAGATAATAATAAAAGTCACTGTGTAAAACAGAATGTGTCATGAAAAGCTTGGGCAGTCTTTTGAATGAGTCAGGTCTGTAAAAGGTTTGTTGTGAGGTTTCCCACGGAGTCTGGCTAGATGGCATGTAGAACGGACATACACGACCATTACATTAACCTCCTTGTTAGTAAAAGAGGTGAATGACAACGCTTGGCAGAATATTGAAAGTTGATTGTGTCCCTCGTTCAATAACCAATCCCATTACTCATGCATGGTTAAGGATCCTTGGTTGGAAATGCCACTTTTCTATCCAGCCCCATGATTCTTTGACACAAAATAAAGCAACCCATCTCAGCTGGTCAATAATACATCTGTGAAATGTACAACCTTTCAGATGATGATTTGAGTCCAACGAGTTCATGACCACGTTAATTGCAGTCAATTTCTATTTTACACCTATGAAGTTAGACATGGCCATGTCACAGGCAGTTCCTTCTGGAATGATTGCTGCTTTTTCTTCTTTGATGGTGAAAGTGATCAGTGTTAAGTACATGCATTGTTCATTTCAGTGTTCATTTCTGTGTTAGTAGCAGCCATTAAACGTCTTTGCTGATGTCTTTATGTGTGACGCTAATTCATTCATAATGACAACTGTGTAGTGCCCTTTCCATGAGCATTGTCAATGCTGCTACTTTTGACAAAACTCTGATAATTTAGTTGCTTTCAAAGATATCAGTTCAGCTAATCCTAAACTTAAAATGATGAAATTAACAATGGAAATGAGAAAGCATTGATGTTATTTGATGTTCTAATGATTTTAATCTTGAATTGTCATTATGTGCAATTTTGAAATGTTCATGAGACATGATAAATGTGGATTTCTCTTTATGTTATGTCATTTATCAATCAATGATGTGAATCTGTCATATATTTCAGGGATTTTTGACATGTGCACTTTCTCACAATATCAGCTTAAGCTAATGTCCCGGAACTGTTAGATAGAATTACAAAATATTAATCAATTCGTAAAGCATTGGTTATTTGAACTTTCCCATTCTTCTTTTCTACTGTTGAACAAATGATATGATGTCTCAAAAGTCATTTGTATCTTTTGGGTGTGAGTATATTGCAGGATCTTGTATTTGATACCGAAGTTTTTAAATATCTTGTCTTTATTTTGCTCTTTTTTTGTGTATTGTTTTTTTTATGTAGATGGCTGCTTATGCCATCACCCACTAATGTTCTTCCTCTGTGGTGTAGATGGCTGCTTACACCATCACCCACTAATATTCTTCCTCTGTGGTGTAGATGGCTGCTTACACCATCACCCACTAATGTTCTTCCTCTGTGATGTAAATGGCTGCTTAAACCATCACCCACTTATGTTCTTCCTCTGTAATGTAGATGGCTGCTTACACCGTCACCCACTAATGTTCTTCCTCTGTGATGTAGATGGTTGCTTACATCACCCACTAATGTTCTTCCTCTTAGATATAGATGGCTGCTTACACCATCACCCACTAATGTTCTTCCTCTGTAATATAGATGGCTGCTTACACCGTCACCCACTAATGTTCTTCCTCTGTAATGTAGATGGCTGCTTACACCATCACCCACTAATGTTTTTCCTCTGTGGTGTAGATGGCTGCTTACACCGTCACCCACTAATGTTCTTCCTCTGTGGTGTAGATGGCTGCTTACACCATCACCCACTAATTTTCTTCCTCTGTGATGTAGATGTCTGTTGACACCATCACCCAATAATGTTCTTCCTCTGTGGTGTAGATGGCTGCTTACACCATCACCCACTAATGTTCTTCCTCTGTGGTGTAGATGGCTGCTGACACCATCACCCTCTAATTGTCTTCCTCTATGGTGTAGATGGCTGCTTACATCACCCACTAATGACCTTCCTCTGTGATGTAGATTGCTGCTTGAACCATCACCCACTAATGTTCTTCCTCTGTAATGTAGATGGCTGCTTACACCATCACCCACTACTGTTCTTCCTCTGTAATGTAGATGTCTGCTTACACCGTCACCCACTAATGTTCTTCCTCGGTGGTGTAGATGGCTGCTTACACCATCACCCACTAATGTTCTTCCTCTGTGGTGTAGATGGCTGCTGACACCATCACCCTCTAATTGTCTTCCTCTGTGGTGTAGATGGCTGCTTACATCACCCACTAATGACCTTCCTCTGTGATGTAGATTGCTGCTTGAACCATCACCCACTAATGTTCTTCCTCTGTGATGTAGATGGCTGCTTGCACCATCACCCACTAATGTCCTTCCTCTGTAATGTAGATGGCTGCTTACACCATCACCCAATAATGTCCTTCCTCTGTGATGTAGATGGCTGCTTACACCGTCACCCAATAATGTTCTTCCTCTGTAATGTAGATGGCTGCTTACACCATCACCCACTAATGTTCTTCCTCTTAGATATAGATGGCTGCTTACACATCACCCACTTATGTTCTTCCTCTGTGATGTAGATGGTTGCTTACATCACCCACTAATGTCCTTCCTCTGTGATGTAGATGGCTGCTTACACCATCACCCACTAATGTCCTTCCTCTGTAATGTAGATGGCTGCTTACACCATCACCCACTAATGTTCTTCCTCTGTAATGTAGATGGCTGCTTACACCGACATCCACTAATGTTCTTCCTCTGTGGTGTAGATGTCTGCTTACACCATCACCCACTAATTTTCTTCCTCTGTAATGTAGATGGCTGCTTACACCATCACCCACTTATGTTCTTCCTCTGTGATGTAGATGGTTGCTTACATCACCCACTAATGTCCTTCCTCTGTGATGTAGATGGCTGCTTACACCATCACCCACTAATGTCCTTCCTCTGTAATGTAGATGGCTGCTTACACCATCACCCACTAATGTTCTTCCTCTGTAATGTAGATGGCTGCTTACACCGACATCCACTAATGTTCTTCCTCTGTGGTGTAGATGTCTGCTTACACCATCACCCACTAATTTTCTTCCTCTGTGATGTAGATGTCTGCTTACACCATCACCCAATAATGTTCTTCCTCTGTGATGTAAATGGCTGCTTAAACCATCACCCACTTATGTTCTTCCTCTGTGATGTAGATGGCTGCTTACACCGTCACCCACTAATGTTCTTCCTCTGTAATGTAGATGGCTGCTTACACCGTCACCCACTAATGTTTTTCCTCTGTGGTGTAGATGGCTGCTTACACCGTCACCCACTAATGTTCTTCCTCTGTGGTGTAGATGGCTGCTTACACCATCACCCACTAATTTTCTTCCTCTGTGATGTAGATGTCTGTTGACACCATCACCCAATAATGTTCTTCCTCTGTGGTGTAGATGGCTGCTTACACCATCACCCACTAATGTTCTTCCTCTGTGGTGTAGATGGCTGCTGACACCATCACCCTCTAATTGTCTTCCTCTATGGTGTAGATGGCTGCTTACATCACCCACTAATGACCTTCCTCTGTGATGTAGATTGCTGCTTGAACCATCACCCACTAATGTTCTTCCTCTGTAATGTAGATGGCTGCTTACACCATCACCCACTAATGTTCTTCCTCTGTAATGTAGATGGCTGCTTACACCGTCACCCACTAATGTTCTTCCTCTGTGGTGTAGATGGCTGCTTACACCGTCACCCACTACTGTTCTTCCTCTGTAATGTAGATGTCTGCTTACACCGTCACCCACTAATGTTCTTCCTCGGTGGTGTAGATGGCTGCTTACACCATCACCCACTAATGTTCTTCCTCTGTGGTGTAGATGGCTGCTGACACCATCACCCTCTAATTGTCTTCCTCTGTGGTGTAGATGGCTGCTTACATCACCCACTAATGACCTTCCTCTGTGATGTAGATTGCTGCTTGAACCATCACCCACTAATGTTCTTCCTCTGTGATGTAGATGGCTGCTTGCACCATCACCCACTAATGTCCTTCCTCTGTAATGTAGATGGCTGCTTACACCATCACCCAATAATGTCCTTCCTCTTTGATGTAGATGGCTGCTTACACCGTCACCCAATAATGTTCTTCCTCTGTAATGTAGATGGCTGCTTACACCATCACCCACTAATGTTCTTCCTCTGTAATGTAGATGGCTGCTTACACCATCACCCACTAATGTCCTTCCTCTGTGATGTAGATGGCTGCTTACACCATCACCCACTAATGTCCTTCCTCTGTGATGTAGATGGCTGCTTACACCATCACCCACTAATGTCCTTCCTCTGTAATGTAGATGGCTGCTTACACCATCACCCACTAATGTTCTTCCTCTGTGATGTAGATGGCTGCTTACACATCACCATCTGCAAGTTTAGAAGTTCCTACTTGAGATATTTAATATAATAAAGAGTGTCATGGAGAATTAAATCTCATGCCCCAAATGACCAATATAACAGACTATAATATCATATCAGATGACAAGTACATTCCTAATGAAAATGCCAAATACAGCAATATATTAACACAATATTATGTCCATAATCAAATTTTAAGGCACTATGCTTCACTCACTGCTGCAATCTTCAGACTTCTTGCAGAATGATCAGTAAAACGTAGTATACACTATTTGGAGAAACTGCTTGAAGTCCTTGTTTTATGGAGTGCTTTCATTAATTGCCAATTATCAGAAGTGCAGATCAGTGGTATTAATGTCAATGCAGAAAAAGAACGACATGAACTTGAAAAGAGCGTGGACTCAGTGCGATCCTTCAGCACAGGGTTGATGAGTCAGGTAGGAAATAAACTCTCCAAGTACAAGCAACCACTCCACTACAGCTGACAAGATGATGGACCACAAAAGCTTTAGTATACAATATTCAAATATTTGAGATGCACCACATCTCTTTCGTGATAGATTACAATCAAAATAATGTCACTGACCAATTACTGGTATAAGATAATAGGTAGCTCCATTTTCCACTACATCAGCTTCTCTTCATCAAAGACCTGGCTATTATCAAACTGTCGATAAGACCGTATTTAGGATAAATTGGTATCAGGTCGTTTATTTCATGCTGGGTATCTGCCTTTTCAAGTCGCGAGCCAGACAAGCCATTTGTGCTATTTGCATGTCCATCACCGAAAACAAGAATTGCACCGGCATTGGTAAATGTCAGACAGGGAAGCCCAGGTCTATGCAAGATGGTCAGATGCTTTGAGAAAATGATGTGATGTCAATTTCACGAAATAAGAGCCTTTGTCATTTTCTGTGTCCAGGAGGCAGATCTTACCTGCTGAGCTCTGCCGTGAAATCGACAACGACGCATTTGGTGGAGACAAAGGTTAATTGAGGAGTTTCAAGTTGTGACTTGTCGGCACAACATGATTGTCTCTACTAATTGGTGAATCTCAAGAGAACGGATATCACTTCGGTTAGGATTACTTTGTGTATTGAACGTAAATATTCAGCTTCAGTGAATACATTCAGAATAAAGATATTGTTTGGTAGATATTGACTACCATATATAGTTTGACATGTTTTTATAGTCAAATGTTAATGTCAGAGAGTAATCAGTCTTCACAATTGTCTACAACAGATGCCATGGGGTGTACAAGACAACATATTGGTTGGTTGCTTTGTCGTTTAACACCACACTCAGCAATATTCCAGCTATATGGCGGCGGTCTGTAAATAATTGAGTCTGGACCAGACAATCCAGTGATCAACAGCATAAACATCCATCTACGCAATTGGGATAGAATGACATGTGCCATCCAAGTCAGCGAGTCTGACCATCCCGTTAGTCGCCTCTTAAATTCTAACCCGGATCTTAACAGGTTCCTGACAGACTGTGACATTCCTTTACTGTTGGATAGGGTAGAGTTATCATATAAACTGTTTTAACATGAAACGTTTAGTTGGGGATTGCTATGTCTGTGGTGAATGCATGTAGTTTAATGCCAAGCTCTGCATTACAGCTGTATGATAGCAGTTTTTAAATAATCAAGTCTGGAAACGACAATCCAGTGATTGACGTCATGAACATTGATTTACACAGTGGGACATGATGACCTGTATCAGTCAAGACTGCAAGTGTGACACCCCTTAAGCCTTAAGTTGTCTCTTATAACAAGCATGGCCAGCTTTAACACAGTTCTTCCTGGGTGTCTGCTGTAGATGAATAAAGACATGCCACCAGGAAGTACTGCTGTTTGTGACATGGGTGACATGGATGGCATGTGTCAAGCAAGTCAGCGAGCCTGACCACCTGATCCCGTTAGTTTCCTTCTGACAACATACTGGTACTGATGAAAGATATGGGAATGGATCACTGAAAAACAGTGACACCAGGTTTATTTCTAAGGAATTGGTTAACAGTGCTTGACCTATCATTTGGGAATATCTTGAAAGACAGGGTTAACATTAACAACAGTTGTAGATGATGTCAATCAGTACAACATTTTGCAAAGATTAAAAAAGATTAGATCTGTTATTTTGAAATTTCCTTGACAAAGACAAAGTGCAGTTATATTTTTTCAGAAGATGTGTTCAGTTTGTTTTGAATAATTTCACATTGTTTACGACCCATTGCAATCAATATCTGTGTGACTTAGTGTAGACAAGTAGTATCGGCGTACCAGTGATTGCTGGTTACAGTGCTTCTTGAGGGGCACATTTCAGTGGTAATGTGTTGGGTAATGTTGGCGGAAGTTTATAGATGAGTCTTCTTCTAAAACCTGTGGGAGAAACACCGGATTAGATCTGATAACTACATGCAGTGTGTGCCAACGTATCAAGGCAACATTCCCCTGGTGATGCTGTGATGCTAAAGAAATGCAGCACAAGTCTTTTATCTTGCTTTCAGCAAAATCAATTCATTTATGCATCTTTTTTTGTCCTGATATGATAAGTATGATGCACAGGATGCACATTAAGAATGTCTGCTTTGTTTTTATTCACCATGTAACTCTTAACTTGCCAGTATCGGGAGTGCTATCTGGATGTCCTGTAGAATAATTATGATTAAGTGAGCACTGTGATAAATTGTGCTTTAAGGACACAGTTGTCGTCGATCTACTACCAGAACCACTAGATGTATCGTCAAATTGTCACAGGGACAATGTTATATGGCAAACAAGAATTAATTCTGATTATTTCCCATTTCCCATTTCATGTTAAATTTCTTTCACGGCAAAGAGAAAGAGAAGTGCCCAAACCTCTTTTAACTATGAACTCACTGACATGAATTATTTTTTTGAAATGTCAGAATGGTATGACAGACATCAACAGCAGGGGATAAGTTGTGTGACAAGAGTTGAGGAAACCATGCATACCGTATCCACTGTAATGACTGATCCTATAAGCACCCCTGACTAGCTTCCTGGTCCAATCTGTTAGTAAGCACACATACCGTATTCACTGTAATAACTGCTCTTGTAAGCACCACTGACTAGCTTCCTGGACCAATCTGTTAGTAAGCACACATACCGTATTCACTGTAATAACTGCTCTTGTAAACACCCCGACTAGCTTCCTGGACCAATCTGTTAGTAAGCACACATACCGTATTCACTGTAATAACTGCTCTTGTAAACACCCCGACTAACTTCCTGGACCAATCTGTTAGTAAGCACACATACCGTATTCACTGTAATAACTGCTATTGTAAGCACCACTGACTAGATTCTGGACCAATCTGTTAGTAAGCACACATACCATATTCAATGTAATAACTGATCCTATAAGCACCCCTGACTAGATCCTGGACCAATCTGTTAGTAAGCACACATACCGTATTCACTGTAATAACTGATCCTATAAGCACCCCTGACTAGATCCTGGACCAATCTGTTAGTAAGCACACATACCATATTCAATGTAATAACTGCTCTTGTAAGCACCCCTGACTAGATCCTGGACCAATTTGTTAGTAAGCACACATACCATATTCACTGTAATAACTGCTCTTGTAAGCACCCCTGACTAGATCCTGGACCAATCTGTTAGTAAGCACACATACCGTATTCACTGTAATAACTGATCCTATAAGCACCCCTGACTAGATCCTGGACCAATCTGTTAGTAAGCACACATACCGTATTCACTGTAATAACTGCTCCTATAAGCACCCCTGACTAGATCCTGGACCAGTCTGTTAGTAAGCACACATACCATATTCACTGTAATAACTGATCCTATAAGCACCCCTGACTAGATCTTGGACCAATCTGTTAGTAAGCACACATACCATATTCACTGTAATAACTGCTCTTGTAAACACCACTGACTAGATCCTGGACCAATCTGTTAGTAAGCACACATACCATATTCACTGTAATAACTGCTCTTGTAAGCACACCCTGACCAGCTTCCTGGACCAATCTGTTAGTAATCTGAAATAAGCAACCCCTTGAATTACCTAGTAATTGTACTGAAAGACATGTAGTTTCACTTTTCATTGAAGTTTTAACTAAGAGTGTGTACCCCTGCTTGATCTATTAACAATAAATTTAACTCCTGAAATAGCTTTGATAATCATCCCTGTATCCAGTTTGTAAGATCCAAGGTGCTTATTGCAGCAAATTCAGTATATACATTCAAGAGAAGTTTAACAGCATCCAATTAGTTCATATTACTGTAGTTAATGTAGTCATGTACTGCGTAATATATTTTCATGAAAGTTTTATTCAAATGTTAATATAGTTGAGAAATTTGATTCAATGTTATTGATACCTCAATGCAGACCTGTCAAGTCTGTGAGTGATGTCCCTGTACACCCCCACAGTAGAGTGGTGAGTGGCATGCAGGTAGCTGGATATTGAGGATTAGGGCTCTTAGAAGAACACGAAACAATAATTTGTTGCTTACGAAATATAAACCCAATGTATTTTTTTCCAAAGGAGAGAGTTACTTTTTGCATCCTGAATGTTGATTAAGTTTTGACTTCCATCATCTGCACCATGATCTGTGGAAATGATGTCAATTTCACAAAACAGGACTTAGATCTGGAGCTTTTTAGAGTGTGTGTTGTTTTGTGCCAGAGTGAACAGTTTTGTGCCAGAGTGAACAGTTGCACTACATGTCAGTCTGTAAATATATTATATATTTAGGGAAGAGGAAATTTAAATTCATCAACCAGTTTCACATACTGAGTGGAAGAGTATGTATGTAGTTTTATCTGTCACACATAGTCTAAGATTGCCAGATGGACCTGAGAACCGTTTGTCCTGTTTCCTGAGTTTGGTCACCTTTTCTGATAGCAAGATGTAAAGAAATTATTAAACTGTTCGTCCCACATGGAAAATTGTGAATTGTCACTTTGGAAATGAATGATAAATCCAGATGATACCATTATACATGTCTACCGTTGCTGTATACATGATATTAATGTGTAAATGTGTCTGATACATTGATGTGGCATGTGGTCTGTTTCAGATTCCTAAACCATCATGTCATTCAGACTGTTGTTACCATAATTTGTGTGTTTATAAATGATTTTGATAACTTATGATGACAAAATAACTTCTTCAAAATGTAGAAACATTACACGAAACTAAACATCTTTTTAATTAAAGGAGATGTTTGTATTTTTGAATTCCCATTAGTATGATTTATAATTTGTTTTATTAATTATTATGTTGAATTTGTTTAATTTTTCCAGTAGTTTTTGTATTGACAGAGGGTATTTTATGTGTCTTATTTTTGTGAGTGACAAGAACGACATGGTGATATCTAATGGCAATGATTATTGTATTTTAGATTCATGTTAACATGTGATATACACAAAAAATGTCCACTACAAACCCACTTCAATACCCAAAAAGGTGAATAATTGTACATGTTGAAGAATGTTGATACATAATGTTTGACAGTGCCAATTGTCAACAAATATGCAAGCCATGACATGAGAATGCCGCATTACTGGTGACATTTTTTCCCAATATGCTGTCTCAGGCTGTGTATTCTAGTGTTCCATTAAATGTCAAATGTAATGCAAAACATAGTTTATTAAGTAATTCTGCTTAAAAACTATATTTTGTAGATGCTTTTAAGCTACGACATGGTGGCCTCAGCCATGACAACACATTGTCTGTGTGCAGAGATCAATGAGCTCATGCATGGAAGGCTTGTAATTACTGTGATGAGTCCAGATTAGCTCAGATTTCCGGGTTTATTGTGTTCTTCTTGGAGGCTGAGACAGAAATTGATGACAATTGCAGTGTTTGGAACTTACCTGAAAATATAATTGAAACTGGGTGAGTTTTTCATTTTAGTGCCATTTCTGGACTGACACTTTGAGGTTTGACTCATGGAACGCATGCTGGGAATTGAACACACATGTGTACCGTTTATCACAAGTATTGTTCACTCTTGATGCCAAAACGATGGTTCCCTCTGGGCCTACTCACGGGACATTAGACGATCATTTACAGAGAGAAGCCAGAGAAACAAAGGCAACTGCTTTTCTTGGAATAAATGGTCAATCCGTGATGATGCTAGCCCCTGGTGAAAGTAGCGCTATTAATGGTTCTTTGTCGTTTGCCTCACTGACAGTCAGACTAATCAGGATTTGACTGTGGCATTCAACAAAGATAATACTACTTTTTCTGGAATATGTTTGGAAACAGTATCAGAAACCCTTGAATATTCATTTAAAAATTTGATGTCTAAAATGGAAATCTGATTTCTTTACTGAATGATGTGACAGATGTTGTTCATGATGGGAGAATACTGATCTTCCTGACAGACTGTGAGTGAGTGAGTTAGTTTTACGCAACCCTCAGCAATATTCCAGCTATATGGCGGCAATTGGTAAATAATTTAGTTTGAACCAGACAATCCAATGATCAACTAGCATGAGCATCGATCTGCACAAGTGGGAACCGATGACATGTGTCAACCAAATCAGAGAGTTCTACCACCCGATCCCGTTAAATTGCCTCTTACAAGAAGTATGGGTTGCTAAAGATAAATTCTAACCCGGATCTTAACAGGTTCCTGACAGACTGTGACATTCCCTACTGTTGAGTTTGGTATAGTTATCATATAAACTGTTTTAACATGAAACGTTTAGTTGGGCTATGTCTGTGGTGAATGTTTGTTGTTTAATGACAAGCTCTGCATTACAGCTGTATGATAGCAGTTTGTAAATAATCAAGTCTGGAAACAACAATCCAGTGATTGACGTCATGAACATTGATGCAGGTCATTATATCCCACTTGTGTAAATCAGCCAAGACTGCAAATCTGACACCCCTTAAGCTTTTAGTTGCCTTTTATAACAAGCATGGGCTGCTGCAGACCAGCTCTAACACATTCTTCCTGGAAGTCGGCTGTAGATGAATAAAGCCTTGTCACCAGGAAGTACTACTGGTTGTGACATGGGTGCTTGCTTGTGTGTCATGAGACTCTGAGTGTGTTGACTGTGTTGACTGTTGCTCTTGTAACTAAGGATAATGACAATAGCAACAGTGTGTTCACCTCCATCATTATCACCATCAATACAATTCATTCATGATGTGCCTTCTTTCAAAATAGCAGTACAATTTTACTTGTCTACATCTAATAAATAAGAAAAAAAAATTAAATTGGCTCTTTGGAAGCTATCAGTATTTAGGTCACTTCTGACATTTAAATGAAATAGCATTCCTGAGAGTAGGGTCAGAGACAGAAAGCATGGAATCAGACTTAGTGTTCATTTATTTAGTTCCAGCTAGCTATTTGGCCAATGGTTGTAATGAGGTGTGGTAACCTGTCTGCATGTGATCTCTGTGTGTAAATGATGCTGTGCTGATGAAGGGAAGCCCTCAATGACACTGGTGTCTGTCTGAGACATAGCCTGCAGTCTGGTTACCCCCTCATCACGGCTCTTGTTGTGTCTCCAGGCGCATCTCACATTAAACAGCATGATCAAGGCTTGCTCCAGTGGGCAATCTTGACTAAATTACCTTCCAAACATCCCACGCTTGTCATACAAGGCATTACATAGGGCAGATGCAGATTGCAACTGCTTTTGTTGGTATATATGCTCAGATGACAAGCAGCTGTACCCGCATGGCTGGAAAACATGCTCACACTATCAACCACTGTTTTATCAATGCCTCATCACACAGCCAGACATCCCTGGTATAGCTGAACTGATGTTAACTTGGACAGAAACCTATGAAAAATTCACAAACAATTCATGAATTTGATTATTTTCCAGACAAACTGCATTCTTAATTTTCCGATATATTGTATATATGATATCTCCATTTTTAATATCTATCTGGGAACAATTTTTGTCACCAAAGCTTCATGTTGTGAGTGTTGTAACCATCTCCTGCCTATCACTTTCTTATAATTATTAATATGATTGGATGGTAATTGTGGTGTCATATCATTTGAATCAGGTTTAAATTAAACTACAGTAACAAATGTGCCCAGGAAAATTTATCACAACAGAATGAAGGTAAAATGCAGGAGATAACTGAGGAAGAAGAGAATGTTGACATGTATTTTTGTTTCCAAATGTTTTTTGTCTCCACAATATATCTGCAAACCAACTGACTTAATATAATACTATGAAAAATAATTACTGGCATATCTGTCACAGCTCTGAGAGATTTGGTAATAACGTCTCCTGTGTCAGGGGAATCGCCACAAGCTTAACTACAGATTGTTTATGGTGAAGGACTTTACGATTTCACTGCCTCATGACAGACAAATAGATGCATATTTCTATGCACATTGCACCTAATTAGATTACTAGGATGATGATTTGGATGGTCCTCTCAGGGGATAGGAGATATAAGGGCAGATTAATCCTGCCTAGGTTTGTACTATGATATGTAGATCTGCTACGGCTGTTTGATGGATGAGAGAGGCAGCTATTTGACATGCTTTTGTATAATCAATATCTGAATGACCTCATTTGCTACATGTGTGAAAGATATGATGAAATGGCAGAAAGTTCCCACTTGGCATTTCGGCTCATTTCTTAGGATGGACTTCGTATTAAAGTTGATCCTTTATATACCTCTGGCATTTTAATGTCTCTTTTTCTCTCTGTGGAAGAATTGATGCTGTTTTGCACTGAAAACTTAGTTTCATTGCAGTGAGTTTCAGAAAACCAAATTCTTCAGGAAGTGAGTGAGTGAAGGGCTGCAGTAAGAGATATAACACAGCTGTGTATGTTTTTAGCAGGCTGTCAAGACCAACTGACAGAAAAAATAAGTTCTAAAATAGAAAAGAATGGCTTTGATAAAATTTATTCAACTTTTTACTGTGAAATGTTAAAAATACAAGATTTGATCACTGCTGTTCAGAAGACATTGTGAATAATGCATAAATAATCTTTATTCTGACAAAAAACACAGTCATACATCTTCCAGTATTGTTCTGCAACCATACTTCCATGATTGTGTTACCTGAGGGTTTTATTTTCTGTTTACTATAAACAGCACTGAACTTTGAAGTTATATTCATTGAAGACCTATCAAGGACTATGATCTCCTTCTTTGACATTTTAAAAGTTGATTTGTAATAGTAATCGGAAGATGCTTTATGGATGACAACTTCTTTGGTACATATGATGCAATGTTATGATATAGATTGTTATACCATGGTCAAACAATAGTGTCAGTGGTATGAGAATCTATACTAGCACTTTGCAGCATATGTTGTCATCCATATAGCATCTTGCCAGAAAGATAAAAATTCTTATAATAATCTATATGTTTGATAAATTCAAGCAAAATAAGACCTTATGTTGTTGTTTTGTCAAATGTCAAATTGTCAAGTGTTTTTAAATATTTCAGAAAATGGAAAAGTCATTTTCCGAACCGGTGTCAGTGTTGTAAAGAGGAACATCAACACAATAACCGTATTGGCTTATTTAAGAGCTTACGAATACATAACACTTCAACTTTGAGACATCAATGGATGACTGTATTTGGAAACATAGTAACAGTTCCATCAGTTCCACTGCCTATCATTGACAGCCTATCAATGGACATGACGAGGACTAGCCTTCAAAATTCATGCTGGTCCACTGACCCATACTACTTAAGTTTCTTAAGGACAAGTATATGTCTATTGATGGTAATTCTCATTGACTAGACTGCATTTGAGAGCTATTTTTTTTTAACCATTTTTCTGTGCTTCATTTTTGCTGAATTGAATAAAACTGACAGAAAACGTACAGGTAGTATACATTCTGTCTTGTTTAAGTACCAGCTAGAACCTCTGAGGACCGATGAGTTATGACTTACAGTGGTCCTCTGGACTAAACAGCAGCAAACTTCTGTGGCTATTCATGTCACTCGTATTGATTACGTTCAGAAAAACCTTGCTTGTCAGTTTCAGAAGCTTGTTTATTCCTCTTCAGCTTGAACAATGGCGTTCCTGTATATGGAAACATGGTAAAGGTTACATCAGTTTCCCGGACTGTATTGATGTGGATGCTGTATGTGAGGAATACCATCCTGGACGTCTCCTGAATCTCTCTCTGGCTGCTCATGTCCATCACCTTGTCTGTAATCATGTTGGGTTTCATGTAACAAGATCCTTGGGTATACTTACAGTCTTGTGCAGTGCTTTCGTCTCCCCCTTTCTGTTGTGGCATCGGTGAAGCTGTAGATCTCGGTGACTAACAAGCTAGTGTATGTTCTCTGGAGGTCTCAAGATCAGTGTACACAAAGCCCTTTGAAGATGAGATTTTGACAGTAACCATAAACCATTATAGCAGTACAGACAGTCACAGTTTCACACCCAGGATCAGCATGCTGAGTGAGTGAGTGAGTGAGTGAGTGAGTGAGTGATGATCATGATGATCATGATGAGTAGGAGGAGGAGGAGAGAGTTTTGAGTTGACATTGATCAATGTAACATTCATACCAAGTGTGAATTATCCTACTTTCTGCAGTTCACCTGGATGATGTGGAATCAAACTTTAATGTTATCTGATCAATGGAGAAAATTCTCGTAATCAAGAACTGCTTTCCAAAAAGGGATTCCCTGTGACCTCTTGCACTGTCTATCAAAATTTTAACCAATTTTTAAAACTGAACGAAGGATAACTTTATTAAAAAGTATGTAAAAAAGTCATTTGCATGATACAGTGCATACATGCTGCCACACACATATGTGCATTGCGTTGGTCAAGCTTAAACCATGATATTAACATTGTACAACTTTAATATGTCACTTGCAGTTTCACAGTACTTTCCAATCTTACCATGAAGTCATTTTACAAACCATACATGTTGTTACCTTTCTTGTTTCGTTTACTTAAAATCATATGGTGCAGGAATTCTGCATGTGGTTAAAGATGGCAGTTTCAGTCTGATCAGGTTCTCTCAAACTGCTGTTGCTGTCAAGATGCTCGACTTGCTTGGGAGCCTGCTCATGATCTGTTTCAGCCCGGAGTATTGAGTTCCCCTCATTTGCATGTATGAAGGCTTGATAAGGATGCATGAGACCTGTCTCCTGTCAGCCATCTCAAACACATCACCAAGGATATCAAATATAGGAAAAATTGTACAAGTGGAAAAAAATATTGCTGACTGACTGACAAGGGTGGAAAACAAATGTGGAAAAAAGTCATGGGTTGATATCTCGGATCAAATATTTATAAATCAGAAAAATTAATTTTCTTTCTCAAAATGAGATATTGGGAGTTGTGACCTTTTATTTGAAAAATCAACGGAAAGGTAATATATTTGTACATGTGTCATTAAGGGCATGATTTGTGTGAGTGTGTTATGAAGGAATGGTGCCATTTTTCACACTGATCTCCATCAGCTTCAGCTGAGAACTGACATAGCTTGTCACAGTCAGTGATGCAGAATGTGATCAGTCCAGTGCAGGCTTTTATTGCTCATAATGTGTCCTGCTACCACAAGTTATTTTCTCAAGTGTCCCAGGACCCAGATGCTCTGTCGGAGCAGTCGAGTTAGGGATAGAGATCTCCACTGATTCTGCTTATCACAACCTGATTCGTCTTTTGAATTAAGCTGGAATCATTTGTATAGGGGAGTGGTAAATCACTTTCCAAAACCGAAGTCGACTTACACGTCGTCCAGTCTGGTAGGGTCATGAAAATCAGTACATATGTCAAGGCATGTTTTTACTGAGATCGGGTGACTTGGGTTTAGCATTGTGTTCAAGAATATTGCTCTTGTATTGCGGTATGTGTGTGTATGTGTGTGCCTGCTTTATACTGGGTGGTTTTACAATACAATGAGACACCATGCTTTTTTAATGTGGTTTCTCTGCTTGGACATGGGGCAGTGTGGTAGCCTAGTGGTTTAAGCATTCGCTCGTCATACCGAAAACCCGGGTTCGATATCCCACATGTGAAGCCCATTTCTGGTATCCCTTGCCGTGACATTGCTGGAATATTGCTAAAAGACACGTATGACTTTACTGTTTCGCTTTTCTTGGCCATAGTATTTTTCTTCCAAGCCATCTAGTCTTTGCCTCATCCCTGATGCTGATGCAGGAAGGTTAACAACAAATACCATTGTTTAACCTCATTGGTATGACGTGCCAAGGAATCAAATTTCAGACCAAATATTCTATCCTGTAGACAATGGAGGTAGTCATGGCTTTATTGAAAATATTGCGCCACAAGTTCCTGTAACTGTAGTAGTGAGTCTTGTACCAAGTGAGTGTGTGCAGCTTACACTGTAGTGATGAGTATGCCAGGTTATCACCAGGATGTGATGACAACCAATCAACAAAGACACATGTATGAGTGAGTGAGTTTAGTTTTACACCACACTCAGCAATATTCCAGCTATATCGCGGCGGTCTGTAAATAATCGAGTCTGGTCCAGAAAATCCAGTTATCAACAGCATGAGCATCGATCTGCGCAATTGGGAACCGATGACATGTGTCAACCAAGTCAGCGAGCCTGACCACCCAATCCAGTTAGTCGCCTCTTACGACAAGCATGGGTTACTGAAGATCATTATTCTATCCTGGACCTTCACGGGCCGACACACGTATACCCACCTTGGTGCTGTTGTACGAAGCAACCTTAAAGCTCTGACAGTCGTATGTCTTTGTTGACAGTAATGATCAACTTAGTGCTAACATTTCTTTCTACGTCACCCTGATCCTTTTTACTCGGTTCTTACAACAACTTGTGGCACTTGGGACCAAATCGGCCTGGAATCTTCATCTCCATCAAATGCACATTTTTTTCAAGTCAGTGACTTTTATGCAATATATGACCTAGAATTTTATTTTTCCCAAAGTAAAGTCGTACCCTAGTTTGAGTAGGTCTAATTCAGTTCATGACCTACATTTTACATGCAGTTTCAACAAACAGACTGATAAAAACACTGTAGAAATGTTACATCTATTCTTATGTGTATCTTTGAAGTTTGAATAACTTGATCAATAATTCTTGTTTGATCTACATCTCTGAACTTACAAAAGACATTTTTGCTATTTTTTGTAAAATTATTAATTTGATGATTATGATGCATTTGTTTCTTCATTGAGAGAGTCAGGGTACTTCATTGTGAAGCTGCCTGGTTTTGTGTTTTAAAGGTTTATACTGCCTTTGATGTCAATGCTTCCTCCACAGCTTTGATTTGGCAAGATGAGTTCCAGTAGTTTACCATTTGATGGTAAGATGGAATATATTCCAAATCAATATGTATATCTGCAAAGCTTTTACAGCCAATGTGGTGGAATAACGGTTCAAGGAATTGTTAATTATTTGAGCCTATTTTTGTCAATAATTGGTTGACTATTTTCAAGAAAGTGTAAGTTTGGGTTCAGTTTTGATCTTCAATCACAATGAAGTTGGCTGGGGATATTTCCTAATGGGTTCTGGCAGTCGTGACCTGATATTTCATTTTGAGAGCGTAACTCAGAGGCTGTTCCACGTACTGCCATTAACCTTGCACACATCTTCGTGGGTTGATGCCTCTTCATATTTTTAGAAATATTCATTGTGAAGTTCTTTTTTTATATTTGTTTCTTTGAAATATGACCAAGTACTTCTGAAATGAATGTTTTGCTGGTATGGAGGAGAATTCACGTACTATTCAAGAAATTGTAAGTCTGATGACCTTTGCACACATAAGCAAGTGATGTAGTTAGACATTTTGAATGACATTTGGAAATATTTTGAGTGAGATTGTTGAGATGAAAGTATTTTTGTTGATGTCAGGGTTACTATTGTTTTCTTCTGATCAACAATTAGTTGCAAGGTGACCTATGATTGTCCTCAAGGTCATGTACTTTGGCCATTTCAGTCATTCAGTGTCTATTGTCAACATCCAGACATATCACTCATTCATGTCCATATTGTCAACATCCAGACGCAACACTGATTGCCTATATTGTCAACATCCAGACATATCACTCATTCATGTCCATATTGTCAACATCCAGATGCAACACTGATTGCCTATATTGTCAACATCCAGATATATCACTCATTCATGTCTATATTGTCAACATCCAGCTGCAACACTGATTGTCAATATTGTCAACATCCAGGCATATCACTCATTCATGTCCATATTGTCAACATCCAGCTGCAACACTGATTGTCAATATTGTCAACATCCAGACATATCACTCATTCATGTCTATATTGTCAACATCCAGATGCAACACTGATTGACTATATTGGCACTATCCAGACATATCACTTATTCATGTCTATATTGTCAACATCCAAACGCAACACTGATTGCCTATATTGTCAACATCAAGTCATATCACTCATTCATGTCCATATTGTCAACATCCAAACGCAACACTGATTGCCTATATTGTCAACATCAAGTCATATCACTCATTCATGTCCATATTGACTACTATTGCCAAAAAGGGACATACTAGTATCCTTTTATTGACAGATTGGCTTGCCTGCATTTTCTTTTGAAGAAGCAATAACGTGCTGTCTTATTTCATAAAAGTTTATGTACAAAATGTTGACAATATGAAGGTTAGATAATCTTTAACAAAGAGTATATGTCATGAAGTCATGTTGTCAGAGATTGAGATATCTGTACACATCATACCCATGCTCTATATCTGAGCCGGACACTACTTTCTATTTATCCCCACTGAAAGCTAACACAGTGCTATATGACTGGAACCGTGGGCAATGGACTTTACATCTGTCTGTCTATTGTCATGTGTTTGTTGAAGACCAGTCAGCTTCTTCCGTGTTTTCACTGTATCACTAGGGCCTGCAGCTGTTGTGTCAGTTACTACACAACACACCACCCATGTGGACACAGATGGCATACAGGTCAAGAAAATCAATCATGATTGTTGTCAAGCAGGTCAATTCTTGCCCCGATCACGTCGATTGTTGATTGTGCTGTGTACATCACAGCCATTATCTTGCTTCCCATTGTAAACTAATTCTCCACATAACACCAGAAGTAGCAAGGTGGAAACATTTCACCTACATCCGGAAATCGAGCAGCCAAGAAGCACTTGCCTGACCAAATCAGGCACGCACTGGACAATTGAGGTACCAACTGACCGGTGGTCATGATGGGATTTTCAGCTGTCCAGTCAGATAGATTTCCTTGGGGCGTGAACCCTCCTTACGAAAACGCACAGCTTTACGACTCGCCCTTCATCCAATTTTGTGGGACATAATCAGGTTGTGGAGGTTAGAACTGGGAGATTGCAGCTATTGTTGAAGTACATGCTGCTTGTACGATTCCTGCCCCATGGGCATGTAGAATGCTAATCCACAGATTTTCTTTGGGAATGATCTTCATTGGACAGTTTGGCTAGAAGCTGCCACCATTTCTTTTATTTAGGTAGGCGAAATAGCGAAAGGTTGTCCATTTATGGACAGACAAATGAAGTTGAATTTCAGAAAAATTCCTGATGTAATTCGTTTTGAATAAAAGTTGAAGAACTTTTACACTGATTAACTAAGTTATTTCTTTTTGAAAGATTTCTCCTCAAGCCATAATGCAGCACTTTGTGAAAAAGAATTAAGTTAGCTGGAACCTTTGCCATTTTTTACCCACAACTGATTTTTATTCATGTAGTTAATTAAATAAAATTAAATAGCCTTTCGCCAGAAACATGTGTATTCATTCTTACTATTAATAGGGTAATAAGAACATTCATTCAATACCAATCAGGCGAAAGTTGGTGAATGTTTTCAATTACATAAAAGGGGTATGAAAAGTCCTGTTAATGTTGTTTACATTTGGAAATCCTTTTTATTGGTGACCTTTGTGTGGATCTAAATTGGATGAGGTTTAAAGGCAAAATAACATTTTGATGATCATTTTCTTCAGAAATTTGTGGAAAAAAATTACTGTAAAATATTGTTTATTTTTAAGGGATAGCTTAGAGCACACCATGTTTTGCTTCTCCCGTTGGGCTGTTCTCAATAGAATGTTTTCAGGGATGTAGTATCATGTCCACATAAGGTGGAATCCTGCTTTCCTAATTATTTCCACTTTAACATTCTGAGTGTTTAAAAAGGCAGTGAATTTAGGCTATTGTATTCACAGCAACAGACTTGATGAGAGTGTCTTTTTAAGGATAATGCTATGTTTGATTTTGGTAATTGCTTGAATTGGAATAATTTTTATTCCTTAACTTTCCTTGATGAATACCACTATTTTGACAACTGATGTTATGTTCCCTTATAACATCATATTTCTGCACACTGAACACCAGAAACCTGTCATTGAGGGTTCGAATCCTTTTGTGCCCTTGTTATGTTTCTAAGAATGTCAGCACCAATCTCACCCAGGAAGATCTGGGTCTTCAGCAACCCATGCTTGTTGTAAGAGCAGGCCCGTGAAGATCCGGGGTAGAATCGGTCTTCAGCAACCCATGCTTTCCACAAAAAGCAACTATGCTATTCATAAGAGGCGACTAACGGGATCGGGTGGTCAGGGTCGCTGACTTGGTTGACACATGTCATCGGTTCCCAATTATGCAGATCGATGCTCATGCTGTTGATCACTGGATTTTCTGGTCCAGACTCGATTATTTACAGACCGCCGCGATATAGCTGGAATATTGCTGAGTGTGGCGTAAAACTAAACTCACTCACTCACTGTAAGAGCAACTCACTGATCGGGTGGTCAGGCTCGCTGACTTGGTTGACACACATCATAGTATATCTTACTTGTTTTGTTCAGTATAGTTCATAAATGGATAAAGGAATATGTATTAATTTAGGGTTGTTGATGCTAATAGACTCTAATAAACAAAGTAGAGTAATTTTTCTTATATGGGGTTGTCTACAAAATCAGCTGTGACTGTTGCGATGCCTATGTAGATAAAACTTCCTGCCTAGCAAACGTCAGAATCAGAGAACACTTAACTTCAACCACCAAATTAGAAAGAAAATCAGCCATCTGAGACCACATCATCAACTGTCCCAACCACAACATCAGTGTTGAAATATTATCAAAACCCTCCAGGACTGTACTAAAAAGAGAACTGTCAGAATCAGTTTAAACTCTCCGACACAAGCCCTTAATCAACGAGGATATGTCACCCCATTCACCTACAATCACCTGATAAAACAACGCAGCACTCCAGCTATCAGTGCTAATTAGTCTATCAGATATGTAGAATTTGTTCCACCTCATGAACCGTTGGCTTCCTTCTATTGTTACTGCATTAATTGCCAATATCCATTGTTGTTGTTAATCAATTTCATACATACCTTCATGTTGTCTTACTTAATCCCTGTTGATGTATGTAAGTCTGTTCTGTGCTATATTCAAAAATGGAAGTTGAAATCCTATGGTTTTCATTCTTTTCAAGTGGCAGCCACGATAAACTGGAATGAGCTACCAGCTCACCCTAGAACAAGCCCAACAGTCACATGTTTCAAAGCAAACCTAAAGACATACCTTTTCTCTATGTTTTACAAGTGACTCCTAAATTCTATCTTGTCTGCTCTATGAGCATGCTGTCGGTGTGGATTTAGCGCAATACAAATGGACTAATTATTATTATTATAGTGATTCACTCTTGCTTGACAATGGTATAAGAATCTATGCCGAAATGTGGCATCAAATAACAAAGAACGTATTAAATGATAGGTGTTTGATAGGCATTTAGACTGACTGACTGACTGAGTTTGGTTTTATGCCCTTTTTAGCAATATTCCAGCAATATCATGGCGGGGGACACCAGAAATGGGCTTCACCCATTGTTCCCATGTGAGGATTCGAACCCGGGTCTTCGGCGTGACAAGCCAATGCTTTAACCACTAGACTACCCCACCGCCCCCGATAGGCATTTAGAAGTTGGTAGAGTGATACAACACATTTGAAATGGATGTGCAACTTTTTATTGTTTACACACAATGTTTCTGGGCTGATACTTGCCCCTTCATCAGGTGAATGATCGTCAATAGTTACAGAGGTATATATAGTATGTACAGGAAGCCACAGAGTTGTTTTTACAAAGGTACATATATAATATGTACATGATAAATGATAACAGGGATTAAATGATAGTTGATGTAAAATGAAAAAGCTGTTTCATTCTTTCACATAGGCTACTTAATCTGACATAACTTAATCTGTCATAACTTAGTCTGTCATAACTTAATCTGACATAACTTAATCTGTCATAACTTAGTCTGTCATAACTTAATCTGTCATAACTTAATCTGTCATAACTTAATCTGACATAACTTAATCTGACATGACTTAATCTGTCATAACTTAATCTGTCATAACTTAATCTGTCATAACTTAATCTGACATGACTTAATCTGTCATAACTTAATCTGTCATAACTTAATCTGACATAACTTAATCTGACATGACAGATTAACTCCAATGGTATGAAATAATCAGTGCTTCTTTAACCTCAACAGTAGTATGTAATTTCTTATAAGTTGCATCACATCCTGTGATTGGATCAGAATGGCCAGTAAATCCCTGACTCCGCTGCAGCAGCTACAGTGCAGCATAATGCTCCAATGTCAGTGGTCTTTGACAAGATGACAAAGATACGTCACATCACTGCTGTAGGCCATGAAGGAGATACATGCAGACAGAAATGTTCCAATTACTGCTGTGTCATCAGCTGTTGCTGTATTGCGACACTCTCTCCAGGGGTTGAGCCAGACTGTAAACTACGATGTTGTGAAATTTCCATTATGTGAGCCAGATCATTTGTTAGTAAGCAGACACTTTCATTATTCCCAGGATAGGAATAACTGTTAATCTTTTGATAAGGTTTATACACCGTGATGTGATCTCATTGTAGATCTGTTTTTAGATAAATATTTATGTCGTTTGGTATTGTGAGGTACAATAAATATTTATTTGACTTTCACAGACCCAACTGTTGTGATCAAATAACTCCCTATCCTGTTTTATGAAGATGTCAGGGACAGTTGTACTGTTTCACTCAAGTATGCACATGACTCACTCACTCACTCACCTACCTAATAAATTCACTCACTCACTCACTCACTCACCTACTCACTCACCTAGCCACCCACTCACTCAAAACCCACCCACCCACCCACTCACTCACTCACTCACCTACCCACTCAACTCACTCACCCACCCACCCACCCACCCACCCACCCACCCACTCACTCACTCACTCCTCACTCAGACTCACTCACTCTAATTATCGTTGTGCATCTCTTGGCTCACTCTAAGAGGTTACAAAAATATTTATTTGACTTTCACTGTTGTGATTAACTCACTTCCCGCTACTGCTCGCTCGCTCACTCACTCACCTACCTCACTCACTCACTCACTCACTCACTCACTCACTCACTCACTCACTCACTCACTCACTCACTCACTCACCTCACTCCTCACCCACCCACCCACCTCACTCCCACCCACCCACCACCCACCCACCCACTCCACTCACCCATCCACTCAATGAAATGCTGTCAGTTGTAACTAGCTGTTAACACCCATTCCAGACTCATCCATCCACAGATTGTCTAATTATACGTTGTGCATCATGACATGGCTGTAAGAACTCACTCACTCACACTCCATTCCACACTGCAGTAACTGACGGTAGCATCAATCTGTATAGAAACCATTCTGTCACCAATACCTCTTCCACTTATACAACAAACAGGAACTATGAGAAGAGATAAAGAAATTGTCAGCGACATAATCTTGTCTGCCTGTCTTGCCAGTTCTGAGTTGGAATTAAAGACCATATTTTAGTCTGTCTGCTTATGACAAACATGGCTCCACTCACAGAGAGAAGATGGATGTATGGTAAAACTGTGGGAACTCACTAGATGTGCAAGAAATGGGATGCTCTGTATGAAAGTCATGTTGAATGTTGACTTAAATCAAACTTTAAGGTTCGTGCCGCATGCTCTGCTGCATATCCAACATCGAAGAAGACTAGCCTTGGGCCCTTATGGAAACATTTGCCTATGTTAGAGCAATTTTATTAGTTCTTAAAAATTCATAAGGAATAAACTCTATGGGTTCCAAAAAGAATTAAGGACAGCACTTCTATTTTGGCATTACCATTGACTTGCCCCATTTAGTGTGTATCCCGTTTGTGTCTTTCCAGTTGGTGTGTCTCCTCTTGGATTCCGCAATTCATTTCCTACTGTTGTCCTCGTTCGTACCGTCTCGACATGCCAGCTCAGAAAGTGCCTCGATCAATATTACCAATATCCAAGTGATATTTTCCATCAACAGCTATCATTCAACAATTTTCTTCATAAGCTTACAGTGGTATCCTGAGGTTTCGGCAAGATTTTACCATTTTTTGCTTTCCCGGTTATATTGAGATGTCAAAGTTTTGAAAGAAACCATGTTTTTTTAAATTATACTGTTATTAGTTTGATCTACAGTTCACATGCTGAACTTCTTTGCTGTGCAGTCTGTTTGATATGCTGTGTTGCATACAAGGATACAATTAAGTTCAGCAGACGCCGTTTAGTGGACTGATTGGGATGGAATATTACTCTGTAATGATATTTCCTGGGACAAAATGTTTCAAATATGTTTTCAATTAATGTTGCTCATTTGCCGTTGTAAAAAGAATGCAAATAAAAGTTGACGTTTCGACAATATATAGACATTGATTACCATTAAATTTAATCTTCTCATTCAGCCTGAAAGTAATCTAGGCCACACGAGTTACGTTTTGGGTATGATAATTCAAATTTATAGGCGAAGATAATCGATCATCGAGGCAAAAAACATGTCCTAAAGCTTTCAATGAGAAAACAATTTGAGCTTGATTGCAGACGGCTAAATGAAGATTGATAAAAATATTTTCCTTATGAAATGAACATTGGCCTGGAAGTAATTGACAAGTACTTTTTTAAATAAATGTAATAAAAGCTGTGATTGTGTTAGGAAATACATGAAGCTATAACTGATTGTCTTTTTTGCTTCTTCTGAAGCTATGAGATGAATGCTGTTTAGCAGACACGTTTAAAGTTGCTTCAGGGAATATTAAATAGCCTTGACCTTGTTAATTTAAATATATTCACCATCAGACTAGTCTGTTTTTAACAAATTACATGAGAACCTGTTAAAAATAGTTCTGAAAAATGCTGTTATATCATACCAAAGGTCCTGTAGGAATGTATCTGTCTGGCTTGAAGCAGTCCTCCAGGGAAATATGGACATTCAACTCATGTGGTGTTTGGTGGTCCATATCACCACAGAGGGAGGCTCCAGCAGACTTTTCCACATGGGCCCAAACATAGTGCACTTTACAAGAGGATGCAGGACCATTAACCAAGGCTTGATCTCACCTAATCGAATCAAAACGCCCACACTTGGCACGTTGCACGTGTTGTGTTGTTACAAAGGAAAAACAGCATACAAAACAATGGACATGACTTGCCTTGGTGGTATAAGATCGTATACAGATCACTCCAGCACCTGCCTAATGGAACCAGTTCATGCTGGCTTCATGGGTTCTTCTTCATATATTCTAAAGATGGAACAGAAGAAAAAAAATTTAATGGAAACTAAAACATTTGGTTTAGCAAGGTTCCACTTTTCCAATCATGACGCTCCCTACATAATTTTAATATGAGTAAAATGAACTAAGGCCTGATCCATTTCCTTACTGAAAAGTATGTTAATTAGAATATATTCCCAACTGTGTCGTGATTTATTTTCTTAGTTAATGGTCCCTACTTCATTAAGATCATCTTGGTGTATTGGCCTTCCTGGGAGTATGCTTGGCTTAAATTGATGCACTAACAGTTTGGGGTCAGATTTGGAAGGTGATTCTGGAATAATTTATGAGATATGGGTCATTTCTTTGCTTTGTAAAGTATGTTTGATAAAGCTATCTGGAATTAACCTTGAAAAGGCCAGCTAATTACACAGCTGCTGTTGTGGTAATTAGATAGATTATCATCCTTGCTGTTGCCGGGCTTTCTGTCCTAATTATCCGATTCTGATGGCTGAGATAAAACAAGCGTACATGGGAAGAAATATTTACACAAGCGATTTTATGTATGATACTTAGTAGTTTGGAAATGAGGACTAATCCCGAACTGTGTGAGTGAACCTTGGCTGAAGCCTTATAGTCCGACTGGAAAAGATTATTATCAGATTGGAAGGTTTAATGCCACAGTTATTTCATTAGAATGTCAGCTTAATGGGAGGCAGAGGTGACTTAGATCTAACGTTTTTTGTTTTGACTTGGGGATTTCAATGAAGGAATTTTTACTGTAAAAAAAATTGTCATTAGGTGAAAAGAAACATTGTACAGGATTTATATTTTTTTTGCCATGCTAGAGTTTGATTTATATGTATTGGTCTTAAAAAATATAATCTTGGCTTGGTTTGGGTTGTAAATATTTTAAATCTCAAATCTGACATGAAATGATGATTGATAGTTAAAGATTTCTGTTTTAGGACTTTAAAAATGCTTTGGATTATTTGTAGTGTCAAAACAATATTGACTGTGAGAGGTATGAAAAAAGCCTTCTCATTCTGAATATATTTTTTCTGAATTTTCGATTTTTAAGATTGACAGATCCGTAAACCAAAAAACTATAAGGCCTCAGGCCATGCAAGTCTCTTGTGACCACTTCCATTATCTTATGCTGGAGTTGTAAGGTTGGTGTCTTTGTCTGCTTGCAGCATCACACTAAAACACATTAAATATTGGTTCTTGTTGTTGGGGGATGAAGCAAAGAGTGAACAGCTTACAGTGTAAACTGCTGAGTCGGGTGTCCATGTTGAACTTGAGTGTCCATGTTGAGTGGTCACACCTATGTAGTGCAATAAGTAGGCCAATAAGTGCAGACCTGTGAAGATCCAGGTTAGAATTGGTCTTCAGTAACCCATGTTTGTAGTACGAGGCATCTAACGGGATTGGATGGTCAGTCTAGCTGACTTGGTTGATTCATGTCATCGTATCCCAATTGCATAGATTGATGCTCATGATGTTGATCACTGGATTGTCTGGTCCAGACTGGATTATTTACAGACTGTCGTCAATAGCTAGAATATTGCTGAGTGTGATGTTTAACAACCGACCGATAAGTGCAATAATCTTGGTTATGCTCAATTCCACTTTACCTTCTTTTTGGAAATCACAGATGAACTTCAACAATGGCTAACATCATGTATTGATGTGCAGGGAAGAGCATGTCTTCACGCATTAATTATTGCAGCTCTTATGATAAATATCTGACTAAACAGGTAAATAGGTAGTTGATGAATGTATCATGAGTAGAGCTATATCCAGATAAGGTGTAGTTAGTATAGACAGTAGCACTGGTTCCATATTCCAATATCGAAAGGATATTAATCAGAGGGGAATTAATTTTGTACCAGCTACTGAATAATTCCAGACACATTTGTAAATGAAACATTAAGGCAAAAACAGAATTTTTGTTTCTGTGAAGGCATGAACATGCATTTTTCATATATGTATAGGACAAAAACTCTTCATGTTTCATTTTATGGTGTTAGTGTTGGTTTTCTGTAACAGTCTTCCAAATATGGTAAGGTTTAATTATTAATTGAGGCCCCTGTTCTACTTTCAACTTTTAAAGCCTCCATGGTCAAGTGGATACTGAGCATCTGCCTGTAGGGAGATGGTAGAAATAGTGGTTGTCCTAACAGCAGCAGTAGCAGAAATAGTAACAGCAATATTCATTATAGCACATGGTACTGTCTAGCAGCAGTAGTAGCAATAGTGGTAGTAGTAGTGGTGGTAGTAGTAGTAGTAGTGGTAGTAGTAGTAGTAGTAGTGGTAGTGGTAGTAGTAGTGGTAGTGGTGGTGGTGGTGGTAGTAGTAGTAGTAGTAGTAGTAAAATCTTGTTTTTTTTTGTGGAGGATGTGTGACAGATATAGTACTGTATAAGAGTAGGAAAGCTTGTAGTATTAGTAGTAGAAGTAGTAGTAGTAAAATCTTGGGGTTTTTTTTGTGGAGGATGTGTGACAGATATAGTACGGTATAAGAGTAGTAAAGCTTGTAGTTGTAGTAGTAGTAGTAGTAGTTGTAGTTGTTGTAGTAGTAGTAGTAGTAAAGTCATGTTATATGATGGAGAGAGAGTGTTCAATATTTGTATTATTCATTCAGTACACAGAGTTTGAGTGGTACTAACACACATGCAGCTAAACCCAGTTGGAGACCGCTGTGTAATTGTTTTTTGATTTGATTGAATTGAATAAGGCTCAGTGTCTAAAAGGTCTAAGATCAATATCTGAATCTATATGTAATTCCTCATTTGTGGACAAAACCCATTCAAATGCATATTTAATTATATTTGGATATACACTGGGTTTTTTTTGTTGTTGACATTTTGCCAAACACAATTCCATTTGGATATATACTATTTAATTTTTTTGACATTTTGCCAAACACAACTTGCCAAACTATATATTCATCACACCATCAGAATGTAATTTCAGGGCATGGTCAGTTTTATATTGTACCTTCTCCCACCAGACCAGTTCCCCAATCATCTGGCAGTGTTTTCATCGCAACCAATTCAGATCAAAATCATTCGGGCTCTGTGAGAAAATGAATTTATCATGAGGGGTGTTGCCAGGCCAGTGGGTGCAGATGTTTATCGTGACCTAATAACTCCAATGAAGCCAATGATTGTTGGTTGGGGAGCAGAGGCAATTCTTCTGGCTCAAGGCTCATTGGTCAGTGTTCTGGTCAGTGTACTGGTCAGTGTGTCAATACCCTTGTAGATTTCTGATATGCTGCAGTTAGCAACTGGTGAGTGCAATGGCCAATTCCTGGAACATGCTATCTTGGCTATTGATAAAGTTGTTGAATGTACCAAAGTACAATGGGGCAATATGAGGTTGATCATTAGCCATTAGTACAAATTGTTTACCTGATAAAATCTCATGATTTATGAGAAGTGGAAAAAAGGTAAACTGTATAACAATAATTTGATTATGTTAAAGAACAGAAATAAAAGCAGTCAGTATTGAGACTGTGAGATCTCACACTATTCAGACTTTGGCTTATCATGTAACATGTACATATTGTCCTCACAATATGGGGGCGGTGGGTAGCCTAGTGGTTAAAGCGTTCGTTGGTCACGCTGAAGACACAGGTTTGATTCCCCACATGGGTACAATGTGTGAAGCCCAGTTCTGGTGTCCCCAGCCGTGATATTGCTGGAATATTGCTAAAGGCGGCGTAAAACTAAACTCACTCATTCGTCACAAGATGGCCCCCATTCTGTCAGTGACATGTCTGATCACCTATTGACTCCTTGTAAGGCTCTGTTAGTGACCAGCTGGTCATCAAGGGATGGTAATTTGTTTTACTTATCACCATGTCACCATTTATTTATTCATAAGTAAATGGAAAGAATAACTTTTAATTAATTTTCTGAAAGTTGCAATAATGAAGGAAAGAGGTATTTCTAAAAATAGACTGTCCCAACAATTGTGTTAACCCAGAAATTGTGTGCACTGGACATAAGATGTTTAGGATTTTGTGTACCCAATTTAGCCAAGCTTGTTCACTTATATGTCTCAATTTATTTCTTTAGGTGGAGTGTTAACCTGAAGTAGGGTTGTATATTGACAAAGAATTGTGCTGCAACATATTGTGATACAAATATCCATATTGAGATATACATTGCAATATTGTTTTAGCTCAAGCGTTTCAACTGTGACTGACAGTCTTTGTACATGTAGATCATACATGTTTATTCTACAGGTAAATACTACAGTGTCAAATGCAGCATGGTAGATAAAAATGTGACAAAAATCACTTGCAGTTTCTGCCATTTCCTCAAACAACTTCTTAAATACATATCATTTGTCAGTGAATGTCTGTGTAACTTTTTAGTTTAATGATATAGATAAGAATTTAATGATATTAAGATGTTTACACAGCATACCAATACACAACAAAGATATTGCAACACATATCCTTTGAAAGGTATTTTACCGGTTGGTGTTGTAATGATAATACTGGGCAGACTACCTGTATGTAAAGTCGTAATACATTTATACATAAGTAAGGCATAATGTACAGGTAAGGTGGTGATTGGGATGATAATACTGGGCAGACTACCTGTATGTAAAGTCGTGGTGGTTGTTAGGTGACCAAATATATCTGGTGGTGACTGGCTTCGAGACTTGTTGGATGGCATGTATTGTAACCCAAGAACTTTGATTTTGGCTCACAATATTGATCACTGATTTGTCTTGTCCAGACTTAATTATTTATAGGTCGCTGTCATATATTTTGACTGTTTTTAGGAAGATATTAGTTGAAATTTATCATAATCGATTTACTGATTTTACTAGGTGATTTTACCCTTAGTTTCATAATGTCATTAATATTTAATAATAGAAATTAGTATTAATTATGGAGGGGGTAATGTTTTTTCATCCTTTGTGTTTTCATATATTTGATATTTGCTTATTACAAGCAGTTCTGACATGTGTTAGAAGCATGTGGTACATGACCAGATATCCTCATTGTGAATATTTGTGTGGCCTTTCTCACACTCACTTTCCCATTATATGAACAATTTATGAGGAATATTTATCAATGTAGTTAAAATTGTTCAACTCTCCTGTAATAAATAAGATGTATTAAAACAGATATGGCAGTTAGAAATTTATCAAAAGCTTCTTGTACGTTTTCTTTAATAATTAATGAGAATCATCCTCTATGTCGCAGTTTCACACCTTGCAAACTGTGTTCCCTGTTCCGTTTACACAAACCACGTGGCCATGTTAAGGTTGTCAATTTCCCTGTCAGTTGGGCACAGACACCTAGCAGTTGTTTTCATTCATTGTCTATTTCACAAAGAAAGCAACACCCTCTTGCACACATCCATCAAAAGAGCTAATCGATTGTTCATTTCTCAGATAAACATGAACGTAGAGGATCTGACTTGAAATCAACATCTGTAAGATATACCTTACGATATGGGGAACGAGACTGGTAGCAGATGATGTCTATAGCACGCTGATAGCATGTTTCAATCAGTTACATACATAGAACACCCTCTCCACATGATGTCTGTCGCATGTCAATACCCCTGGAGTAGAAAAAAGCCCAAGGCACGTTTAGGCTGTCTTGGTACAATCTGCTAGCCGAATAAACCATGCACCCGCATCTTTCACACAACATCGATATCAAGCCTGTATCATGTTTGAAAGAAGCATTTGAGCCAAGAGTATTCCCAGCTATGTAAATTTGGCCTATTGTGGAGGATCGCCCTTATGTTGTAAAAATCAAACAGCATCGAGCCTTTAACACGAACATAGTACACTGCTTGATCGTGGAGAGCTGGTTCATTCAGCTCCACATTATCAAACTGATATGCATTATTAACCTTGTGTTGAACGCTCGACAAGTCTTTTGTAGTGCTATCCAAAGCTATGAGTATTGTTTTCTGTTGGGCGATGCCAAGCATGTGTGAAGCCAAGTCTCCACCGCTGGCCAATATTGGACACGGGACGTTGAGCTCAGCGTGGCGGTAGCCTCCCTCCCCATCATTGTTTGTCCCTAGCTTCGGCAGTGTGTTCCTGTGGACAACAGGAGGACTGGCTACTGCTGTTTTAGTCGTAAATAATTAATTGCTCTTCTGTGATTGGCCCCGTGTTGAACTAGTACAGAGTCATAGTGTGGGATCTGTTACTATCGTTTTACTACAGGCTCCCACCTGTATGAAATCTACAATGTGTGCTTTTTAATTTGCAGCGTTGGATACATCTATCATGCCTTGACTCCAGCATCTGTGCTTGGTTTTCGTGTAATGGGAGTTTGTTTAAAACCTGGAATGGATTTCCAATACTGTGTTAAAGACAATGTGTACATTTCACCTCATCCTGTGGAGAGATCAAGGTGAGTGCAATACTTTATTGTGCATCTCAATTTCCATGCTTATTACAAGTTTGACATGACATGTCTATTTCTCGTAAATTGCATTAATTAGGTTGTTGATATCAATATTTGTGTTATATATTGTCACCACAAGACGATAATTACTTGATTTGATATGGGTTGTGTTTTTCAGGTACCTCTTTATATAATATATATAATTTTTTATGTATTTATACCAAAATGGTTATAAGAGAGTAGAGATCAAAGGAGGTAGATTCTTTGCAATGTAAAAATAAAATTAGCCTCTGAGAATAATTGCCACAACACATATTGGAATTTTGACGAGGCTTTGCATGATTGTTTTAATGATGGCAAACTAATAACTTGTGTTTTAAGGTGTATATGTTTTGTGTTGACAGTGCGTTTTTTCTAGTGAAGGATAAGTAAGGCAAAATGGTAATTGTAAAGATCTGGGAGTAGAATCCACGTGCATTAGCTGTAGCTGAGACATCGACGTGATATTGATTACTTACCATAGCCTATGTAACAGAGGACCATTACTCTAGGAGTTCTGGAGTATCACTATGCCATTGATCCCTGGATGTAATGGACATTATATTGACAATTCCTCAGCCCCAGTTCATTTCATTATCACCGTTTTAGGATACAGTATTTTAAAAAGTGAAATACTGAAGTATTAGTTTTTTAGATGGCTTAGAAAGGTGAGATGTGTACTTTTGGTGTCTCTGTTTGCTCTGTGTGGTGGTAGATTTGTGAGCTGTGAGAAACTAATGTTGGATACCTACTGAAATACTTACTAACTTATCCTCTAGACTTTGAAGTAGTAGACAGAAGTTTGAACAAATCAGGTCATATTTATTTTTCTCTCAATATAATCTTCTTCAGTCAGCTTGTTCTTTCGACTTATCACAGTGCATTAAGGACAAAGTGAGATTGTATAGTAAAAGAGACAACACCATTTCCTTGATTACAAGAAAGCTGTGCTTAGGAAAGTGGTATATCATATGTGGCCCTGACTCACTATCAAATACTGCTGATATCAGGTGTTTGTGAAAAGGTGAGAGTATCCTAACACACAGGCACAATATCACTATTGTATTTTATGTCAGAAAATATAAAAAGAGGTTATATAGATATAATTCTGGCCATTAAATCCCCATAGTATATTTTTAAGATATTGCATTAATGCTTATTTCATTTGCATATTTTGTTGTAACTTGTAATGAAGCATCTTCATATCCTGTTCTGGATGAAATGATGAGTGTACCGAGTGAGGTTATCTACTATTGTTATATATAGAGCAATGTGGTACTGGACTTTAAAAATAGTTTGCTTCGGCTGTGACTGTGACTGACTGTGACTGACTGTGACTATGGCTGTGTTCATCATTGAGTTACGTCTACATTTGCACTTTGATGCTGAAGGCATTAGTCAGTGATGCTTTTGTAGCCAACATGTTTTTGAAGTCTACCTATTTAACCTTTTTGAAAGTAATATTTAGCAAAAGACATGTTGAAGTGATGTTTTTATCTTTTAAGACCACCAGTAACTTTGTTAAAAACAAATTTTACTGACAGTCTTTCACTTCTTCTTAGACCTAGACAGGAGACTTGTGTTTTTGCAAAGAATATCATAAATTAGAAATAGAGGAGCAAGCAAGTGACGCCCTTGCCTGACACCTGTCTGTAGTGTCCAGTTGCTCTTCATGCTGTTTGCAAGTCAGTTACGGCTTAAGGCACTTGTCTTTAAGGTAATGTTATATCCTTGACAAGGGTTAAATTGATAAAGCTCACAGTGCAAAGATCGTCTGATCTTTAATGTGCCTACTCAAGCAAAAATATCACTCCGTATCTGTATGAATCTTTTATTGAAAACACACGTATCGGTCTGGGCTTTTTAACCCCCTCTCTTCAGTTTTGAAAAGACGGTTTGGAGAATCATTGCCATCTGAAGTTTATGAGCCATGCATGATTATATTCGGGAATTCAGGTTTAATCATTTGACGAGTGGCAACTCTTTCATTTTTGTATACTTGTGAAAATGTTATATGTAACATATGTTCTTTTTGAAAGTATTCAACTGTTAATATGAGGGAGTGTAATGACATTGAATGCCTTTGTTTTAATTTTTCATTTGACAGTGAAAACTGTGAATATGTTTATTAGGTTAATGTTAAATTTACATTGATAAAGATATGCTTTAATGTCATGTTAGACAATTCGTCGCATTGTCACTTCCTGAAATGCTGGAATTGAGGATGTTGAATGTGCACAAATATTTAGATAAATGTGTTAACTATCTGGTCACAATGTAGTAACTATTTGGTCACTATTTATGACAGTGGTGGGTGATAGCCAAGTGCTCCCGTTTTCTACATACATGAACTGGGTTAGTGGCAAGAAGGGTGTGATTGTGGAGACCCTGTTGCTATTTTCTCCTCCTCACCCTCCCCTCACCCCGCCCTCTACCGCACCCTCTGCCACACCCTCTACCGCACCTTCTACCACACTGACCTACCGGTAGCTTGTTTTACTTCATCTTGTATTGCTATGAGTGATAAAACCAGACTTGTTCATTTCAGGCGGTGCAAATTTCACAGTCTGTCTGATGCTGTCCATTTCATGTCCATATCAAGTACTTATCACTGTGCAAGGGTTAATATCAGATCAACATTTTGACTCCTGTTGTCTGTCTGAGGGTTTAATATGGCTGTTTTTTTGTGGACCATTTACAGTGTTGATGCGTTGGGCTGGAAGTCTGAAAGTGCTGCCAATACTCACACATACAGTTGACTGAAGGAAGTTGTAGGCGATGTGAAAGACTTGTCTATTTCATTGTTGATATAAACAACAGAGTCTGTTACATTGGATTTTGAAAATATCATCAGTTGCACTCATTATTGACAATATTGTCCATTTTATTGAAAAACTGGCCAGGGCTAAGGGAAGAATCCATATTAAGTGAGAGTTTATTCCTGTATTTATTGCAGTGATAGACAGTTTTGGCATTAATACATTTGATTATGCATGATATTGCCAATTTCAGTTTTCAATTTTGGCCTTTTTCGAAAGTTTGATTTCCTGATTTTCTTTGTAGCTACAGGCATATGGAATTAAATTGTTTTGTGAAGAAATTCACTCATTATATTATCTCATGTCCCTTATTTTTGAGATATGCTTAAAAATTATAAAATGTTAACCTGAACTGGATTGGATAAATGATGTAATAGCTGCCTCTCGCTGACTAATCTAATATACTGGATAACATGGTATCAGAAATGTAGATGTGTGTCCTTTCATTCTGCTTAAAACAAAGATATTTCATATATAAGACACAGAAACTGACCACAATACTTTAACATTGCATGTATGGACAGAGTGTACAATGAGGTTGAAGAGAAGGACAGCGTTCACACACACTGTAATATTAATTTCAGTTTATTATTACAATATATAGTGACCCTAAGTATAATAACATGTTGTATAATGACACTGTCTGGAAAGAATCGAGGTAATGTGAAACAGAGTTTAATAATGTTTGTAATGTTATTTCATGTATGTATGTATGTGCTTGTGTTGGTCCAGAGTAGTGTCAGTTCACAGTGTTATCAGCTTAAAATCTATTGCAGTTTACCATTGCTACCCATCTGAGAATCATCACACTGAGTCTGTGCCAACCAGACCTTGTTTCATCTCTGTAAACTCTGAGTGTCAGGAATGAAAAAAACCAAGTACAATTATTTCCTCTTTTGGTATGATATATTGTGGGATTGGGGCCACCGACCTTCTATTCTCCAGGCAAGCTCTCTCTCCACTAGACCATGGAGGATGTCCCTTAAGGAGAGAGAAGCATATAGATGTCTAATATGATAGCCTGCTGTTTGGTAGATTGAAAAGCCTTCTGAACAGTACTTACCTTAATTATGAAAAATGATTTATTGTAAAAATACATAAGGATCCCTGTAGAGATGCAAGTTCCAGTGCTGATACATGAAGTATGGAGTCCTTCAGAGATAGACTTTCAGAGATGACACTTGGTGTATGGCTGAACTGTTTGCTGGACTACACACAGATGTTCCTAGATGTCAGGGAGCAGCAGTTCAAACATATTGTCAAAGATGATGTCCATTCTTACTTTGAGGGGCTGTCTGTATTGTATAGTTCGGGCAGTAATTCATCGTGTGATTTGACCTCCTTGGTATGATTGCCCATTTAACCTGGACATGGGACTTGACTTAGGGCACCTTCTGCAAACTGAATTTGGTCCAGTTCATCAATATTTGTAGAAGTTATCACGGAGGTAGTGGACACAGGATGAAGGGAGGATGGAGACAGGCGGCATGCTGGCCTGGTCAGACTCCAAACACTGACCAGGGGCTAGCTAGCTGCTAGAGACAATGCTACTCATACCACTCCTTAAACAGTGTGGTTGTTGCTGCTACTGCAATACTGATACTACTGCTACTTCACCTACTACTGTTACGACTACTATTACCGATAATACTGATACCCGTGAAGGTCCGTGTTAGAATGAACCTTCAGTAGCCCATGCTTGTCGTTAGAGGCGACGAACGGGATCGGGTGGTCAGGCTCGCTTGGTTGGCACATGTCATCGGTTCCCAATTGCGCAGGTTGATGCTCATGCTGTTGATCACTGGATTGTCTGGTCCAGACTCGATTATTTACAAACCTCCACCATATTGCTTGAATATTGCTGAGCGCGGCATAAAACTAAACTCACTCACTGATAATACTGATACTACAACAACTGTGACTTGTTCGGTCAAGCAGCTAGTTGTCATTGTTACTTTTATTGCTGCAACATAAACAACGTTTTAAAATCCTTGTACTAAGGTCCATGATCTATATGATCTATATGATCTAAAGTTCTGTACTGTGATATCAGATAGACTGCTGTGCTACTCCACTTCTTAAAAGATATACTGATCTATGATATACAGTTGTACTGTGAATGTACTCATTGATGCCATATTTACTGTATTGGATACAATGATACATGAAACATTGCTCTATCTTTTACACTGCTGTATGATATATTGCTGTATCAGATACACTGCTGTATGATATATTGCTGTATCAGATACACTGCTGTATGATATATTGCTGTATCAGATACACTGCTGTATGATATATTGCTGTATCAGATACACTGCTGTATGATATATTGCTGTATCAGATACACTGCTGCATGATATATTGCTGTATCAGATACACTGCTGTATGATGATATATTGCTGTATCAGATACACTGAGGCATGATATATTGCTGTATCAGATACACTGCTGCATGATATATTGCTGTATCAGATACACTGCTGTATGATATATTGCTGTATCAGATACACTGAGGCATGATATATTGCTGTATCAGATACACTGCTGTATGATATATTGCTGTATCAGATACACTGCTGTATGATATATTGCTGTATCAGATACACTGATACACCGCTGTATGATATATTGCTGGCATGATATATTGCTGTATCAGATACACTGAGGCATGATATATTGCTGTATCAGATACACTGCTGTATGATATATTGCTGTATCAGATACACTGCTGTATGATATATTGCTGTATCAGATACACTGAGGCATGATATATTGCTGTATCAGATACACTGCTGTATGATATATTGCTGTATCAGATACACTGCTGTATGATATATTGCTGTATCAGATACACTGAGGCATGATATATTGCTGTATCAGATACTGCTGCTGTATCAGACACTGCTGTATGATATATTGCTGAGGTATCAGATACACTGCTGTATGATATATTGCTGTATCAGATACACTGCTGTATGATATATTGCTGTATCAGATACACTGAGGCATGATATATTGCTGTATCAGATACACTTCTGTATGATATATTGCTGTATCAGATACACTGCTGTATGATATATTGCTGTATGATATATTGCTGTATCAGATACACTGCTGTATGTATGATATATTGCTGTATCAGATACACTGTATCTGTATGATATATTGCTGTATCAGATACACTGCTGTATGATATATTGCTGTATCAGATACACTGAGGCATGATATATTGCTGTATCAGATACACTGAGGCATGATATATTGCTTAATCTGATAGACTGATGCATGTATCAACTGCCTTCAGATACACTGAATGTACAACTTATGTCACAACGCCTGGTACACTTAAGGGCTAAATCATCCCAGGTACCTGCATTTCTTGTGGAAAGTTGTGTCCCTTAGGCTACCAAGAACAGGACTGTGGGTTGGAATCATGATTTGCCCTGGTTTTCATTTTTCTACGTTTGTCATTGCCATGGATATCACCAAAGTGGTACATGGGTGAAATGTCTAAAACCTTCATTTAGGGCTTTCCTGCCACACAGCATTAAGCCCCACCCACCCAGCCATACTCCCACCCATACTCCCAACCATACCCCCACCCATACTCCCACCCATACTCCCAACCATACTCCCAACCATACTCCCAACCATACTCCCAACCATACTCCCACCCATACTCCCAACCATACTCCCACCCATACTCCCACCCATACTCCCAACCATACTCCCACCCATACTCCCACCCATACTCCCAACCATACTCCCACCCATACTCCCAACCATACTCCCAACCATACCTCCCCACCCATACTCCCAACCATACTCCCAACCATACCCCCACCCATACTCCCAACCATACTCCCAACCATAACCCCACCCATACTCCCAACCATAACCCCACCCATACTCCCAACCATACTTCCCACCCATACTCCCACCCATACTCCCAACCATACTTCCAACCATATTCCAACCATACTCCCAACCAAACCCCCACCTACTCCATAACTCCCACCATACTCCTACTCCATACTCCCAACCATACTCCCATTCCCACCCATACTCTATATTCTAACCAACCATACCTCTACCCATACTCCTACCCATATACTCCTAACCATACTCCCAAACTATACTCCCAACCATATCCCAACTATACTCCTAAATTCTATAATTCTGGAACTATACTCCCAACATACTCCCACCTATAATTCTAACTATAATTCCCACCTATACTCCTAAATTCCATACTCCCCAACCATACTCCCACCCTATACTCCCAACCATACTCCTAACCATTACTCCCAACCATCTACCCATACATTCCCAACCATACTCCCAACTATATCCCACCCATACTCCCACCCATACTCCCAAATACCCCATACTCCCAACCATACTCCATACTCCCACCCATACTCCCAACCATATACTCCCAACCATACTCCCAACCATATCCCAACCATACTCCTACCCATACTCCCAACCATACTCCCAACCATACTCCCCACCCCCAACCATACTCCCAACCATAACCCCACTATACTCCCAACCATAACCCCAACCATACTCCCAACCATACCCCCACCCATACTCCCAACCATACTCCCAACCATACTCCCAACCATACTCCCAACCATACTCCCACTATAACTCTTAAATACCCCCACCTAAAACCCAACCATATCCCCGGCAAACCCCCACCTAAACTCACTCTCTCACCTCACTCACTCACTCCACTCCATCACTCACTCATTCCATCATTCACTCACTCACTGTTTTGACACCTGTAGCTGTTACTCAGCTATTTGTGGCCTAATCTCCATATCTCACATACAGCTGAAGACCATTTCAAAGTCTGCAACAAAAGAGATATCATTTTCTGTTGCTGGAGAAATCGGAAACCACAGATGCATTGAATCATTTCCAAATGTCTAATGATTTCTGCCTTGAGCCTCTGTATATTTACCATCTCGCCTTCAATTGTCACAAGATTAATTAAATACATTCTCTCACCTTCACCCCTGGTTCTATAAATTCCTCGTAACGACCTGTAAAGCTCCCGATGTTATGACATGACCTGGGACACCTGTCAGATGAGATCAGGAAGAAAGTGAATATCTTATACATTGTGTTACAAATGTGATTATCACTGCTCATATAGGAAATAAAGTCTGACAGGCAATATATTCTCAAGTGAAACATACAAGCTCAGCAAGCTTTGATGTATCCCAAATGTTGTTAGTTTGGCTCAAACTGTATATGATGAACTCCACTTGGGGAATGATTGCCAGGCATTTCGGTGTTGGTAGGCGAAGTAATTGTCAATTTCAACATATTGTCGCTTATTTCAACTTTTGAAAGGTGTGTTTGTTTCTCCATTCATCTGTTACCGGACCTTGTCGATAGCACAGCTGAAATAGACAAGCATTTGGAGATGGGCAGTATCAGCTGATGTGTCTGTCTCCCAGTAGTCTGTGCTCAGATAGTTTAAATCCGATTCGCGCAGAAGGTTCACACATCTCGAACATTTTCTGTGATCAATTTGTCATATTTTGTTTCAACTAGTCATGTACCTTTGATGACCTTTCTCACGTCTCCTGACCTTGAAACACTCTTCCTTGCCATGTCCCTGCAAGCAAGTTTGAGTAGGGGAACATTCTGACCGTCTGTAGTTCAGATTTCTTTCAATTTGTGAAGTGGCAAAAATCTTTTCTGTCATCAAATGCACTGTGTGTCTTTTTGTTCAAATTTAATTTGGGTAATAGTTATTTTGAATGGAGTTTTCTTATCTTTTTCCAAATGTATTTTTATTTACAGTTACAAAATGAGGGGATGGCAAGAGCTTCTTGTGCTGAAATCTTGTATGCATTAACAAACTAAAATTAGAAATTTGGATGAAAATGATTTGTTGTGAGTTGAATTGTGTGGTGCTTCAGCTGTGTATAGGTAGTTGGAATGACAAGTATTGATTTTTAAAATGCTGCCTTCAGAAAGGAGACATGTTTTTGCTGTTTAGTTTCACATGGCTTGGCTCAGCCATACTTTCACTGCTTCAGGAAATAACTTTGTTTTTCCCTAATTGAATCCGACCCAACACTTCTAGAAAACAGAAGACAATAGAAAGGAAAAACACTCCCACAAGTAAGTTTAACTTCCTATGATCACTGTGGGAGTATTCTTCAACCTCTTGGCAGTGGAAATGGGGTTTTTATTTGAGTATTTATATACAGGCCTTTGTAGGCGTTATTTCTTTTATTTTGAAACCAGCCATGCTTTTTGGACAAGTGAGAACATGATATACTTGAAGACATGATTTGTCACAGATCAGTTCTTCTAAAATGGTTTTATATAACTTTTTTTCTGCTTTCTGCTCACAGTGAAACTTTGCAAAAGAATGCAATTAGCCACATAGTCCAAGACCCATGGGGATTCTGGCGAGAATATTGGAACCCGACAACCTATTCCTGTTCGTGGCGACATATATAACTGGATCAGCTGGTTAGGGTAACCTGGTTGATTGCAGCACTTGGTATTCCAAATGTGTGGATTGACTGGTAGCCTGAGTTTGTCAGTAGCAGACTTGATTGTTTACCCACCATATTTAATGCTACATGTCACAAATTATGATGTCTTAGTTCATCATGTTCCCCATTTCCCCATAGACCTAAAGGGGGTGCTGGGGTCGCCTAGTGGTTAAAGCGTTCACTCGTCACGGGAAGACCCAGGTTCGATTCCCCTCATGGGAACAATGTGCAAAGCCCATTTCTGGTGCCTCCCGCCGTGATATTGCTGGAATAGTGCTCACTTGCTTCCCCAATAGACATACAGTTATCCTTCTCTGTGGGGCGGTGGGGTAGCCTAGTGGTTAAAGCATCCGCTTGTCATGTTGAAGACCCGGGTCCTATTCCCCACATGGGTACAATGTGTGAAGCCCATTTCTGATGTCCCCCACTATGATATTGCTTGAATATTGTTAAAACGTGGCGTAAAACCATACTCACTCACTCACCCACACTCCTTTGTGGGAGCAGAATGTGAATGAAATGAAATAGAGAGTTTGGTGAGTTTCAGATATAGCAGCATGCTGGCTTGATAGGGGTGGAAGCTTCAGATGATGTCCAAACCTACAAATCTAATAAAGGACTACTGGGATTCAAACCCGGATTCCATCTCAATCCCCCAAACCCTACTTAATTGTTCTTGGATGTCAGTATCTTGTGTTGCCGTTAAGATGTCAAATGGAGATTTGTTTAGACAAAGCTGTTTTACTTGACAACCAACCTAAAGTATTGTCTTTCCTAATGACAGATTTGTTTTAAAACAGATATAAAAGATAAAATAATCGGATTACTTGGAAATCAGATTGAGACTTTTTCCATAATCCCTCCAGAATAATTTTCTGGTGAAATTATGAACATGTTAAATCACTTCTGTCAGGAGGAAGTATATATTTAATTAATTTTAAAAGGAATATGTACATGAACCATATGAATGTTAATATGAGTCGCTCATTCTGAAGTGAATACTCTGATATATATCAACAATTTGACATTTACAGATTCAGATGGTAAAGTTACAACTTTTAATAGATGAATATGTTTAGAAAAGGAGATATGTCATATGTCAGAAGTGTAATGAATATTCTCATGAGATGTCTGAGACAGCCTATTAAGGTAGAGAATGTTAAGGCATTAAGCGTGAAAGGAAGAACTTGAATTGTGTTGTCTAAAAACTGAAACATTAAAACTGAAATCAGTTTGCAAGTAATCGTATTCTTAGTTAAATATCATCGATGTTTATTCACAGTTCAATTGCCTGTAACACACGGCTTGGGACAATTTATGCCTTGATATCAAGAAAATCAAAACTGATATGAGCAATATCTATCATTTAACTTGACATTGCTTGGTTTAGATGGTAAAAAGGGTTTGGTGGAAAAATGTGAACATTTAATTTACCTTTTTTAGATATGGTAAGAAAAGCCCTTTAAACTGATGCTGTACTGACTGTATCTCCAGACATGATAGTATTGTGACATTTTAGCTTTTTGTTTAAAAATTAACACAATAGGTTAGCATTTATCAAGGTGATTGAAATATTTACATTGCTGTGAACATGCTGACATTAAGGCTGGTAGCGTCTATAGAATCTAATGACATAAAGTTTGACTCAATTGAATGTTGCATGTGATGGTGAGGGGATGATGATGATGATGATGATGATGATGATGATGATGATGATGATGATGATGATGATGATGATGATGATGATGATAAGTATTAGAAGTACTTAATAGCCAGCTTGTGGAACAGACCTGTTCAATAGCATCTGAGATCACAGCCTGTTCAAAAGGGTCTATTCATTGTTGTTAACTCAGGGATGTTTATCCAACAGGATCTGTCTGATGTAGTCCCTTAACATGGCCTATTCAACAGGATCTGTCTGATGTAGTCCCTTAACATGGCCTATTCAACAGGATCTGTCTGATGTAGTCCCTTAGCATGGCCTATTCAACAGGATCTGTTCCATGTCATCCATGTACAGGGTCTGTCCAAAAATATTATCAAATAGGATTGGTTTCTTGTGGTCTGTCAGCTGAGTCTGTCAAATGTGATCAATGCAAGGTCTGCATTATGGTCTGCTGAGAAGTGTCTATCCTTAAGGATCTTCCAAGATCATCTGTATCCTATATCTTCCCCAGAACCATGTGCCCTTTGCTGGGCAGGTGAAATATGTATAGATACTCCAGACAGAATTGAAGGCTTATGATGAGGCAACCACACCAACCTTCACACAGTCAAAGTAGGCAGTATTTCCTGTTAGGATTGTTTTTCAGATTGGTTTTTGACAGAACATCTCGGAGCATTAGCTGTGGTCTTGTTTTGCTTTCATATCTGACAGCTCCCACAAAATCTTGTGTATTACTATAACTTTAGGCTATTAAGTTCTTTGACAGGGTTAAAATCTCTTGCAAACATTCTGAAGATTGGCAAAGACATGTCACTGATCGAATGCTAAAGGATCACACAAGTCACCAAAAAATATATGTTTCTTTCAAATTCTATGTTGATAATTGAGCCAGTTGAGTTTAATAAATGCTTTGAAGAGTTCTTCAGTTTTATCATGGCGTATCACCTTGTAAGGGAACCCCAACATGATGCATGATGTTCAGATTGGAGTGGATCGGAAAGATCATTAGTATGAAAGGGACTGACAGATCAAGGATGACAATCAGTTTGAATCTAAGATTGCAATTAATGGCCATTTATCCATGTCTTCCTACATTCTCCACCTGATCATCATGAAGAGCCAGGTAAGATTTGTCTTCAGCAACCAATGCTTGTGGTGAGAGGTGACTGATGCTATCAGGTGGTCTGGCATGCTGACTTAATCCATGCATGTTAGTGTACCCTTTTTTTATAGATTGATACTGAGTGAGTGAGTTTAGTTTTATGCTGCACTCAGCAATATTCCAGCTATATGGCAGCAGTCTGTAAATAATCAAGTCTTGTCCAGGCAATCCAGTGATCAACAGCATGAGCATTGATCTATGCAATTGGGATATGATGACATGTGTCAACCAAGTCTGCGAGCCTGACCACCTGATCCCGTTAGTCGTCTCTTACTACAAGCATGGGTTACTGAAGATCAATTCTAACCCGGATCTTCATCAATACTCCTGATGTCAGTCACAGGATTGTCAGGCTGTCTCCATATAGCTTGACTTCTGCTGAATGCGGTGTTAAAACAGTAAGCACACTTATCAGACGTAAATAGCATTATTGGGATTCAGAATGAATTGTCATCGGTGAAGCTTCTTACCATCTCTGAATCTTAAACAAAGTCAGCGATAATGGTGTTTCAGTTGAAGCTGAACTTTCCTTCCTTGTGGGAACATGATACAAATAGGTAGAGATCACATGCATGTTCCATCTGGACAGTGATCAGTGAGTTTTCTGTACACAGCAAGATCTGTGTTGCAAGAACAGCCAGGAACAGATGATATGAGAGGCTTATTTCTGTTGGGGCATGTAAATGTAAGCAGAAGGAAGCATTCAGGAGACATTAGGAGCTGATAACATCTAAATTTTAATACAATCAATAATGAAAGCCTGAGTTTGGTCCACCTTTTACACATAGAAATTGCACATTGTGTGCACATTTTGAAATAGTATTTTTTAGGCACAATACGTCTCTGGCGCTTTATGGCAGACTTGGTTGATGTTTAAGATTGATTTAGTTTTAAGATACAGCAAATAAAAGTGACAAAACCTGATTCTGACTAAATCATAAATTATCTGACAGGTTCCAGGCATGCTTTGTAAACATATGTAGTTTAAAATTAAGGGATGCATCTAGTTGATCTCCTAGGCATATATTCACCCCCAGAACTATGCCAGCAATGAGTGAAAGTTCCCAATTATGAATTAAATTGAATATAATCAGAGTGCTTAGATAGATGGAGATAAAGTTTAGGGAAGGCATCAGTGCTCAAAGCAATGTCAAACTGGAGGTGAAGTTGAGGGGTACCGTCAGAGCTCCAAGATACTGGTAGATCAAGATATATGAAACCTGCAGGGTAACATCTGAGCTCCAAGATAGTTCAAGATATTTAAAAGTTGAAGGGTAGCATCAAAGCTCCAAGATAGATCAAGATATTGTCCCCCGCCACATGTTTAGCACAAAGTGGGTGATATAGTATTAGTCTCCATCCGTACGTACGAATTGGAATATCTTAAGAACTGTTGACTAGATTATTTTCATATTTGGTACCTAGGTTCATCACAGTATGCGAAAGGTCCCAGTCAGGTTTGGTGACCTTGACCTTCATTTCAAGCTCACATTGGGATACTTTAGCATTTTAACCTTGTCAGTGAGATATCTCAAGAGCCAATAACTAAATTTTCTTCATATTTGACACCAAGCTTCATCTGGGGAAGGCACAGGGCACAGTTGATTTTGGTGACCTTCACTTAGTTTTCAAGGTCACAGTAACACTTTGAAGATTTCAGCATGTTAACCTGCATGTTAAGCTTGTCAGCGAGATACCTCAAGTTTAACTTCATGTTTGACACCAAGCTTCATCAAGGGAAGGCGCAGGGCACAGTTGATTTTGGTCACCTTCACTTAGTTTTCAAGGTCACAGCAACACTTTGAAGATTTCAGCATGTTAACCTGCATGTTAAGCTTGTCAGCGAGATACCTCAAGATTTTCTTCATGTTTGACACCAAGCTTCATCTAGGGAAGACAATTTGGTGACCTTCACATGTTTTTCAAGATCACAGCGACACAATTTCAGCATGTTAACCTACATGTTCACCTTGTCAGCGAGACATCTCACCTTATGTCACCTTAATGACAATGCTTGTTTTATATTTGATGGGTACCATCAGAACTCCAAGATAGATCAAGATATATATAAGTTGAGGGGTACCGTCAGAACTCCAAGATAGATCAAGATATTTAAAAGTTGAGGCGTACCATCAGAGCTCCAAGATAGATCAATATGTTTTAAAGTTGAGGGGTACCGTCAGAACTCCAAGATAGATCAAGATATACTCCTCACAAAAGGTTAAGCAACACACTTTTTTAGTCTCATTACATTTTCATTTATTGAAATTGCAAATCATGGAATGATGCAATAGAAAGGTGAAACATATGTACACACGATTAACGATATGAAATGAAATGGTATTGAGCAATAATAGACTTACAAATCATCAAAAGCATGTCCCCGTGAAACAGTATTGCAGAATTTGCAGCATTGATGGAGCAAAATGTTAACATTAAAGTTCAAATCAGTTTTGCGCAGTGAAGCAGTGTTCAGTAACACGTATGACCATCATAAGCCCAAATGCAAGCTTCTACACGTCTTTGCATTGACCAAACGAGCCTTTAAAGTTGCTGTTGTGGAATGTTCTGCCATTCTCTCTGTAACGCCTGTTCAAGTTCATCCAGAGTCTGAGGATGAACACGGAGACCGTAAACACGACTCCCAATAATGTCCCAAGCATGTTCAATGGGATTAAGATCAGGTGACCTTGCAGGCCAGTCCATATGTGTGATGATGCTGATCTAAACGACATCATTAACAACTCTTTCTCAGGCATTATCATCCATGGACGGGCATTATCATCCATAAAAATGAATTTAGGACCCACTTGTTGTACCAGAGGAATGATTACAGGTAGGTTTTAACTGATCAGACTGCATGTGTGAAGGTAGGAGCACATTCATGCCAATTTGCATGTTGTTTCTGAGGGTGGTTGTGTTCGGGTGATGTAATCAATATTATCATTTAAATCAATTTGACAGTCACTAAAGGTTATGTATTCTTTGAATATTTACCTTTCAGTAACATGCCGGCACAAATCGCTATCGAGATTGATAAAGATATTACACTGGAAATACTTGTTGCTTAAACTTTTTGTGAGGAGTATATTTTAAAGTTGAGGAGTACCATCAGAAGTCCAAGATAGATCAAGATATTTAAAAGTTGAGGCGTACCATCAGAGCTCCAAGATAGATCAAGATATTTTAAAGTTGAGGGGTACCATCAGAAGTCCAAGATAGATCAAGATATTTTAAAGTTGAGGGGTACCATCAGAACTCCAAGATAGATCAAGATATTTTAAAGTTGAGGGGTACCATCAGAACTCCAAGATAGATCAAGATATTTAAAAGTTGAGGCCGACCATCAGAGCTCCAAGATAGATCAAGATATTTTAAAGTTGAGGGGTACCATCAGAAGTCCAAGATAGATCAAGATATTTAAAAGTTGAGGCCGACCATCAGAGCTCCAAGATAGATCAAGATATTTTAAAGTTGAGGGGTACCATCAGAAGTCCAAGATAGATCAAGATATTTAAAAGTTGAGGCGTACCATCAGAGCTCCAAGATAGATCAAGATATTTTATAGTTGAGGGGTACTATCAGAACTCCAAGATAGATCAAGATATTTTAAAGTTGAGGCGTACCATCAGAGCTCCAAGATCCAGCTTTATATAAATGTTCAGGAACTGAGGGTCAAACCTTCATATATCCTGATCATGTTTTGAGGGACGTTTCAAGCTAAGGTTAGCAGTAAACACAAACTTGAGATATGGCACAGTCAAACTGGCCACAACCACATGCAGTATTACAGGTTATCATTTGGAATGTCAATTTATTTCATAGTAAAATTTGGCACATTTGTACATTGTACACTTGACACTAGACGGTCAGGTTAGCCTGATGATAACAAATATCGCCATAATCAGGTTTTTCAAGTCTTTAAGAAGTATCACTATTGATCTTGAAATACTGATAAACTTGAAGAAGTGTGAAAGCTGTGTGTACGTACTGGAGCAGTCAATCTGAACATCTCTCAGATGCATCGACCTGTCTCTTGTATCATAGCAAGAATCAATAGTTTTTTGTCTTGAAAAAAATATGAATTTGGTTATGTATCTAATTTTTTTCAACTCTTTGTGAATATCACAATAATATCTCAAACACAAACCTTCATGATGTTTCTGTTTTCGCAGAAAAAGATTTTTAATCTTAAATTCACTTTATTTAGATCATGCTGTTATTGACAACAGGTGTTTTTTATTTCTGATTTTGTGTTATTTGTTGCTATTTGTATGTTGTTCTATCACTTTCAAAGATTGTTTTTCATTTGATGTATCACATAATAGACTAGAAAGGCACACACTGTGGATACATCAAGAATTACGTCATGTAATAAAATTGTTCTTTGTACTTTTCCCGTGATATATATTGTTCTACATTGTAAGGATGTTTAAATTTCAGATAAGAAACATACACTTTTTTTATCCAGATCAGCATATCTGCTCATCAATCGTGTTGTTTTATAACATTTATGATAAATTCTTCAGAAAATCACAAAACATGAAGTTAATCAATTACAATTGATTTTGTAACGATATAAAACCTAGAGAATGAATAATGTATGTGTGTGTTAGAAAGTTACTACGCTAGGAATATTAATGGTATGGATCTTCTATAAATTTGTTTTTATTTAAGTGTAATTCTATTGACAGTTATCGAGGATGTTTATTGCAAAGTTTGATTCTGATAATCAAAGATGAAGAGAACTCCTTAATAACCACATCAATTGTAGCCAAGATCAAAGGCTCATTAAATATGCACAAAGATCAGGTCACACATCTGGAGGTCAGGCAGTCCTCAGCTATCAAAGGAATTATAGTTCAAAACATCAATGATAAATGAGCTGTTCAATTTTCTTCATATCAGCTATTGGTATTTATAACATTACATTGACTTGGACAAACAACTTCACTCGGAATCATTTAATATACAGCTGTGAAGATGCTTTTGTAAAAAGTCAAATAAACAGGTTTCTCCTTGAGGCCAAAAGAAATATAGATTCTGTTTGAAAAACACTTGATCACAGATCTCTTAAATTCCATGAAAGAGGATTATAATATAAAAAAGGACTTTGTTGTTGTACAATAATTCATTATTTATTTTAAAGGTTTTGATTTAATGAATATATGTAAATATTAATCAAGAATGTTGGATTATTTGACATGGGTTTTGAATTAATGATATGAGATTAGATCTGTATTAGTACAGATAAGTCAAGATGTACTGACATTGTATGAATCTGATCTCATGGAATATATATGGAATTTAGGGAAGCAGAAAGTTTGTATGGGAACTACATATATGCACACATTGTAGCTATATCATTTTCAGTTTTGTTTGAACAGGATGTTTAGGAATACTATAGTTCCATGTAGATCAACTTATTTATCTGATTTATCAATCAAAAGATTGCAGTTTATGGAAAGCACAGTATAGACGGTTTATTCTTTAAGATCTATATGACATCTTTAGATTAACACCATGTGGTGAAAACATTGATAAATTGATTAACACTACGTATCAAGAATGGATAGATTTGAGGAATAATGCCAGTTTATGTGCTGGTTCTTTTTGTTCTTATGTTTGGTTACAAAATGGTGAACTGATGATCAAACAACATTCCCAAATTATAATACTTTGATGTCTTTAACTCATGGTTTTCTGGAAGCAAAAGCATGGTCCCTATGACCTATTTATCAAGTAATCATTTCCGGTTGTTGTCGAACATCGGATAACTCAAAGTATTCTCATATATTCCTTTAACTTTGACATACATGTAATTAAGTTTGACTGTATTGACATCTCATTGTTTCTCTGTGTGTGCATGTTGGATTTAGTTTTCTATAACAATAGTCACCACGAAATCATTTATACCAATGATTTGACTTAAGTTGGGTTTTTTTTGTCTATTTGGGAGGGAGACTTTTATACCCAGGGGTAATACTGGAGCTGAGGACAGTCATTTGTGTCACATTACAAACTTGGCACCAAAACAAATCTGAGTTTTTTTTCCTAAAAAATAAAATACTTGGGTAATTCCAGTGAATGATCAATTCCTGGCGGCCTAAACATTAAATTCGTGAAGCATATGAAGCGGGCAGTTTATCTTGAGATTAGACTGATAGTGTACTTAGATACAATCAGGGTAACAACTCGGCCTTCTGCATTAGCTAATTGGTTGCTGATGAAACACCCTGTAGGGGGGATATATCAGCAGATACCAGTCAGCAGATGCTTCATGAATATAGTCATTCAATGCATACACCTTAGGTTGTCACAAGCATAGCAGGAAAAATAGGGATTAATGAGTAGGAGATTGTGGAGGATTAATCATTCAGAAACCTTTATCCTCAAATCAGTGGGTCACTTACCTGTGTCTGATGAGCGGCAGGGAGTGTCATGTGGCGTCATGCTGTACGTGACGTCAGTCAAAGTGATGCTGAACCCCTGAACTCTGAGTGAGTGAGTTTAGTTTTCAGCCACTCTTAGCAATATTCCAGTATTATCATGGCGGGGGACACCAGAAATGGGCTTCACACATTGTACCCATGTGGGGAATCGAACCCGGGTCTTCTTTGTGACAAGCGAATGCTTTACCCACTAGGCTACCCCTCGCCCCCCTTACTCACTCACCTATTAAAGAGGATCTTGTGTTGATTTGAGAACATCAGTTCTGGCTGTGGTGTGATTCTGGGGATGATGTTATATTGTTGAAGAGTAGGCTTTAAGGTGTGATAGTTTGTATAATTTTGTGGTTTTTCTTTATTGTACTTATTGTTAAACACTTTCAGGTTAAGTGTGAATAATCTCTTTGAAGACCCCCAACCTTCGGTCTTAGTGCTGTCATGGATCATAGTCGTACCATCACTCACTCACTCACTCACTCTCCACTTTTCTTGGTCTTGCCATCTTCTTAGCTGACACATCCTCCTAGCTCTGCCATTCATCTTAGTCCTAACATGGATTTGACTGAAAGAATTTAGCTTTGCCAAGAGGAGTTGAGTTGAAATGTTACTGTGTACCTAGCTGTTCCTTTTTTACACATCTGCTGTAGACATTAAGCTGACTTGGCAGTAGTTTATTTCTTCAGCCAGTGCTTTTTTGACTTCCAAATAACCACCATGTTCTATTGACATTGATATAATTTGCTTCTGCAAAGTACAGAGAGGCTATAAAATCATTGATATTCTGTCAAATATACTTTTTGTGAATTTGAACATCCAATATCACTAGCTGATTACTTTGACTTATTTTTTGGTCAGCTTCAAGTTAGTATGTCAGTCTGTATGCATAGTATGATGGACTGATGCTGGAAAAAGTCTCTTGTCAGTGATGACAAATGGAATGTTTGTGTCCACAATCTTGAGTTTTATCGTATGATACAGAAGTAAAACATGGATTCCAGAAATGTGTGTTTACATACCCATGGATAAAAGATATGAAATGAGTTGCTGAATGTGTGCATCATTTTATGGCAAGAATTCCCTGAGTTCATTCTAATTCATAGACTAGGAATGTTGTGAGTGTTGTTTTGTTGTTTCAATGACTGGCATAGTGAGTAAGTGCTGGAAAGAACAAAAATGGTACATGACTATGATCTGTGTCACTTTGGCCTTTGTTCAGACATCGTCAAATTTACTGATGAGTTGTTCAAAGTAATAGTGTGTGTATTTATGATGCGCCAAGTCCACACCCTAAGTGTTATTTTATTACCTAAGTAAATGGATGAGTGTGTGCACAAGTTCCTTGTCAGGTCACTGGGGAATATACAACCCAAGCTGCCTGTTAGGAGCTGGAAATTTAAACATTCACATTTCCATCTCATCCTACCGGGTACCCATTCACTGCTGGGTGATGGGAGGAAGACCTTTGATTTCTGTGACGGAATTTTCACATACTTTTCTTGCTTTTAACCCAGCTCACACTCTTTATAAGATCATTTGTCTCAGGGTTGTAAAGTACAATTTGTAACGATATTATGGTATTATGTGAAGCATTGTTTTACAGATTGCAGAATATTGCTTAACAGTACACTGATTTTCTCTTTATGTAATAATAAATACATGGTTGGGTGCCTCCAACAGGGGAGAAATATCGTGCCTCTCTTCTATACATTAGATGTCTGGTATTGTGTCTCTTGTTTGAATGTACATCAAGATGTCGCCAATATCCATGGCAGACAAGGCGTTTAAGGTTTTAGCCAGATAATTAGTGTCACAGGAAACTGTTAAATTCATAAGCCTTCCTGTTTAGAACTGATTGTCAGAAGATGGGGGTGGTATCTAGAGTGACACAGTTGTTGAAAGATCACAGAGATGGCAGATTCTATTTCAGAGGCTAGTATGTGGAGGGATCTGATACTACAGAGGCCTGTTATCACCTCAATACTACTCACTCTGTACTTGTAGAAGGTTGGTCAGTCTGGATGTGTGTATTCCTGCATTTCGTGGAATGATTATTGGTGAAAATGAGTTTGAGAGTGAGTGAGTTTAGTTTTACGTCGCATTCAGCAATATTCCAGGTATATGATGGCGGTCTGTAAATAATCGAGTCTGGACCAGACAATACAGTGATTAACATCAGCAGAATCAATCTACGCAATTGGGATACGATGACTGGTGTCAGTAAGCTTGACCATCCCATCCCATTAGTCGCCTCTTACGACAAGCATGGGTTACTGAAGATCAATTCTAACCCAGATCTTCACAGGTCATTGGTGAGAGTCTGGAAGCATGAACCTGCATGATCAAACCCTTCTGACCTTGCTTCAAGGTCCTTACGTTTAAACATTCGTGATTGGATTGCCCTCATACTTCTTTTGGCTAAAAACTTTTAAAATAAAATTTGTGTTTGTGGCATGCGCTGTCAGTAGATTAGGGCATGCTCAATTCTCATACAGCTAGGGTCTTCACTAATTTTGAATCATCTAGTCGTATAATTTTGGTCAATACTTTGCCTTTGACTCCCGATGGAGACGGGTACACTTGCACTCAAGACTGATTATTCCCAGGTATTGACATTTTGAAATGAATTAAATTTAAAATGCAATTACATATTTCATGTAATACTCTTATATCAGAAAATACCCCCAAATCTCCCAGGACATAGAGAATGAATGCAAGTCTGATTAGATCTAGCTGCTTCTGTTGATGAATATGACATGAGTAAGTTAATCTGGCTGTTACCCTGTAGGTCATCATCTCAGCTGACATTTTCAGGCACAGTTAAGCATTGCTGTATCACTTCTTATGCAGTATCGTAAAGTGATGGGCTTTTTGCCACTGGATATTCCAGCCATGTCAGGCTGGCCTCTCAGTAATGTCGTCTTGGCCAGACGAACCAGAATGGTCAATAGATCATGGCCCAGGGTTCTCACGATGACAATATGCCAGGTCTCAAATGTTATCCTGTGACCTTCATTTCAGTCATCTGCTGTGATAAGCATGGGAAAGAGTAGAAAGTCTAACACTAGAGGTCCTGCCCATACAAAACATCTTGCATTCATTGTACATTTGTAGATTTATGCACATCCAGATGTTTCAGTTATAACATCCATAAATGCAAAATCATTTTGAAGGCAGGTAACTTTAGTTAACAACACAAACTGCTCATGTAATCTTTTACCACAAAATACTGTAGACAATTATAGGAAATCCGTTACATAGGGGCATGACCTTTCAGCTTATGGAAACATACATGTAATAATGTAAAATGACTTAGCAAGTCAATCAAATGCCTAGGAATCACTTCAACATTTTTGTATTTCTGTTTATCACAGCAACAAAGGTAATGTAGATCAATCCTATCCACTGATAATGCTGTTGAATCAGCAGCGGTATCCACAGTCACAGAAACACAGCAGTTTTACACCCTCAGTCAAAGATGCGATCAAGTTTTACTGATATTTACATCATTAGTAAAGCCGATGACTTCCTCCAGGGCAGATGTGTCATCAGACGCTCACAAGTGGCTGTATGTTCAGAGTTGGTGTCTTCCTGATGAAATAGTCATCTGAAGAAATATTGGTCTTGCCCTTTGGCTGTTAACTGGAGGATGTTTATTTTGTTCAAATGGAATTGCCAACGACAGCTTACAACAATAGAATCTCGACCACCCTTGAGAGTTTATGCAGTTTGTTTCTTTTAAGGATAGAAGGAAGATGTCAATCAATGGACCTTGAACCCCATTGTGCAATAAGTTATGCAACAACCTGTGCAAGCATGAGCATATGCAGCTTTGGGACTCCCTATTAATTGAAGCCACATGTAGTTATGATCCACCATAAACTGCACAAGAATGTCCAGGGATTATGAATATTTATGTATATTTGTACAAAAAAATATCCCTCAAAATATTCATCTTCTTTTTTGTTCAGTGTATGTATATGAGTCAAAGTTCTTCAACTTTTTTATTTGTTTTGAAGTTATTTTTTACAGCTTTTTCAGGTGAATTGCATCCAAAATGTCATGTTTAACAATGAATCAGTTGATATCATAAACACAATTTGACACACGTTCGATACTCATAAATGCCTTTAAAAAAACTCTGTATATGTAAATCATATCCATTTAAATTCTTTGGGTGTCTCCGCTATGCCTTGATGTACATGTACGTATCCTGGGTTCAGATCCCAGATTTGCTGTTGGTTTGTCTCCTCCAAATCTGCTGTTATGGGATTCTTCGAAGTCATTCACATCAGGCTTGACCTAAGTTGTTTGGTATTGCTTTGACGTTTAAACCTGACACAAAGCGACATAACAGAAATACTGTTCCTAATGCACTATGGGAAGCCTGCTTCTTCCAAAACTACCCACATCGTTTTTGTAGTTCATTTTCCAACGTGATCAAAGTGTGACATGATTTGACATAGGGATATTAATCGTGGTTTATCTGTCATAGAGTGGACACTGGGTAAATGACACAGACATTCCAGCAAATTGGATGGTATTGAAAGTTCGATAAGCTCAGGCTTCATCACTTTTTGTCTCTTTGATCTCTGGCCATCAGTAGCAAGCAGGTGACAGTCAAAGATATTGACAGGTCATCAAGCAGGTGAGATCACCTCATATATACTATAGGAGAAGCGGGTTTTCATACCCAAATTATGATGGTTTTTGTGTTCAGTGCTTTATTGTGTACTACAGCTGAAGCTTAGTGTTTGATGTGTTGAAGAGCCAACTGACATTTTCATCATGTTTGTTGATATTGGTTTAAGGAAGATGGTGATTTGTTGGCATGAAGCAGTTTACTGAAAGGCTCTGCATTTTTGAGTCGGCTGCGCACTGCTCAGAGGCTTGGTGACTCAGACTGGCTGAGGTCCTCTGATGTTTTGTTGAAGTTAACATCTCTGTAGTTAAGCATCTAGGACACACCCTGTACCTTAACGTCTCACTGGTTCAGCATCTAGGACACACACCCTGTAGCTTAACATCCCTGTACTCCAGCTTCTAGGACACACCCTGTAGCTTAACATTTCTGTACTTCAGCATCTAGGACACACCCTGTAGCTTAACACCCCTGTACTTCAGCATCGAGGACACACCCTGTAGCTTAACATTTCTGTACTTCAGCATCTAGGACACACCCTGTAGCTTAACACCACTGTACTTCAGCATCGAGGACACACCATGTAGCTTAACATTTCTGTACTTCAGCATCTAGGACACACCCTGTACCTTAACATCTCACTGGTTCAGCATCTAGGACACACCCTGTACCTTAACATTTCTGTACTTCAGCATCTAGGACACACCCTGTACCTTAACATATCTCTGGTTCAGCATCTAGGACACACACTGAAGCTTAACATTTCTGTACTTCAGCATCTCAGGACATATCCTGTAGCTTAACATCCCTGTACTTCAGCTTATAGGACATATCTTGCACCTTAACATCCCTGTTCTTCAACATCTAGGACATATCCTGTAGCTTAACATCCCTGTACTTCAGCTTCTAGGACATATCTTGCACCTTTACATCCCTGTACTTCAGCATCTAGGACATATCCTGTAGCTTAACATCTCTTTACTTTGACTTTTTAGAAGCTTAGTAATCAAGATATTTGAAAAGCCAAAAGTTAAATAGTTCAACTGTTCTACACCAAAGCTGGTGTTTCTTTAGAAGACTGATAGTGCAACTGGTGTGTCTTCTGTGTCAATATGGTCATTTCCACTTCTGGGAGTTTCTGCTGTGGTAATATTGTCACTCAAATGTCTGAGTTTCTGCTATGGTAATATTGTCACTCAAGTGTCTGAGTTTCTTCTGTGATACTTCCATCTGTCATCTGGATGACATTGTTGATAGGAACCATGTTGCTCCAATGTTGCCTTATTGCACAGCATTGACATTGCAGCATGTGTTTTATCATCTTGGTGAATATGCGTGTGTTTGCATGTACATGATCAGGAAACTTTCGCCTGCAGGTTAAGAACAGAGTGATGACTTTTTAGTTACAGTGATGTTTGATTAATTTAATCAATAATTTATCTTTCACAAGAAAACTGTTCTGTGCACTATTTCACATCACTCATGAGAATAATGTATTTTTGAACTTTGTTAGTCTGGTTACCACAGCAACAGGATAATTTGATTAATCATTTTGCAAGAAAGATATGGTCACCTGATCTGATCTGCAAATAACCAAGGAAATCAGTCAGTGATGTTTTTCTGATATGATTGCATGTGACAGTAGCAAGTTGATGGCATGGTGGCAGTCATGTAATGCAACTCGAGATGTGCTGTAAAATTGGCAAGATTTATGTTTCTGATTGCAGCTGATTTAGAAACTTGCGATTTATAGTTCGCTTATAGACAAATATATATAAATGGTAGATTGTGTTTCTATCCTGTCACATCTTTAACTCAGTTAGGTATCATTTCTTTGGAGAAGATGTAGGTATGTTCAGGAAATATAGGGTTTCAGGTCTTAGCATTGCCACTAAAACTTTCAGAAATAAGAATTATAAACAACGGCTAGATTATCGTGGTAGATAGAGTTACACTGTAATGGAGGATGTTTCTGAAATATGATCAATCAGTTTCTTTGTTAAAGAAGAAATTATTGCTTTTCTGAGTATGATGTGTCATCATTATTTTGATAGGTGATATTTGTAAATTTGTAATTGGGTTTTGTGCATGTTTTTGTGGTTGCTGGATTTTGGTAAAGGTGCTCAGTGTTAGAGTGCTCTGAGGCAATGTACAGAGCTGCCTCCATTGTAATGCCAGGAGTACTGAACACTGATTGGAAATACTGACCTGGAATACTCTCTCAGTATACATGTACTCAATCATGCACTCACTCCTGGCTCAAGGGCAGTTAACTCTAAATTGCATTAAATGACTACATGTGTTTCTCAGTGATCAGTGATATTTCACTGCCTTTTGTCAGAGAAATATACCTTGCCACGAAAGTTGTTTTTCATCCAAATTTGTCAAATCACTATGTGGTAAACTCAGTAAGTTTCAGCCTTCAACTTGCGACATCTATTATTACACTGTAACAAACTTTTAACAAATCTTAGAGACAGGTTGCTGATAGTGTGACATTAACTATAAGATTATTAAGACTATATGTTGTTCTTTTTAATATCCTGAATTATTTGGGGAGATCACTCAGATAATGTTTTCTTTGATTATCAATGTGTATATGCAATTAACATTCATTTGTGTTTCTGTCTTCTTCTAAAGTTGCCAATGCAAATTTTAACTCAACTCTTCTAAAGTGCACCATGAAAGAGTTGAACATGTTAATTTTGAGTGAATCAGATGTGACTGACCTTCACCTTCCTGGTTTAGCCTGATTAAAACAAAGCTATATAACGTGCATTTGATGCCCTCCTAATTATGCACTTGATTAAAAGGTGACGAGCACTCTCCCTTTGATGGGTGTAATTACAATCTATTCTGAGAATGGCTACCTGTAATTCACCCTTGCTGTCCCAATCACAATTGTTAGTAGTTAAGATCAGTCAATGGGTATCTATGTTTGATGAAATGGATTACCTGCATCCTACACAGTTTTGCGTGATACATCGCCTACCCACACATTCTAATCCTCTCGGTGGTTAATGCTGATACAATAATAATAGCCCCTGCAAGCTAGGATTATACTGAAACGATTATCAGTGCACAGGCTCTAACGAACAAGTACCGTCACTTGATTAATTTCAAATCACTTGATCAAATCTTTCCTGTTTCTTATCCAGGAACTTAAAAGAACATTCCTACCTCTTTGCTCTTGATTTGTGTTAAGCCAGGCTTGAAAAAGCAAGATGTTTGATCTTGAACAGATACTACTTACATAGTCAAGTTCAGGAACTGGTTTATGTTTCCCTGAATCTCTAAATCGCAGTTCATTCTCTAAATCACTACTCATGTTTAAACAATAGCATATTATTTGTCCTTTTTCCACATAAAATTGCTCTGATTGAGATAGTTGTTAAGACATCTGAGTAAGTGAATTTGGAATTGTACTCCTGTGAACAGTGTTTTCGATTACGGTGGTTGTAAGCTGAACTTGATTCAGGTCATTGCCCATCACTGTTTCAAAGATCCCATAGTAGAGGAAAGTCTGGGAATCAAACCCATGATCATTTGATGGATCAGAGATACAGCCATGATAATCCACACAGGGTGATTCACTATGCACAAGTGGAATTCACAAGCAAATAATGCTTGACAGTCTTTCTGTAAACATTAATACACCAGTAATGAAACAAGGGCTAGGACATGATCTGTTGTTTTTGTTACTCTCTGTACTGCATTTGCTGAAATATATGAGGGGGCACTCCTGTTGGAAATAAGTGCTAACTACAGCATGATGTCTATTCATGTAATACCTGGCTATATTACCACGTCCTACTCAGTTGTTGATAACTAGCTTGAGACAGTTACAGGAACTGGCATCTATACCAAACCATCACATTGAAAGAACAAGGGAGCTGGAATCCCTCAATCTGTATTGATACTTTAAATGTCAGTTAAAGATATTGCAATAAAGTAATTTTTTTATACTCAAATGTGAAGTCATATTAAATCTAAGGTTATTGGATAAAAAGAGGATGCTACAGTTATCTCGAAGTGGCAGTTTGTTTAGGCATTTGGACATGCTAATTGTTCATTTCATTGGTTGAAATATGTCCATCCAGATATTCTAAGGCTCAGAACAGTAACGGGTGTGATGCCTGACTAATCTCAAGGGTGGTGGGGCAGCTCAGTGGTTACAGCATTAGCTCATCTCAGTGAAGGCCTGGGTTGGGTTCAGTCCTCAACATGGCCAGAAAGTTGTGAAGATCATTTCTGGTGTCCCTCTGTGATATTCTGGAATATTAGGACTTGATGAGTGTATGGATAACAGCTTCCTTATTAATTGTAACATCATTTTAGGGCTACTTCATGCCGTATCTTCAGGCTGGTAGCCATCTTTACATGCAAATTATCCAGAAACGGTTCATGTTTCATGTTCTTCCAACTTAAAAATGCCTATCCAAGAATAACTGGAATATTGCAAACAGATCTAACTGACTCAGACTGAACTGCCATTTCATGTGAGTTAATATTTCATACACATTTGAATACACAAACTGACTTTTCTAAAACAAGCAAAACACCTTCAATGCTGACTGGCTGCTTAGTGTAGGTTTTAACTCCTGAAGTCCCTTGCTGATAAGAATCTTGACACAACAGAATTAATGGGAGACTGTGGCTCAGAAGAAGACATCTTGAAGAGCCCTGCACCATATGACCATTGTGAAAACATCTGGTGATTTGATTGTACAATTGGCTAGTTAGGTGTGGTCTGTACAGTAATGGAGGAAGGTTGTAACAGAAGTGGATCAACCTTCTGATCTAAAAGCTGTCTGTCTGACTACTGTAAAAGCATTTCCCTGGAATTGAATGGTCTTGGCTGACCATGTAGACTGTGTGGTACCTGCTTGACATGGAGTTCACCGGTTCAGTGGCAGGATCCAGTCTTCCCACACCGGTCTGGAGCTGGATCGTGCCTGAATGAAGAGCAAGACCGTCTCGGGTTGGTCAGTTGGAGCTAACATTATCCCGACGACTTCATTCACATTTTGTTACTGGACCATTTTTTCTGCTTGTACTTCCTGACATTTGCAAAGTAAAATGAACTTTTGATATATAATTGTTCAGGGTTTGTGCCATTAATATATTCAAAAACTTTATGATTTATAGTAGTGATTAACTGCCTGATTAGTTTTGTGTTTTGGGAGTCCATGTTTTACTTGGTAATCAATTTATTTGAAGGTCGATTGTAGCTGTACTGTGAATATGTAATGATAGAGATGTGATATTTAAAGTATCTAAATTGACATTTTTTATCAAAGGTTTTGTATCATACATATAAAATCATTTCATTTCAATCTTTCATGATTGTCATTCAAGTGGTCATGAAGATTTTTCATTTATGAGGCTTGACATTCAGATATAACAGTCTACAGACTAATGGAACTAGACGTACATGCACACACAGTATCGACCTGTAGACTGTTTTCTTTGTTGTTGCAAGTTGCAAAACAACATGCATCTAGATACAGAAACTTTGAAATTTGCTTTTAAAGAAAACCTTTAAACATTAACTGTAATGTACATCTGTTACACTAACAATGTACAAGTCAGCTGTTATCAAACAGAAACATCAAGCTACTCATTAATTTCACATTATCATTCTATAAGAAATTCAGTGAAGTGACATTTAGAGCAAGAAAGTCGTCAGATTCAAAACAGGGGTTCAAAATCATGACTTTCCCAGAGGCTTGTTATAAATCATTTCTAATATGTGCATGTCTAATGATCGTTTGTTACAGCACGGAATATATGGCTAATGTACTTCATTGTTGAGCATCAACAACCAGTTCAGACAACCAATGCATTTTTGATATACAGCTGCAGTTCCTCTTGTAGTTTAAGTTTACTTATGAATAATAGCAAAGGTCTCAAGCAAGGCTTTACACAGTTGTATGAGATACAGTTACAACTGACTTGAAAGACACTGTAAGATTATAGTTTTGCTCACAATATTGCTCAGGAGTGTTCAAAATATGGGTATTTCACCTTTCAGCTTGTTAATTAACGCAGATGTTTAATTAAGGAACACATGTATTTTTTACAAGGAAACACTTAACATGATGATGACCCATAGAAGAGATTTACTGTGCTTCTTTTAGACACTTCAAACTAATCGTGGTTTTTGTTCAAGTTTGTATTTAATCCTTTACCATAAGTGATATTTGACATGTCTTTCTTATCATTTCTTTGACATGCTCTGTTTCAAGATCAGGAAGGATTTTTGTTTCGAACAGAAGATGATTTGCTCTGACTGTACATTTAGTTTGTCTGTTACCTTATGAAGAGTTATGACTAGGGTATAAGGTAGAAGGCTTATAGAAGGAACATGGGGTCTGATACAGAATGCTGAGGGTAAGTGTTTCAGGTCGTCATGGAATTTGAGATCCTTTATGCACCTGATGCTGTGATACTGTAAATTTGTATGATGGTCTGTGGGTGTTTTTGTGAACACCTGGTGTCATCACCGACTTTCAGTGATATGTATGATTTTCACCCTGTCATGTGTTTTATGTGAAGTGGAATCTGTTCTGTTGTGTAAGTGAGACTGGTTATTCTTTGGCATTGATGTTTTTTTATGTTCAAAATGTTATCGGTGCTTTAGAAAACCATGCAGATTTGGATATTTTGAGGAAAAATCCTTTTTTCAATTATGTTCTGACACTAACTGTTTGTTTCTAAACTCTATTGGATTTGAATCACTTCACAAGAAAATGACATAGTCAGCACATAAGTGCATGAATTTCATGTTGCAAAGGTAGCACACTCATGGCCACAATCTAATGTGGAGAGTTGCATCCATCAGACTTTAGAAGTGACCTGTGGAACATCTTAGACATGTAGAACATCTTAGACATGTAGAACATCTTAGACATGAATTACGAAATCCTCCCATTCAAAAACACCCTCCCTCAGTAAAGTAGCTTTGTGGCTGGTGTGACTACACACTTCTAACAAGGATTGAGTTCTGTTTTCATATGGGTTTACGATGCACTTCACATTTCAATGCTTCATGCTATGATGTTGCTGTGGAATCGCTGGCTATGTAGTCAGTTTCGGCATTACATTCCCTCATTACAGAGTGATATAATATCGACCTTTGCACCAGAGGCATTACTTAACAAGCAGACAGATTAGGGTCTTGTATCTACCAGACTTTCTTCCAACTAGTCCATCAAGGACATTGTTCAGTTGTCAGATGAGAAGTCCACTTTCATAAGTCTCTTTTATATAAAACATATATTTTTCAAGTAAATTCAATCCCCATCATTTTAGTAGACTGGATACAAGGTGAAATTAGGTTCCTTCAGAGTATTAAAAATGTGGAATTGATTCTGATATATTTTTATGGCATATAAAACCCTTGTGTTATGTGAGGAGTGAAGAAGATTGAAACTTGATGGTTTTCATTGAACTGTTTTTGTTAGACAAGATGAGACATGAAACTCCACTTTATTAATGAAGTGAATAACTTCAGTAAATAAAAAGGGATTGGGAGATGACTGGAATTCTTTAGGGAGCTTGTAAGTGAAAGAACTGTACAATGTAACAACAAATGTATTAGTATTTTCTATTCTGAAACATTTGGATACATGATTAAAATGAAAATGATATGTTCATCAGAATAATGTTGAATTCAAGTGTCACTGTAATGTAGCTATAAGTAATGGTTTGGTCAAAGTTCAGTTTGATTCTGTTTTATAACTTCTAAAAGATATGCGAGTCTGCATAAAATGGATGTGAATGTAAATACAAACTGTATAAAATGAAGAACAGAACAGTGATGAAGTTTGAGCCCATATAGTTGAAGCAGTTGGAAGCTGTCTCAGAATCAGATAGAGCGGTCTCTTTGGGGAATATAGAGTGATGTTCCTTGAGTCAGATAGAGTGATGTCCCTTGAGTCAGATAGAGTGGTCTTCCTTGAGGCAAATGGAGTGATGTCCCATTTGTCAGATGGAGAGATGGCCCATGTGGCAGATGGAGTGATGTCCCATGTGGCAGATGGAGTGATAACCTTTGAGGTAGACAGAATGGTGTCCCATGTGGCAGATGTATTGATGACCCGTGAGGTAGACAAAATGATATCCCATGTAGCAGATGGAATGATTACCTGTATGGGAGATGGAGTGATGACCTTATGGCAGATGTAGTGATGTCCCATGTGGCAGATGTAGTGATGATCTTTGAGGTAGACAGAATGATGTGGCAGATGTAGTGATGTCCCATGTGGCAGATGTAGTGATGATCTTTGAGGTAGACAGAATGATGTGGCAGATGTAGTGATGTCCCATGTGGCAGATGTAGTGATGATCTTTGAGGTAGACAGAATGATGTGGCAGATGTAGTGATGTCCCATGTGGCAGATGTAGTGATGATCTTTGAGGTAGACAGAATGATGTGGCAGATGTAGTGATGTCCCATGTGGCAGATGTAGTGATGATCTTTGAGGTAGACAGAATGATGTGGCAGATGTAGTGATGTCCCATGTGGCAGATGTAGTGATGATCTTTGAGGTAGACAGAATGATGTGGCAGATGTAGTGATGTCCCATGTGGCAGATGTAGTGATGATCTTTGAGGTAGACAGAATGATAGTGATGTCCCATGTGGCAGATGTAGTGATGATCTTTGAGGTAGACAGAATGATGTGGCAGATGTAGTGATGTCCCATGTGGCAGATGTAGTGATGATCTTTGAGGTAGACAGAATGATGTGGCAGATGTAGTGATGTCCCATGTGGCAGATGTAGTGATGATCTTTGAGGTAGACAGAATGATGTGGCAGATGTAGTGATGTCCCATGTGGCAGATGTAGTGATGATGTTTGAGGTAGACAGAATGATGTGGCAGATGTAGTGATGTCCCATGTGGCAGATGTAATGATGATCTTTGAGGTAGACAGAATGATGTGGCAGATGTAGTGATGTCCCATGTGGCAGATGTAGTGATGATCTTTGAGGTAGACAAAATGATGTGGCAGATGTAGTGATGTCCCATGTGGCAGATGTAGTGATGACCTTTGAGGTAGACAGAATGATGTGGCAGATGTAGTGATGTCCCATGTGGCAGATGTAGTGATGACCTTTGAGGTAGACAGAATGATGTGGCAGATGTAGTGATGTCCCATGTGGCAGATGTAGTGATGACCTTTGAGGTAGACAGAATGATGTGGCAGATGTAGTGATGTCCCATGTGGCAGGCGTAGTGATGATATGTCCCATGTGGCAGATGTAGTGATGACCTTTGAGGTGAGACAGAATGATGTGGCAGATGTAGTGATGTCCCATGTGGCAGATGTAGTGATGACCTTTGAGGTAGACAGAATGATGTGGCAGATGTAGTGATGTCCCATGTGGCAGATGTAGTGATGACCTTTGAGGTAGACAGAATGATGTGGCAGATGTAGTGATGTCCCATGTGGCAGATGTAGTGATGACCTTTGAGGTAGACAGAATGATGTGGCAGATGTAGTGATGTCCCATGTGGCAGATGTAGTGATGACCTTTGAGGTAGACAGAATGATGTGGCAGATGTAGTGATGTCCCATGTGGCAGATGTAGTGATGACCTTTGAGGTAGACAGAATGATGTGGCAGATGTAGTGATGTCCCATGTGGCAGATGTAGTGATGACCTTTGAGGTAGACAGAATGATGTGGCAGATGTAGTGATGTCCCATGTGGCAGATGTAGTGATGACCTTTGAGGAGACAGAATGATGTGGCAGATGTAGTGATGTCCCACAGAATGATGTGGCAGATGTAACGCAGATGATGTCCCATGTGGCAGATGTGATGCAGACAGACAGCAGATGTAATGATGACCTTTGAGGGTAGACAGAATGATGTGGCAGATGTAGTGATGTCCCATGTGGCAGATGTAGTGATGACCTTTGAGGTAGACAGAATGATGTGGCAGATGTAGTGATGTCCCATGTGGCAGATGTAGTGATGCTTTGAGGAGACAGAATGATGTGGCAGATGTAGTGATGTCCCATGTGGCAGATGTAGTGATGACCTTTGAGGTAGACAGAATGATGTGGCAGATGTAGTGATGTCCCATGTGGCAGATGTAGTGATGACCTTTGAGGTAGACAGAATGATGTGGCAGATGTAGTGATGTCCCATGTGGCAGACGTAGTGATGATTTTGAGGTAGACAGAATGATGTGGCAGATGTAGTGATGTCCCATGTGGCAGACGTAGTGATGATTTTGAGGTAGACAGAATGATGTGGCAGATGTAGTGATGTCCCATGTGGCAGATGTAGTGATGATCTTTGAGGTAGACAGAATGATGTGGCAGATGTAGTGATGTCCCATGTGGCAGATGTAGTGATGACCTTTGAGGTAGACAGAATGATGTGGCAGATGTAGTGATGTCCCATGTGGCAGATGTAATGATGACCTTTGAGGTAGACAGAATGATGTGGCAGATGTAGTGATGTCCCATGTGGCAGATGTAATGATGACCTTTGAGGTAGACAGAATGATGTGGCAGATGTAGTGATGTCCCATGTGGCAGATGTAGTGATGACCTTTGAGGTAGACAGAATGATGTGGCAGATGTAGTGATGTCCCATGTGGCAGATGTAGTGATGATTTTGAGGTAGACAGAATGATGTGGCAGATGGAATAATTACCTGTATGGGAGATGGAGTGATGTCCCATGTGGCAGATGTATTGATGACCCTTGAGGTAGATGAAATTCCCTTCAGGCAGGTAGAATGATATCCCTTGTTGCAAATGGATTGGTGTCCCTCTGAGATAGACTCATAAGTTCATCCATAGCTCCAAAACAAATTCACTTATATTTAGCAGTTTATTGTCATATCCTGGCTTTTCTCATTTTTTAATTAAAAAAGAAGTTACAATGTTAATTGTTGACTTCAGTAGTTACACAAAACAGAAACATCCGACTTATATGATTAGATCATTGTCTCCTGAATATACACGCAGAAAGCCTGTCTACCATCAATACAGATCCATAGGGCAGTTACCCATAACGCTCTTTCAGCTCATGCACTTAATTGTGTGAGACAAAGTAGTAATTGTTCCATGAAAAAAATAGTTATATCATCATAACCATTTGTTTTTTTAAGTGTTCTTTCCTGTTCAATTGTTTGTGAAATTAATAATACAATTTGCACTTTCTAGTGTTACTGGTTATGTTTGTTTAAAACAGCTGAGGACAGATTAACGCAGCCTCTCTCCAGCTTCTGGTTTCAGTGGTAGCATTTTCAGTAATGAATATTTTAAGAGTAGAAAAAGTATGAGGTTTAATCTGTTTTTTTATTTGCTGTACTTCCAGACAATGAGATGATTTGGGAATATAGTTAAACGGACAAGTGGATGATTTTTTTATTTTCTGAATGGAAAGGTCATGTATGGGTAGTTTATGATATATTGTTACATATTGATGTGCAGCAATCAATTAGTACTGATAGATAAACCTATTGCTTTTAGATTTACCTCTTGTAAAAGGTCTAAAGACTATTCAAACAGTGAAATAGAAGTGAAGATTTGTTTTGACTTTTGATACCACCCATGAATATATTCTGTCCCCAGTATCTTATGCTAGTCATAAGATGTGATTATAACCGTGAACCCATTAACCACTGAGCATGAATTGTGTTTAGAATTGTCACACAGTAGCATAATCTGTGTTTTGATGTGACTGACAGAGTGTCATCATTATGTGATAACATCGATCAATACTCACACTATTAACCAATGTTTTTTCTTGTCAAGGTTTGATTGCTTTGGTGATTGCACCATGGGATAGCTGTATTTATGCTGATTGTAGCATCTAGTTCATTAACTCACTCACTCTCTCCTGACGGAAGGTTGCCGTGGCTCTCTCAGACTCATCATTCAGGAGGCTTCCATTTCCATTTGTGGGATCGTGTTGTACTTCCAGGCTTACCTGTGTTACCTTCATAGAAGTTGTTAATGAGACATAATCTTCTATTTGAGAGTTTATCGAACAAAGGTAGGTTTCATATTAGTAGTCAAACTTGCTTTGACAAAATTTTACTTTTTCGTTATGTCTGGCATCAGTAACATAGGTAAGTTGGTTATACATACATACTCACCTGAAAATGATTTTGAAAAATATGTTGTTACTAGTAGTAGTTCTCTTCATTACAAATGATTGTGGTTTATATTCTTGGGCAGAATAGTTATGAGTTCCTTATCCGGGAAAGGCATTGTGTGGATTGGTTGGGTACAATGTCTGGCCTGTATGTCCGAACCTGAGTGGCCTGAGTTGGTCGATGGTCCGGTTTAACTCCTGACAGATTGCAGTGTAAGGATTGTAACATTGTTGTGTGAAATAACACCTACAATCCCCCATTGCAAAACCAAAGTTCATGTTCTTAAAAACACATGATACATGTAGGTTAACAACTATTTGTGTTATATAACGATCATTTATTTGCATGAGCTCATAATCTACAGGTTACGAGTACCAGATACTTTATATGACAAATAAGGGTTGCTTGAAATGACTTCATTTTGTTGTTACCACCACTTTGTACATATGGTATGAGTGTGTAGATGCTGTGTAGTGGTGATCCAATTAATTGAAATAATCTAAGATTGGTCGCAATGACTAAACGACCAAGCAATCAATCACATTTTGTCATAATCGAACACAAACAAGTTTGTAACAAGGTTGGTTTTGAATGTTACGTTTCATAAGCACTACCAGCTCGTTCCAAGTCGTGATTAAATTTATCTTGGAGACTCCAGTAAATTTATGTTCCTAACATACTAGTCATCCTTTAAAGAGGTGAAATTTGCACAAAAAAATACCCCAAAGAACTGCATGTTTTTTTCATTATTTTTGGTGCATTAACAAACATAACCAGGACAATTTGATAAATGATGCTAACCAATTATTTTCGATGATTGATCGGTTGTAATGGACCAATCATCAATTATGAGATTTTAACCAATTCCCAACACTAATGCTGTGTGATCCAGACGGTGATATCATGAAGTTGACATCATGCTGTATTTCAGGTTGAACATATCATGCATTTTTGGCATTTTTTTGTTGCAGTTACCAAAAAGTTGGCGTGATTCAGTAACAAACATTGCATCACTTTTTGCCCTTTTTTTTCATGAAATTTTGCATTAAGCACTATCACCTAGACACATGAAATAAACCCAGGGTCCATTGTCAGTACCTTTGAAGGCATTGATAGAATGTATCTTGTCTATTAACTACACTGGATGTATGAAATGTTTATCATGTATTTTATTTCACCAATAAACCTACTTTAAATTATGAATGTAATACATTTGCCCTACACCCACATCACCACTTAAAGTGATGTACATAGCAACATCAATGATGTCAATATCAATCAGTTAGATCGGCATCGGTTTCATTGCAGTGTCAATGGCACTATGTTCACAGGTAAAAAATCGGCTGTATTGACCGCACCTCTAGGAAGGGTCTCTGTGGAGTTGTAGGCGGCAGTCAATCATTGTCAGATCATCATGGCCGGGAGAAGTGTGCAAACAATTCATGTCCGAGAAAATGATGAAATCATTGCCAATTTCATGTTTGTTGATTACTTTGGACCATGTGAATGTGCATCATGCGATAAAGCGGAGAGTTATTTATACAACCTGCTCATCAGTGAAAGAAATAGACAACCAGTGTTCATTTCTGGTGTTGATTACAACGAAACCGTTATTTACGACCACATCAGCGTCATCTTTCTTGATTGGAAAACAGAATTGCGATTTATTTGTCATTTACTGTTTAGATCATATTCTTGCCATTGTGATTAAAGTCCGAGGCCTTGAGTTTTGTATCACAAAGACTGTTATGCATGGGCGTGAGATAGCATTGCTTGCATAGGGACAGGATTACTCAATCCCTTGTGTCATGCTGAATGGCTCTTGGAGCAATCCTGATGTTGTGGCATAGAGGGTCGTAACTGTGTTAACTGTTGATATTGGTATCAGCTGATAATTTATTGAATTTCTGTATTTTTCTGCTAAACCTTTTTCCCCAGTGTACTGATAACCTTTAGATATAAGATTATAGTGATGATGTATTATTTAGAAACTGCTGCTTTAACTTTTTGTGAAGTTTGAAGAACTGATTGGTGTATTGAAAGTGAAACTATTGAAAGTGAAACTTGATTGGGAGTGAAGTAAAAAATACTGTAGTAGTAAAAAAATACTGTCTGAAAACTTAAGTTGAAATTACCTATGTCTTAAGTTTGTTTGAGAAAACAGAAATGAGTCAGTTTTTGTTACAAGACTCACATTTGTAATGTAGCAAATACTGATGTGAAAAGGTGATCTCGTGTCATGTTTTACATCTCACTATAGGTGTTATTTCTGAATGTCATGCGCATGACACATGACTTTCTGGCTTTACACCCCAGGCATCAATGTCTTTATTGATTTGACATATATGTGATAATGTGTGGTATCAACCATGCAATATATCTGTGATATGCTATCTCTATCACCATAGACAACTTAGTGTAATCTAAATTCAAGTTATCTTTATTAATCTGTATCCATACATTTTACAGTACAGTTTAGTGTTTAGGTTTAAAACAACCGATAGCTTACTTGAAATGGAGACAGGCATATCAGTATATCTTATCTCAGTGTGTTCGTACTTCACAATCATTACTTGATGTGGGTTAGTGTCAGTGGTCTTTCTCAGATTAAATGTCAATTGAAACTGAGTCTTTTTTTCTATTCTGTGGTGTTTTTACTGTAATTGAACTTGAGATTTCCATTTTCGTTGATTAATATTAATGCCCCAAAGTATGTCAGTTGAAACTAACGATGTTACTGTGTGGTGGTGTTGTAGATGTCACTATTAACACAAATGATGTGGTTCATGCCCCATGAACATGCATCACACGTGGTCGTTGATAGCGCAATTGACATTTGTTAATAGATTTCACAGTAGGTTAACACCAGTTTGAAGAGGTTATTTGTTAGAGCAATTTGTTTTTGCACATTTAACGATAAGATGAAAAACAGATCTAATCTCCAGGTGATCTTTCACCAAAAATAATTGTTATGAGTCACTTAAATTAAAAATTAAATGGAGAACATCAGATTTTACATAGACAGTATTTTGTTGGCTGATATTTTAAAACAGACAATTCTGTAATAAACCTAGTGTGTGATACAGACACCATTGTTGCAAACAGACAGCATGGCAAAACATAGACAGCAGTGGCATTGATGAGATTGATGCATTCAGACAGACGCATTAAAACCAAAGTTTCCGTACTGTGTGCACAAGAACCTTAAAAGGTGTTGATTACAGGCGATACAAATAGACAGATCAGTGTCATGAGTGTGCTCTTCCTGCACTGATGTAATGTTGGCGAATGCATTTGTATTGTGAATCTCTGACTCTCGTGATCTCTGAGTTATGCAGTACTCAACCCCAGCTCCTCAGGGCATGGATATATGCCAATTAACTTTCACTTGAATGGATTCGAATAATAAGATCCTCAATGTTGGCAAATCTCATTTGTGCCTATTTCAAACTATAGCCTTCAGCCAAAAGCTGTGTATTGCCAACTAGGAGCCTATCGGATTCATTTAGGGATGTCCATTGTCCATGCAAGATCAGATAGACAATAGAAAGGTCATTATAGGGACTGGACACCATGTTACTGAAGAGGGGCCCCTTCAGCTGTTGGTATCAGTGGTGGTACAGAACTGTATGGACATGTACAGGAAGTGCTTTCATGGTTGTCAATTTCATGTTGATTTCATAGCATTTGGATAGGATATACTCCAGCTGATTTGAGTAAGTGTTAAATATCATGTTTATATATTTGAAATACTTCATTTATTATTGCAAAAAGTATTTCATTGATTAATTGTCAGTAAGTATGTATATAATTCTGTATGTTTTAGTTTCATCACGATTTTGAAATTATGTTTCAGTTTCAAAAGGTTTTTGTCTGTTAACATAGGATGTGATGATAGATTCTACAGGTGTCAGTTTCGCCATTGAAATATGATGAGATGTCATGGATGAAATGTATTTCTACTTATGATGGATGTAGATTAATCAAACAAAGATGTCAAAGGGATGTGGAAGATGAAGTATTCATTTGCCTCACAATCGTTTTTCTGTCTTGAGGATCTCTTAGGTAGACTTTCATATCAAAAGCTGATATTATACAGTAGTATGTCACCTCAAACGTTTGAGAATATCAAAGCGCTGTCAGCAAGAAGTATGAGGAAGTTATTTATCATAACAGAAGGGAAACATTTGGAAGTTTTTCATCCTAAACACATAAATAAATCTGCCACTCTTTTTCACATTTTGTGGAACATTTCATGGAGAATCTCGTGAGACATTCTGTGCTAAATCAACAAGTGAGTGTTTGAGTGATGAAGACTTGATGTCTGGCCAGTGCCGCTTTTGAGACCAATTCTCTGGTCTGTGTATGAGATATTCCTCTCAATCCTCCCATAGCCCTCAACACAAAGTTCATGTCAACCAATATTTCAGCCCCCATTACATTTCCACAACATAATTGTCTGTTTTCATATGTCTTTGTTCTTCAATATTTGGTAGGCAGCCAACCAATAAGATGCCTTTGGGGACTTCATGTTTAAATTGAAACATACAGAATGTAAATTTCTAATAAATTTCGCTCTGTTGTTATCAGTCATTTCACAAGATAAGTAATCATGAGCATCTCGTACATATTTGTTGAAATAGTATAAATGGACATCAATTTCGTTATTGATGACACTAAATGCTCTTGATTCTCTGCTACATTTCATTTTGGTAAAACGTATGACAGTGAATTGATCATCTTAGCGTTAAAGGTCACACTGACCTGGCTTGTTAGGTTTAAAGAATTTCACTCTGTGGAAGCTGTCCGGTTGTGTTTAAGACTAAAAAAAAAATCCATGCAAAATGAAAAAGAACGTCTTAATGTAATTAAAGCAAATCACAATTGTTTTTCATATTTTCAATACAGGTTAATGACATGTTATTGTGTCGTTGCTTCATACCTCATAATGTACGACCGCCTCCGTGGTGTAGTGGTAAGAGCGTCCGCCCGGAGAACAGAAGGTCGCGGGTTCGATCACTGACCGCGTCATACCAAAAGACGTTACAATATGGTACTTGTTGGTCCCTGCCTGGCGTTCGGCATTAATGGGTACAACAAGGACTGGTTGGCTCGGAGTCAGTATAATGTGTCTGAGTGGGGTATTCATGCTTCACTGTGGCATGGTATCTCAGTGGGCTAGCACTATAAAACCAGCTTCAGTCTGGGCTAGTACAAGCAGCCGCACATACACATGCACACGCATGCACGTCGTCATATGAGCGAAATATTCTCAAGCACGACGTTAAACCCAATTTCACCTCACCTCATAATGTACAGGTCCCAGTAGTGTGGGAAGATATATCTTTCTTCATAACATCACAGTCGTAGGGGAAGTTAGCCAAGTGGTTAAGGCATTCATTCGTTCATCATGCCGAAGGCCTGGGTTCGATTCCCCACATGGGTAGAATGTGTGAAGCCTATTTCTGGTGTCCCCTGCCATGATGTTGCTGGAATATTGCTATAAGCGGCGTAAAACCCAACTCCCTCACAGTCATCTGCCAGGATGATCCCAAGATATACCAACCCCTCATGCAGTCAAATTTTATTCTCTTTGGTTTGATTGCTTTCTGTCTATTACCAGAGACACAACTTTCCCAACCTTCCCAACCTTTTATTAATATTATCACAATGTCCTTGCATTCACTGTCTGTGGTCCGTCAAACTGTTAAGTGCATTCAGTGCTCATTTGAACATACTGTAGGTGTAAACAGTCAGTATTGCTGACCATGCATAAAATTCCTGCACTTTCTTTATGAAACCACTCTCAGCAGTTTTGTCTGAAATCATAATGACCTTTTGTACTTACATCTATATGAAAGCACAGCAGTGATAATAAAGTACTATTCGCTGACAGACATAGATAGAAAGTATTCAATTTCTCACTCTTGGACTTGATTGCATCTGGGAGCTTGGGATTGGACCACTGACCTTTTCTGTTCAGGTAGATGGTGCAGCTACGAGCCAGTAGATGGGGTGTTTTCGACCTGATCCAGACTTGATTCATTACAGGTCACATGGGTAAAGTCAGAATATTGCTGATTACTGGGTTAAACAACTATCATTCACTCATCCAAGGGTTCCTTCATTGCCACTTTAAGAGCACCAGAGATCCACCGTCAAGTCTGTGACTTTAACGTTTCGTCATTTATATTCTGGTAAGGCTATATTCAATACCCAGCCATTGGGGTTTATATCTGCCATGTCATTTTGAGAAAAGCTCCTCATTTTCATAGAAGCCCAATGACCTAGCTTGTTCCATCTATGAGGACTTGTAGGTGACAGGAGTAACCCTATGTATTCATTTCGTGACAACCACACACGTTAAGAGTAAATGCCCTATTTTGCTTGTATATTTCGGTGTCTTCTCAATGTCTATTTCAAGGATTCGGTGCATGCTGCTTATTTAAATATCATCAGTGAGGTTCCCCTCAGTGCCAATAACACGTAAATTGCAGTATTGCATGTCAGATAGTAGACGTGGGAGATAAGGACTCCAGTTATAGGTGCATCATCGATTCATTGAAAAAAGGTCCGCAAGATGCTGGAATGGACAAGATCAAGATCTGGGTAAATGTACGCAGGCTAATGTAATAACGTCAGCCCATTGTGCTACCCAGCATTCTGAGGGACTGTTCATTGAGAGATTTGCAAGTCTTAGGACTATGTCACTCTTGCCTAAAAGGACCAATGAAGACCTGTCAGACTCCTGCAATATCTGTGACCTCATCGATTTCATTTTGTGTAAGTGACAAGATGATCATTTGCATTGCACTACCACCAGACATTGTGTTTCTGTGTGTTTTTTACAACTGATCATCTATAATAAATGGTGACACTGACATTCTTGGGATGGGAGTTGGACAATCCTTGGAGGATCAGGAAGCTGTGCAAGCAATTGTAACTTCTTGTGTGAGATCGTTTGATTAATTCCGGCAGCCAATAGTTCAAACATGCAAATCATTATTGGGATGACTTTTTACTTGCCTTCCATCTTGGAAAAAGCATCAGGACCATTCCTGGTTTTTCAATGCTTTCATAAAATGGTATTCAAAACAGAACCACATGTATCCTTTAAAAAGAGTTTCATATGCAATAAATTTAGTGATTTGAATACAATATTCAGCTTTGAATTCCCTGTCGTATGCAAATTTGGATATAAAAACACAGCTAAATTGCTGATGTGGGAGAAGTTTGATGTGATGAAGATTGCATGAATATTGATACCACAGCGTGAACTTGGGAGCATGTTCATTACTAGATTCAGAATACATGTAGGTCAGGGTGTCTTCCTCAAGTGTGACATTAACGAAGAGTTGTCCATAGATTGTTACAGTTTCTAGTAAATGTATTGTATTAACTATTAGAAAACGTTCCAACAGAAGGAAAGTGTCAGGCCATGGTACATTAAAGGAAAGTGGAACCAGACACTGCAAACACAACACAACCATCTATGATGATAATAATGAGTCCATTTATATGGCACCAACTCCATACACTATGTATATGCTCATAGCACTACAAATATATTATATTTTCGATTTAAACTCTGTCAATTAGGACACAAACACAAGGCAGTAGATATGTTTTAGCTGGGACTTGAAAAGCAGGAGCATTTCAATTTTTTTAGTTGAGTTGGGAGTTTTCTTCATAGAACTGCAGTATTATAATTGAAAGATCTGTCATATACTTGATCAGTCCACTCCTGTCACTGCTAATTACTTGTGAAAATGTCTTCATTTTATGAAAGATGCTAATTCTAAAATCTACATCTAGACATTTGAACAAGCAATGTTCCCAGTTGGAGTGGAAACATTCCTATGGTTGACAGAATGTTATTTGAGACCATGGCATCAGTGGTGGAGCTATAAAATGGTCATTAATAGAACATTAACATGATACATAGTGACCAAACTGTGACTATTTCTTCCAAGATAATGAAATCTCACGCTCATTCTCGCAGGTTATAAACACGATGGGCCTGAAAGACACACAGGTGTCAAGGGCATCGCTTTGTTGATGTGACCAAGGGGGAGGCACATCTCTCCCCTCTCATTACATAATAACAACACAGAGGATAACCAGTCCATCATGGATTCAGTAATCTTCAGTGTGGTGAAGTGCTGATGGGCGGTCTCCCAGTCACTCTTCTTGCTCTCCAAATATTACCTTAAGTACTTGGTTTTCAACAAGTATAGTGTTATTTGACTTCTGTTACATCACCCTGTCATATTTTCTTGCAGATTATTCCCCAGTCAACAGTCGCCTGTGATCAAACCTATCATACCATAGATCCATGCTATAACAACTGTATTGCAAACCTACCACATCTGATAAGTCCATACTGTCATCGATTACCATCCCATAACAAACATACCAGAGCAATAGATCCATGCTGTAATGGATTACACATTACAAACCTAGCTACACTTGTATTACAAACCTATATCATAGGCAATAAGTCCATACTGTCATCGATTACCATCCTATAACAAACATACCAGAGCAATAGATCCATGCTGTAACAGATTACACGTAACAAACCTAGCTACACTTGTATAACAAACCTATATCATAGGCAATAAGTCCATACTGTCATCGACGATTACCATCCTATAACAAACATACCAGAGCAATAGATCCATGCTGTAACAGATTACACGTTACAAACCTAGCTACACTTGTATAACAAACCTATATCATAGGCAATAAGTCCATACTGTCATCGATTACCATCCTATAACAAACATACCAGAGCAATAGATCCATGCTGTAACAGATTACACGTAACAAACCTAGCTACACTTGTATAACAAACCTATATCATAGGCAATAAGTCCATACTGTCATCAATTACCATCCCATAACAAACATACCAGAGCAATAGATCCATGCTGTAACAGATTACACGTAACAAACCTAGCTACACTTGTATAACAAACCTATATCATAGGCAATAAGTCCATACTGTCATCGATTACCATCCCATAACAAACATACCAGAGCAATAGATCCATGCTGTAACAGATTACACGTAACAAACCTAGCTACACTTGTATAACAAACCTATATCATAGGCAATAAGTCCATACTGTCATCGATTACCATCCTATAACAAACATACCAGAGCAATAGATCCATGCTGTAACAGATTACACGTTACAAACCTAGCTACACTTGTATAACAAACCTATATCATAGGCAATAAGTCCATACTGTCATCGATTACCATCCTATAACAAACATACCAGAGCAATAGATCCATGCTGTAACAGATTACACGTAACAAACCTAGCTACACTTGTATAACAAACCTATATCATAGGCAATAAGTCCATACTGTCATCGATTACCATCCCATAACAAACATACCAGAGCAATAGATCCATGCTGTAACAGATTACACGTAACAAACCTAGCTACACTTGTATAACAAACCTATATCATAGGCAATAAGTCCATACTGTCATCAATTACCATCCCATAACAAACATACCAGAGCAATAGATCCATGCTGTAACAGATTACACAAATTACTTGTATTACAAACCTATATCTACACTTGTATAACAAACATACAAACCTATATCATAGGCAATAAGTCCATACTGTCATCAATTACCATCCCATAACAAACATACCAGAGCAATAGATCCATGCTGTAACAGATTACACATAACAAACCTAGCTACACTTGTATAACAAACCTATATCATAGGCAATAAGTCCATACTGTCATCGATTACCATCCTATAACAAACATACCAGAGCAATAGATCCATTGACGACACTTGTATAACAAACCTATATCATAGGCAATAAGTCCATACTGTCATCGATTACCATCCCATAACAAACATACCAGAGCAATAGGTCCATTGACGACACTTGTATAACAAACCTATATCATAGGCAATAAGTCCATACTGTCATCGATTACCATCCTATAACAAACATACCAGAGCCAATAGATCCATTGATTACACATAACAAACCTAGCTACACTTGTATAACAAACCTATATCATAGGCAATAAGTCCATACTGTCATCGATTACCATCCCATAACAAACATACCAGAGCAATAGATCCATTGACGACACTTGTATAACAAACCTATATCATAGGCAATAAGTCCATACTGTCATCGATTACCATCCTATAACAAACATACCAGAGCAATAGATCCATGGTCCATTACCGCGTTACAAACCTAGCTACACTTGTATTACAATCCTATATCATAGGCAATAAGTCCATACTGTCATAGATTACCATCCTATAACAAACATACCAGCAATAGATCCAATAGATTCCGTTACAAAGCTACACTTGTATAACAAACCTACATCATAGACAGATGGACCATACTGCCATTGGATACCATAGAGCGAATAGGTCCATTGACGACAGTTGTAAAACAAACCTACCATAGACAACAATCCATGCTGTTGTCGATTACAGACGTATTGCAAACCTAACATTGCCAGTGGGTCCATTCTGTCGTCAATATCAGTCATATTTATCAGAAGAGGAGTCGTTAGTTGCAGCTGCTGAGACTGGATCTTGTCTCTCCATGGCCAATTACTGAGTCAGTGACTGGCTGTTGGTACTCAGGCTGCTGCTGTAGACATTATGGAGATGAGGAAGCTCTTAATGTTGTGGCTTGCCTTCAGTATGATATAATGTTCCCTCACGCATCTCTGCAGGCAACGTTGAACTAGCTGTTGTTTTGTAAATAAGGCACTTTTCTTTCCAGTTCCTGATGTAGCAGATCTGTTGGGGTTGGTTTGTGAGATATTTGTTGATATAATAGTGGAAAAAGTGAAATGTAACAAGTAAATTTAAGGTATTGGATGGCCTTGAACACTGTTCAGAACTACATCTCTTTGTCTGCAGCAACCTACCTGGTGAATCAGATCAGACCCTGGTGATCTCTCTCAAAACATCAACCACTGGTTTAGTGTCTCGATTATTTCATACTGATGTCATAATAATAATAAGGGTATTTGAATTCCGCACCACAGATGGCATGCTCAAAATGTCATATGGCTAGAGTATTGCTCGGGATGGCTGTAAGTAACATACAAAAAGACAAGAACCTGTAATACTTGTGTTTAAATTCTACCATTTGGAGCCTTAATCTGTTTACACTGTATCATTACGTCTTTGTGTCAGAACCACAGTTTATGACTTCTATCACATTTAAGTCTATCTATTGTGTGTACTGTTCATCTATGCATGCAGTATGAAGCCCACGCTAACCATTTAGCTGTATAATGAATGTTGACACTGTGCCCTTAATTATTAACACAGCTGTACATGTGTTCCTAAGGACGGATCTTTTAACTCACGTGAAGATAAAGTGCTTGTCATGAAAGATGAGGTGCTACAGGAAAGTGCAATCTTTCATTCTTGACATTAAGTGATTTTCAAACTTCCATATAGTGAGCATACACGATATGGTAAATATGAATGTCATGGAATTATAGCCATCTTTACATTTACATCATGTATATTTTAACACAAACTTTCAATTTGTATTCAGTGTTTGGAGTAAATGGAAATGATAATACTGTTCAAGGGTTTATTAGTCAGAGGGTGATAAGCATATTCATAGACAGCTGCCACTGTATTATAAACTGTTATGATCTCTGTATGTGTAGCAGGGTGTGGAGTCATCCCATAGATGACATCTGTACCTTGTCAGCTTCCTGAAGGGGTTAACTCCTTTGGTCATGTGGACAGGGCATCTAACATTGGACCAGAAGGTCCATGGTTTGAATCCCAGGGAAATGTTACGGCTGGTACAAAAGGAACATTGTCACATAGTTTCTTCAAAACTTTCGTTGGTGTTAATGTATCTTTACAATTATCAAAAACAGCTCATCTTGGTGATGAATTTGTACTGTGTGTTACCATGTTATTCAGGCCAACTTGCCTATGCTTGTGTGTCGGGTAGGATATGTTCAACATTTCATGAATACCTGGTATCATCTGCTCAAAAGTGATAAACACATGCTTATGATGTGGTTGGAATCATACAATAGGCTTTGTTTCTGGTCAAGATTTCTTTTTTTATGGTTTATGTTGCTTTTGTTCAAAATAATTCGGCCTGCTTTAGAATCCCTCACCAAATAAGCGCATGTGAAATCAAACATATTTGTATGTTTTTGTTTCAGAATATTATTGCAATTTCCTGACTTCATGACACCTGTCCCTATGCTTAACTGTGACTTTGCAATATTGTTTTACTTTAATGTATTACACTGACTCCCTCAGCTGTGTTCCAATAGCTACAGAGGTCGTATTTGCCTCATATTGTTATGGTTTTGTAAGGCTTCGGTGCAGTGTTGTTTACATTACGAAAATAAAGACATTCTTTTTATACTGTCATTTTTAATTTTTACGGAATACTGTCATTTTTAATTTTTAAGGGGGGTTTTAGGAGGGCTTACCAGGGTTTAGGGTTAGGGTTAGTTGTAAGGCTTCAGTGCAGTGTTGTTTACATTACGGAAATAAAGATATTCTTTTTATACTGTCATTTTTTATTTTTACGGAATACTGTCATTTTATAGTTTTTAAGGGGGGTTTTAGGGGGGGGGGTTAGGGTTAGTTGTAAGGCTTCAGTGCAGTGTTGTTTACATTATGGAAATAAAGAGATTATACTGTCATTTTTAATTTTGAGAAATACTGTCATTTTTAATTTCTATGGGGGATTTTAGGGGGGCTTGGCCCCCTTTAAAAGGATCCAAATGAAATGTACAATTACTATGGGTGGGGAAAGGGTTTTTCTTCTGTTTTTTCTTTTGTATTTCTGTCTCTACATGCTTGCTAACGTTGGATAGAAGAAACTGGCGTGCTACCTCGTTAAGAAAATGATCAAAGTTTCAGTATCTCTACTTGCTACTGGTACCATAAAAATCTTTTCTAGCCTCTCTCTCAATTTATCACACACCTCTCTGCAAAAAGTGTACTAGCTTCAATGATAAATCAATTTCAAGCATTCCATCATACTAATATTACTATTAGCCAAAAAACTTCCAGCTTGAAACACACGGCAAGTATGACCCTAAAGTTTGAACCCTTGTTTATCGAGGACCCCGTAGCTCAATTGGTAGAGAGCGGGACTTCAAATCCGAGCTCCGTGAGTTCAAAACCCAACTCTAGAAGAAACATTTGCCCCACTCTAGAAGAAACATTTGCAAATCCTTCTTCAATGAAGGAGCGTGTGAGTGATGGTCACATGACATGTGACGTCACTTCAGGTTGAAAGTTACTTCCTTACAAAACATGGTGAGGGATTCTAAAGGTGCTCCGTTGATTGGCTGTTTCAACAAGCTTTAGGTACTAAGTACAAATTCTAATTCTGACAGCCTATAGCAGACGAGCCCTTAAAGTCGAAGGTCACCGTCAATTTTGAGAATATTGGGAAATGTGATTTTGTGAGTCATTGCCATTTTTAGTTGTATGATCATGAGAGTAGATTATGTAATTGCTGGGTTGATATAGGTTGCTATTTTAAAGTTCAGAATGCGGAAGTAATGTTTTTCTACCTGAAAGTGGAAAACATGTTAAGACCTTGGAGGTTCGGAAACGGAAGCTTCCAGTACTCGTAAACACCTCAAGCTACAGATGACAGGATGTACCTGTCAACTGTCTATGGTACAAATCAAATTTCGTAAAGACTATATATTCTATAGGTCATTGCTTAAAAAAAATATTATTTATATCTTTGAAATACACAATTTTAGCGAAGACATCATTGAATTTGTTTCATTATTTCTAAACATAATTATATATTTCCAGAACATCCAAACTTTCTCACATGGAATACTATCTACCATAAGCTAAGAAATATGACTTAGAAGGAATAATTTCCAGTTTAATGGAATAAACAGGGAAAGTGATTATGGGATTGGCTATTGTTTGGAATGAGTAAGTTGTGTTTCATGTAGTATTAGGCAATGTTGCAGCCAAAGACATCAGTGAGATCATTACCTCTGTGACTGCCTCACCTAGCCTGACCTCCATCACTCCAGCTGCCCAATACAACATAAATGGTATTCCACAGACCAGCATGTTCCCCCATGGGCATAGCACCGAGACTATTATATTATGTCATGAATTTGTGCAGCACACTTTCCAATTTATAACTGCTCAAATGTGCTTGGATCATGAAAGGTTGTTATTAGCCTGGTCAATGGATCAATGTGCATGACCTCCACGGAGTTGTACAAACAAATGCAGGGTCTAGAAGCTTAGCTGTCATCCATCTCATCCTGCCTGGTACCCAGTGACAGCTAAATGAACAGAGGCATGTTTCAATTTGTTTATATGTAAGGAGCCACCACATGTTACATGTGCTTCATTGTGGGGCAAGAGGCGATGGGGGTAGTGTGGTGGTTAGAGTGTTCACTCATCACATCGAAGACCCAGGTTTGATTCCCCACATGGTACAATGTCTGAAGCCCATTTCTGGTGTCCCCCGCTGTGATATTGCTAAAAGTGGTGTAAAACCCAACTCACTCATTGTGGGACACTGCTGACACATCTTATGTGCCTAAATCCATGCACATGTGAATCAGTGGATTGTCGGGTCTAAACTTGGTTATTTACAGACTGCTGTCTTATTATATTGCTCGATGATTAAACAACAAACAAGACCAAAGCCCTAAAAAAATGTAGTCAGGGTCAAGCTCCTGAGCATGTGCAGCCATCCAACTACACTGTGACTTACATTGCCTTACTTCACCAGGTTTGGGCACTGAACAGCATGTCACTTTCCTGCATTTGGTGATCATTCTAGAAGACATCACACTTTAATGTTTATGACCCGTTAACATGGACTGATTGTTGGGGTAATACAAATACTTATGTTATGAAAGTATGTTCATATTATGCTTGTGTTTATCTATTTCATCTTGGATGGTCAGGCAGGGATGAATACTGCCTTCGGGCATGTGTAAACAAGGGCAGGCAACTCCCTATTGACTGGATTTTATCACAACAGTGATACACTGTATAAAGTCTATTGCAAGGTATATCAGTTTACATTGAGTTTAAGGTCTTGTCATTTAAATAATTCTTGATTTTAATTCATTAATATCTAATTGTTAAGATTTCAGCTGTTAGCATCTTGAATTGGTTCCTATTTATTATCATGTTGGTAAATCACTGTTTTTGCTGGGTTGACCTTCTAATGAACCAGAGGTGAAGGTCTAGGACTTCGTGATTTTTGACGATAGGCTGAAATGCTGTTCAGACAGTGTAAAACAACTCACTCATTCTAAAAAACTCTTCTTGTAGGATTTCTACATTTCGTTTGTTTTCAATGCACTTCTATTTATGTTCTATTTCCCATATCTGGAGTGGGGAAAAAAGAGGCCCAGTCATCTAAGATGGAGAGATATGGAGAGTTATTTCCCTTTAGCACTCCAGCAACCTATGAACATTGATTTAAATCACAGTTTGCCCTGATGATGTATCCAGTATTTTGGCACCATATTTCAGGTAAATGTGTGAGACAACACCACTTCAGGAGTTCCTTCTATGTCAAACTGACTCACAGTCATATAACTGGAATACTGTTAAAAGTAACCCAGCTCACTTACTCTCAAATAACAGGAGCTCATAACATACTGTTGCAACATTAGGATATGCTTAAGGATAGTGTTTTGTCTATTGGAAAGTGTCATTATTTTTAAATGGAAGACTGTGGAATAGAAGTTGGTTCCCTTCTTGATTGTAAAGTTTCACATTACTAAAAGAAAGCTCAATATTTGTATATTCTCAAGGTAACAAGTCTAGACTTGAGTGCAAGAGGAGCATTTCTGTGATGACCACACTTCACATTTGTAGGGTTTGTGAAAAACGACTGAAGGAGATACCATCATGGTTACATGATATTCCCTCTCATGCAGCAGTAAACAATATGAAATGTCAGCGAGTTCTGTTTAGAGAAAAGAAACAAAATTTCAAAGTAACACTTCAATGTGATGAATTATGTTCCTTAGTTGTGCCAGGATAAGCTGATATTGATGGAGTTTGAATCTCAGGTTTAGCCATCACTCTACTTGCGGTTGAACTCTCCGAAGCCTGTATGACTTGCAACACTGTAGGGCTTACCACCTGATATGACTGGAAGGTGTTCCAAGTGGCGTTAAGCCTCGTAATTACTCCAACCATGACATGCCCCTGTAGTGATGGTTTGCTTGTGGGAATTGTCATTTGACAACATGCAAGTATCCCTGCCTCATCATTTCATACTTTTACAGCTTTTTCTTAAAGAGTCGGTAGTGCATAAGGGTGAAGTAACCACTTAGGAGCTGCCCTTTGGGGCTAAGCTGGCAGTAACTTCCAGTGGGGAGGATAAAATGGCCAGGAAATGTTCTGATCATTAAACTGATGCCAGCAATTTCTCTTTGCATTCCTGTGGGTGCATCTTGATTGAAGAATTGAACCGGAGATATAAACCTCAATTCTTTGCCACTGTCTACAGAAATCAAACTAGTTGATAGCTTCTCAGCCATGTATCTTTGAAATGTGTGCCTGTATGTTTATTTCAAGACATTTACACCATTTTATGTCTGATGGAAAGACATCCATGTCATCCAGGGAAAGTAGCTGTCAGTGTTTACACAGTGTGGGCTGGCAAGGTGCAGGAGGCTTTGTGAACCGGATCTCCAATGGGAAAAAGATGTCACACAATACTGACAGTGTGGACAACACACAACGTATTATATCAGGATACCACTAAAAAACATAATCCATATTTCAGTGACTCAGAGCCAAAGATTGAATATTGGACATGTGGCATATATTTGTACTACAAAATGGGTAGTTTAATTTGCTTTATCCAGTAATGAAATTATGATGTGTAAACAATGACAAGGATCTCAAAAGACAGGAAATGGAGCAATGTGTCTCTGCAACACTCTTCAATATGTCAATACAGTTTGTCCATTAGGCAGTTATGAATTAAACATTTAGTTTTCATCCCTCTCACCTCTGTCGACAGTCAAAGACAATTGTCATTGCTCATTTCTCTCTGTAGCCGCCTATGTGATGGCTTGTAGATAGCTTATACCTGAATGAATTCATCAATTTCAAAACATAAATCTATAAAATATAATGTCTTCTATTTACTTGAATGCAATAATTGGAAAATCACATAAATAATTAATTGTGACCTTGTCTAAATTTTCACAAAGCCTATTAAATTTATACAGTAGCATGGAGACATTGTGCCCAGAAAACCATGTCTTTAAGTGGTCAAAACTCTGCTGACTTACTTGGAGATAATATTACATGTATTGTGATTTTAATGCTGTACTCCTCAGGGATGGTAACCAGTTGACCTTCTAGAAGTAGATCTGACCAAGATAAAGAGATAGCTGTGACATGTGGTGCACAGCTCACACATCATGACGCATGTTAAAAGTAAGCCTGTGTTCACCCAGCAGTAAAATGGGTACCCAGTAGGATGGTGTGACTTTGTAGTGCCAGATGCAGGCTGAATAGGCTGTATAGCCGCTGGTGGGCCAAGATGCTGCAGTTGTGTCCCATCATGTCCTTCCCTGTCATGTTTCCTGCTTTGTCAGCACTCTGGTTTTAGGTTTCACCAAGTGGTAAAAGTCGGCATCACTCAAGCTCACCCTCATACACTCTGCTCAACTGGAATACAGTCCACAGCAGTATTAAACCTCACTCACACACTCACTTTGCAAGGTTTTGATAACTTACATGACATCAATCACAGCTGGAATATTGCTGATTTTGGTGATATGCACTTCTCCACTGAAATACATGAATCAGCACTGAATGCTTACTTCACACCACTGGCTCCTGCTCTCCAACAACACTGGATAAATGCTCTGTTGATGTTTGAAAGTTTGTTTGTTGTTAAACACCACATTCAGAAATACTCCAGCTGAAAGACAGTCGGCTCTAAATAATACCGTCTGGACCACACATGGTGGCCATTATGAGTGTTAACTACACAATCAGGATACGATGATCTTGATGATCTTGAGTCACATCTGAGGACAAGCACGAGGACAAGCACAGGTTGCTGAGGACCATTTCTAATCTGCTTCTTCATGCGGATATAATTTAGTAAGTAAAACAGGAAGATATACAACTTTATTGATAACATCTTGATTCTTCCTAACTGAATAAGTTCTTTCTACTTTGTCAGATGAAACACTGCAGGATCAAGACATAGCTGTGTAACATTGTTAAAAACAAGAAAGTGGTTGTTATGCATAAAGTTCCATGTGTTGCTGGAGTCTGGAGCTGCTGTCACAGAGCTGAGTTAACGCAGACTGAAGCGTAAATCATCACACACCATCACAAGGATTGCTGGGGCTAGTTTATCTGTCTTCCAATTAGTCCCACTGCCCTATAGTCTGTCCTCATCATTGTGTTGATGGTCATCGGACAGAGTTGGTTATTACCACAATTTGCATACAGATTGTGTTGCTAGGTAATTGATGTGTTCTCTAGTTGTGTTGTCATAGTTTCATGTGTATTTTCTACTCCTGATCCTCATCTTGCTAGGAGAGTGGAATCGGTTTGACGCTTGGGACCGTTATGTCACTACGTGCCTACATCATTCTGACAAACAGACAATTGTAAGTGGAACTTCAGTACTGTCTGGACTGAACTTGACCAAAGTCTTGCCTTTACAAGTTGATGACAGCCAAACTTTACTAACACAGGTTGAAATTATTTGATTCTTTGCTAGGGTGCAGACCAGCTAATTGTCATTAGTGCAGTTTATAACTCTAAGAAGTGCAAGGTCTGATGGCCCACATGGGTTTAATATGTGCAACTCATCTTGGTGTTCTCTGGAGTGATATTGCAGGAATAGAGGGGAAAGTTGCATTGAACTTGTTCAATCTGTTTCACTTAAGAGATTTAGCATGTAGTTAGGAACATGCAATGTGCGTGTGATGTGTCTGTCAGACCTCATCCTGCCAGGACAGTGACTTCTCCACATCATCGATATGTCTCACATCAATGCCTGCCTTACTGTCTGGTCCACGATTAAACGCAGTGTAAGCATCACAAATAATTAAGCAGACTGTCTGAAAATGGACATCATGTCATTTAGATGGAAGTGCTTATTGCAGGGTATATTGAGGGGAAATAAGAAGTTTGACTGCTTTATGGGATCAAAGAATATACGTAACTAATAACTACGTCAAGTGTCACCTGATTTTGGAGAGTTTATCATGCTTCATAATATTTTTTGGTGGGAAAGTTTTTTTTGTTGATTCAAGAAAAGGTGGAGATGGGGTTGCGTCTATAACTGCATGTAATGCAAACAGCTTCTATGACGGTACTAAGCCTTTAATGCTAAAATGTCTGTTGTGTTAACATCAGTTGTGTACCAAAGCTGTGAAATTGGTAATTTATTACAATTGTGTTGTGCGGTTTATTTGGTTGTCTCGTTGTGCCAGCAATACTGGTTGTTGGTTTGAATCACAGATTTGTCATAGTTGTGATCCGTTTTCTGTGGCACCATACCAATGTCAGTTTTTTTGTACCATGTCGTTTTTAGTATTATACACTTCTTTGTTACATAATGCCACACCCCAGTACTGCTACCATATGATGGTGGCCTGTAAACACTTGAGTGATGCACTAGTTTGTTTTTTTCTCTACATTCAGCAAATCTGGCACCAGGTTTACACATTGTAGACAGGTAGGGAATCAAACCAAGCCTTTCAGCCTGATGAGTGGAAGCCTTAACCACTCGACTACCTCCCTGCCACTGAAACAAAGTACGATATGCTATTTTTTCATATAGAACAACTACCAGAAAGTTTTGAGAAAAGTAGCTGTCTTCTCGCTGATCCCTGTGCCTGATGTGTGAGTGTTGAAGAAGTGAATATTCTGCCACAAAATCAGTTTCACATAAAACACAGGGTAGAGACCAGAACCTTATTTTGGCACTTACATGCTGTAGGAGAGATCATTGTAAAATATTCATCATTGTACATTCATGCTTTCTCCACATATTACCAATTATGTTAAACTTCTCAGGACAATTTCCATGATCAGTGACTTCTTACAAAATGTTATTTGGCTGCTTATCAAGCAAATCTTTTAGGAAAATTGCACATTTATTTTAAGTAGAAATAAAATGAAGCATGCAGTCCAGTTGAAACTAGGACCAGCAACAGAGAAAAGTGAGTAATTAATTCAAGATGAGTAAAGTGGAATGATAAGGGAGTGTTGCAAAGCACATAAAAGATCATTCCCTTGACAGTATCACTTCGGCACTGTCCGTCTTGGGGAAATGTAGAAAAACATAAATAGCAAACAGTACGCAGAGATGAATCAGCATGTTTTATTGGGCAGATCTTGGTGGTTAACAATCGTTGATTCCCTACCTCTCTGGTGCCTTGGATGAATGTCTGTAATATTAATGATCCTGATATTGATCAGGTGACCAACAGCCTGCACATGAAATTGGCGACATCTCATCAGGAAATCAACTTCTTCAAACACCAGGAATCAGCACTTTCTCTATCTCAGAACTCATAAAAATAGCACGATTTTCCAGATATGCTTAGGTTTCAATTTTTTTATGGGTTATTTTGTTGTTGAGGATATAGTATTGATTTTAAAATATGACTTGTAGTCATCAAACCTATAATGAAACTACTTCTATCCTTTTAGCAATGTAGTTGATCTTTCATGTCTCTTTCATTCTATGTGGTGTGTAAAGTCATAAACTTGAAGGGCATTTAAACCTGTCTGGCTAAAATCGCATGGATACGTTCACAAAAATCTTTTTGATATTTAGACTTAACATTTTGATCTTACATGCAACCTGTAATTGAGTAAAAAAATATAAATAATATCAGAATGTTTGCATGCTTTAGAAACCTTTCAGTGAGATTCATTAAAAGTATAAGACTGAATTAAAAGATGAGGTCACTTTGCTGTGAAACCTTAGAAATGATAAATGGTGTGTTTTTAGGATTGGTCACGAGTATGACTTAACACCATTTCTGGTTTCAAGAAAGGCATTGCCATTGTACAAGCTGTAGGCATATTTTGTCTTTAAGAAACCTTTCTGGCAAGATTCCTCCAAGAACTTGAATTCCAAATGTTGAAAAAACCTATGATTGGTAAGCTGTGTTTTGTTACCAGAGGTATGAACAAGATTTATACCCAGTAATGGCAAGGATAGGTTGTTCTCTTGCCTAATTATATTTCACTGACATGTGAAATAAACAAGAGCAAATTTCAGCTAAGTGTCTGACATTTAAGTCGAGATTAAACTGTACAGTGGTTTAAAAATTTTACATTTCAGGATATTACATTAGCCTTGTAGTGTCAGAATGATTGTTTTATGTGGCTCACAGCTGTAAAAGATGCACAGTTTTAGCTGTTCAATATTAATGAACAGGCGTATGATGAATATCTTCTAAGTGTAATCTCATCAACAAGCTCTGATGATCAGGTAAAGAATATGGCAGGTAGCCAGTGACAAGTGGAAAAAACTTATCCCTGTGTGCAGTAACAAATCGTGACATTTGATATCAGTCGAATATTCAATCTTTGAATAATTAGTGTGCTTGCACGAGGGAGGCATCTGAAAATCAAGTTGTTATGTCACTAGTTCAAGTTCGTAGCAACTAATTTGGTTTTACTATCGCAGACAGGGTGTTTCCGTAGCCTGGTAATAACCGTAATTGGACAGGAAAAAATAGCTAGAGGAGGTAATCTTAAAAACGAGTGGTTCGTAGTGCGGGATAGAAATATTGTTAGTATCAGTTTTATTGTGTTGTTGGTTCATTTGAAGTCTGATTGAACCATCCCTCCTGGACAACTTCTGTCTTTAGGCCAAGTAAAAGGGCTGACTTTACAACTTCCTGAAGTAAATACTCTGAACCACAGAATTCAGGGCAGTTGGGAACATGGTGACTTGTATATACATGTTTCAGGACAGCATGTATGGTCTCTCCTTCTGTCTGGTTGTCATAAACCTTTACATGTTGGACATGTTCTGAAACCGTAAGGTAAATGATGATGTAACTTGGCTTGAAAAATGCATGAATTCTGATTTCACATGTCATTTTCACTATTAGATACTCCCATGTAGCTAGTTCCACCACCAGTCTCCTTTTAAGCACTGCTAAATCTGTTTCAAAGGATAATCTAGACAGATTATTCTCTGACATTGTTGCAGGACATGTTAACCCAGAATACCTGGTGTCAACACTGATCTGAGTCAGTTTTGTGGATGCATTATGTTAATGCCACCCCTAAGAGCAGAATTCACCCAGCATGTAATTTTTGCACACCTTGCAAAACATATAACTCAGTATGACAAGATTTGAAACATAAAGATCTACAATTACAATTTTGAATCAACGGAAGCTATACCATGATTCAAATTCAGGGTAAAGAAGTGTAAAAATATCCATATTCAATCGAGTTCACATTGTGAGGATACAGTGTTCTTAGTTTATGCATGGGGTGTTTCAATCACATTTGAAATGCACTGTCATCACAGTAATTGGCAATAAAATAATGTTTTGTTCCCATATGTGTATTTTTCTAATTGAACAATAATTTTCACTCACACCTCCCATGTGGCGTCCTGTGCTAATTATCCCTGATATTCAGTTCCTTCTGTTTTTCCCTGTTAAAAGTCTATAGGCCAGTTTTAGCTGGAACTTGACATTCAGACTTTTATCGCCTCAAGACAGACACAGCTAATTATACCACACTGCGTCCCTCCAACACCATGGTCACATGCAGTATTTATGAATATTGATGTATATAATCAATTTTGGGCTATGTTGAGGTAAACAGTCAGTCTCATACTGTCAACAGTTTCAGGAAATAATGAGGAGTCTCATTATCATGATATTCTTGACTTTTTGTACTGTCATTGTGATGTCACCTCAGCATGAGAGTTGTCAGTGTTTAAACCTTGTAAATATCATTGTGTGTATGTTGTGGTGAATCATATACACTTACATAACAAGTAATCTTTTCAGTCAATATCAGTAGAAACCATGTTGTCTTGGAGATTGGGGTTCATGTTTCCCAGTTCATTAAAACCATTAATTATTTGTGAATTGGTTGGTCAAATTGGTCAAACTGTCCATTGATGTGTAGTTATTATATTCGCATAGGCCTGAAATAATGTACATTTGATGTTAGATAGTAAGTCACTCTGTATCCTTATAATAGGAAAGACTAGATAAATGGACAGTTGTCCTTAGAACGACTTGTTCTTATCTTTTATATAATTGTGCAAGTGGTAGCTGATTATTCCTACAAGATTTGTCTATCTTGCATATGGACATGCTGGTTGAGAGAGGTGCCCAGTGTCGGTACTGACGAAATAGTGGACAATACTGTGGAGCACAGTGATTCAGCTGAGTCATCATATCCCAGCAATCTCGACTGTTGCTCATTCTATCAACCACTGGTTTGTCGAGTCCAAACTCAAGTCAATAGAGGCAAATGTCATGTAGCTTGAGTACTGCTGACATTCGCTCTCTCAGTGTCCAGGGTGTACTGAACATTCTAAACCTTCTTCCATACACACTACTCTAAGCTTACAGAGGACCTAAATAATCATCTTCAGGCAATTATGTGTCCCTTTAACAAATAATGAATGATATGATTACTAACAAACATATATATCTGCATTGGTTTGAAACGTTAATTATGCTGTGTGTATACTATGTTTAACACAGTGGTTGATGTAATGAGCAACGACCCAATCTGCCAGGTATGTTGACACACCAAGTCACCAATCCTAAACCCCAGAGGAGAGGTGGGGTAGCCTAGCAGTTAAAGTGTTCTGTCGTCACCGATTCAGGTTCATTTCCTTGCATGGGTACAATATGTGAAGCCCATTAATGTTTCCCGCTGTGATATTGCTGGAATATTAGTAAAAGCAGCAGAAAACTAAACTCACTCACTCCTAAAGCCCTGATACATTACCTCACCTATTCTGATTAGGAAAGGCTACGGGGTACCAGTTCTAACCCTAAATTCCCTGTTGGGTACAAGTTGATTTGGTGCAGAATGCAGGTGTCAAACATATAATGAGCAATTGATAACCGTACATGAAGCTGAGAGACCATTCCCACACATCTCAATAAGCCAATGGTGCAGCATCACACGTGTGAGTGTTCGTCAAATTGATTTCCATGCTGGTCTCTTTTCTCTGTACAATAAAGGTTAATGACTGAAGATATTCTGTTCAACAAAATTCATTCACACACACAGCTTCATAACTAATTCTATTATCACCAGTAACCGTTTATTCACAAATACACAATTATTGCTGAAGGTTTTACTCACGAAGGTTCCTAAACTCATCTGTAATGTTTCAGTAATGGAGAACTAATTTAATAAGAATGAAATAAATTGAATTTTGGAGCAATATGTGTTAAATTCTTAAAACCCTTACAATCATGCTCTACTTCTCATCAATTATGTTATATGTTGTATATTCCATTTGAATGATTGCTTTCAAAATATGAAAGGCTTGAAGGCTCTAAATGATAAACCACTTTCAGAAATGTCATCAGAAGGTCTTTAAGCAATAAAATAGTAATTATCAGAACAGTCTGTCATCAAACATATTAAAACAAAGTACACGAAATGGAAAACTTAATCAGCATTTACAACTGTTGATTGAAATGGACGAAGATCCCATGTGCTCTTTACACCCCCGTCTCTAGTGTTGGCTTTTTCATAAAATAACTTCACAACTTGTGTTTGAAATATTGTTTGATACCAGGTCCAAAGGAAAGTCTGGAATCCCTCAGTTGAATTATATTCCGATAACGTTTCAGTGCAAGGAAGACTCAGGCCATGTGAACAAAAAATCAATACCTATTGAAGTGTAATTGACGAAAATCTGTCACTTTTGATTGTAGATCACTTAATGAGCTATGAATTTGTTTGGAGGACCTCTGTGTTCTTTTTGTCATAAAGGCATTGCTAATTTGCTTAAAAGGGTTTCTAGTGTATCGTGAGATATTCATGAGAGTTACAGAAAAACTGCCCTTGTTTCATTGATTTTTGTCGTGAGGAAGAAAAAGTATTAAAAGACTGCAGAAATACGACTTTTGTCGCAAGGAGATGCACTTTTAGTTGTTAATTGAAAATGAAATCTACATAAAGTTTTGGGCCATCATTTGTGTGAGGAAGAACTCGGTAGAAAAGTCATTGACATATCAAACAGCATCTATTCACAAAAAGCTAACTTTGTTAAAACAAGCAGGTCATGGGGGGTCAAGTGACCTCAGGTGCTGATTGGGAGTCAATTCGAGATCCATTACTCTCAATCTGGGCACCGCTTTCAGAATATATTTCAACTACGAGGTTATCTTGGGAACAAACATTATCTGGGACAGTGTATTTCAAGTACATGAGCTGAATATGATATTGAAAGTTAAAAGATGTGATTGATCGGTCTTGGGAATTCAGTCTTCTTTTTAGAAATTGGATTTTTGGCTTGAAATGGGGTGATTGCACTGAAGTGTGGCTGAAATTTGATTCACAGAGAAATGTATTTATTGACTTCCAATATAATGATGTTGTAGTTTAGGGTATAGACATGTCTTGATTTATATTGTGGTTGTGGAAGCATATGGAATGGACTGCTGGTGGTAGAACTAGTACAACATGGTAATTGTCATGATTCTTCTACTGTCCTTATACACTATACTGATCACTGGATTATCTGGTCCAGACTCGATTATTTACAGACCGCCTCCATATAGCTGGAATATTGCTGAGTGCAGCGTAAAACTAAACTCACTATACACTATATATTTCCGAACCATCCATCCCATTGTATTTTCTCCCCACTCCATCTTCCCCCCAACGCACACCCCACATATGTCCTGTATTGATACTCTTTTATGTTTATTGGATCAACATCTTCCATGTGTTTAAGATAATGGTAAATCGGGGTTATCTACCCCTACATCCTCCTCCACTCATGGCAACCCCTCCTCCTTCCTTCTCATTTCCCTCTCCCCCTTCGCTGACAAAACCTAAGCATATTGCCGCCAGCTTGAGCTCCTACACTTAACTTTGACCTTTGACTGAACTAACACCTGGGGCACTTTTTAAGCCAAACATAGTAATTGTCTACCAGACTGTTTTTAGCAAAAAATGAGCAATGAAAATAGCAGGGTGAGAAAATGGAATTGTAAGTGTTGCGTGTATTCTTGCAGGTGTCTTGTGCTGTGCTGAGACTGGGGACTGACGCTATGTTGCATCCCCTAATCCTGGCCATCGCCTTGGGGCCAACGCTGCAAGGCATTGTGGGTAAGTAGCTGCTCATTCATCAATTGGACGGCAAACTCAATTGGACTGATTCTGCTGATCGGAGTAAGTCTGGCGTTAGTAGGAAGGGCTGATCAGCCTCTCCAAACTCAATACATCCACGGTAGTTACTGTCTTGATTTCTGTTGGTTGAGTGCTGAACAATTTGGACAAGTTCACTGTTTATCAAAGTTTTCGGTTTCTTTTTATCGATCTTTTAACCTTTGTTTGTGCATTAACATTTACTTTTTGGCACTGGATCTCAGTTTTCATTAAATGTATACTTTTAATGGTGGGGACTCGAGGTTGGTTATGGTGTTCATAGTGACTAACTTTACCACGAACACTATGCACCACAGTGGCGGATCTGGAGGGGGGGTTCAGGGGGTTCGAAACAACAACCCAGCCCCCACCCCCCACTCTTTGAAAATGACTTAGATCACATTGAAGATTTTTTTTTGCGTTGGCGGAGCCAATGGGGAGTTCAGGGGGTTCGAACATCCTGAACCCCCTCCTTTCAAAATTCCTGGATCCGCCCATGCACCATGTTCATTATGACTAATCATTCTTCACTTGTAGTATAATAAGGGACCAATATTTTCTTGGACAAAATGCATGATGTCCCTCTTTCTTTATAGAGTAGAGTATCCTAGCGGTTACAGCATATGGTTGTCACCATTTTTGCATTCCAACATGATATAACTAAACTAGCCTATCCTCCATGTCTGCTATCATACTCTCACACATTATTTTTGGTTGCATGGTGATTTATGAAGTTTTTGGGAAAATAACAGTTGAAGTCTTTCTGTAAAATGCTTGATGTTCATGTACAAAGGATAATTGTTTAACACAACAAAGGGAATGTGCAGACATTTCAGACTTCAGTATGTTTAGTGCATAAACACGTTTTGAAAACCATGAATGTTTCAGAGTGTTTTGTTAACCCTTTGTATAATACAATTTGAATCTGTCAAAGAAATTGCTGTTTTATCTCATCAAAAGAAGTTTGTCATGAGAAATTAATGTCATCATTCTTGTAGATGAGTTAAGCAGATACAGGCTCTGTGATCTCATTTTGTTCTGTGATTGATAGTGGTGTGTATTATATCGTGTTTGTTATGAATCAGCTGATTTTGCATCTGTTAGGACCAAGATATCTGACATTTTACTTCTATATTAATACAGAAAGAGTTAATGACATTAAAATTTGATAAGAATCATTAAAAACACATAGGTTTTAAGAACACTATCATTTTCTTTTAGATAACACAAACAAGATTATTTCCTGTAGTGTAGATTATGCTATGAATGAGAAACCCTTCAAATATCATCTAATGACTTTTAGAGGGCTTGGTACAGTTCAATACTGATATGAACACTGAAGCATATCAGAAAACTCTGGAATAAATGTCACCTGTCAATAATGATTTGTAAACGATTTTTCATTGTGGTGAAATCAAATCTTCACAATTTAGGGTACACATTTCAAGGAAGCTAGAAGGTCTCTCTGAATTAATGATGCTCTTTGTTATACAACCATGATAATATTTTTTCCCTTTGTCTCAAGAAGATAATGGTAACAAACAAGTATGACATCAATCCTTCTCGTGCAATAAATATTCATTAGCCTGGTGTATGCATTGTCAAGTTAGCTTTGATAAATCGATGTCGAACTTGAAGAAGACAAATTGAATCTACTTGATTTTAATTCCTACCTCGAGTTATCCAGTTCCCATGTTGTCAGTGAATGTCAACAGTCATTTAAACTGGAGTTCTATTTTTATGTGTGATCAGAAAATATGATCAGATTAATAGATTTTACAGAGTCTTGTTTGTAGAGATCCTTTAGATTCAACTTGTTAATAATTTACATATAATGGCAGGTTTGAATCATGATCCCTCCGGGAAACGAGTGTTTATCATTTCTCTTCTTGTAACTGATTTCAAGTCCCTGGGGCTGGATCAAAATATACATTGTATTTCTATTGTCGATTTCAGTCATCGACAGTTTTGCCATTATTTTGTATATTTGATTATGTCTATTATCATGAGGCGTCTGCTTCATTAAGTTTGTCGATTTGTGGTTTCTTGGTTGGTTGATCAACAAGTCTATTTGTAGTTGATGGCTATTGATTAGAGCTTCAAGGAAGAAACTTGAAAACTTGCACGTTGAATGCGTAGGGTCATGTAAATAAACCACTTATTGGCAAATTTGTTTTAAACAGTTAAAAATTGTGTTGTCTCATTGTTTTTAGTGAAATGTTGAATCACATGGAAATTTGTTGCTTAAATCATGCAGATATTCAGCTAATGAGAATCATCAAATATTTTATCTAATCGTTCGTCACTGTGACACGTCTTTAAAGAATGCTGATAATACAGATTTGTGGTATCATAATCCATCTCAGGTTATTACTAATACTTCCCATCTTGTGTCTTGGTCATGATTAACCTGTTATGGAATTGCAGTGTTGGTAATACGGGGAACTAAGAAAAAACATTGTCCCAACCCCTTGAGGGCCTCCGTTGCCCACTCTCCAGCACACAGACTGGTTGACTCCTGACTTGCAGAGGGGAGCTGTTCCCAGCTCTTGTGTGGGCAGTATGCCAGGTTTACACAATCTGTATCAGCTTGGCTGGTTGCTTACAGATGTTTGTCAACAAACATGCCTGTTGACATCAATTGTTTATTGCTTTGGGTTAACCTCGTTATATTTCACAGCTCAGTGTCTTCATTCACTTTTTTCTGGAATGATTGTAACATAAGATGCAGATACTATTTTCAGTTTATGTTAATCTCTCATTCCTGGAACTGATCCTTATAATGGAATCCCGCTGCCTACATCTCCCTCTTGCCAGTGGCTGAAACATTGGAACCCCCACCCCACACCCCTCTCATTCACGTAATAACACCACCCAACAAACTGTGACCTGTGCTCCCATCCTGCTGTCCATGGCCATCACTCAGACCCCAACAATTATCTGCTTCCAAGTCAAGGCAATAACTGGTACTCTTTCATTATAAAAACAGTTAGATAAACACACTCTAACTGGTCACTCCACTGATTTTCTTGTGTTTTCTTTCTGTTCTTTTCTCAGACTGTACTAAACAATGCGATTTGTGACCTGACTTCCAAGAGAGCACCTGCCTCACAATCCCAGTAGTCAACCCCTACTCCCTCAGCCTTTACCATACACCTTCCCCCTCTGCCCCCAACACCTGCCTCACCTCTCCAGTATTAACCCCTACACCTCTCCATCCATTTCAACACCTGCCCCACCTCTCCAGTATTCAACCCCTACACCTCTCCCTCCATCTCAATAATGCCTCACCTTTCCAGTATTCATTCCCTACACCTCTCCCTCCATCTCAATAATGCCTCACCTTTCCAGTATTCATTCCCTACACCTCTCCCTCCATCTCAACTCCAGCAGCCCCCTTTTCACCACCCAAACTGTTTCGCATCACCCATCACTTGTTTTACTTTTCTTTTTACTGTAACAGTTCTGTTGCTGTAACATAATCAAGCAAGCACAGACCATCCCCCTATGACCTACCCCCATCATCAAACAACTCCAGACTGCATAACTACGTGGCCTACTGTAATATAATCATACAGGTTTTTTACCAAGATGACAGTGGAAGTCATTAGAGTATTTGATGTCTTCAGCTGCAGCCAACAATGGACAGTGCTGATAAGTCTCCTTAGTCCTTTGAATATCACATCATGTATAGTTAATTAACTCCAGCCAGGCCAGACTACTTCACTAATGATCGTACAAAAAAGTGGTGTCTTTTTTTTTTTTGGTAAAAGAAAAACTACTTGATACATATACTGAACAGCAAAAGAAACGCAAGTCTGGCTTTTTGTCAAGTTTGTGAATAGAAGACAACCAAAATCATGTCCAATCATTTATTCTATAGACAACACTGCCAATTTAACAGCTGAAAGTTGCTGTTGATATTGAATTGCAATAAGTTCAAATTGATCACAGTCCGTCAAATGGAGATACCCCTGAATGCGAAAAGTGACAGTCTGTTTAGTCGCGTGTATGGCCACCTTGAGCTTGCACACAGGCCGTGCCACGTGGCCTCATTGAGTTCACTAGAGTCTGGTTCCGCTCAAACACCAATCTCTATTCCAATTGTGCAAGTGTGAATGGCTGTCTACCTGCACCAATCCTCCGTCCAATTTCGTCCCAGAATGTTCAATGGGAGCCATATACGGGGAAAGAGACGGCCATGGAAAACGTTAATGTTGTTTTAAGCCAGATAATCCATCGACACCCCTCCGGTGGGAGGGCTGCAAACGTTGCTTGCGTTGTTGGTGTGTCAAAATTGGCCCCACATATGGCCTTCGGCAGTGGATTCCAGCAGCCCGAAGACGACGCCTAATCGTATCGCTGGACACTGCTCCCCTTGACCCATGAACTAAGGCTGCTGTTACTGTTGGTGCTTGAGATCGGTTCCTTAGATGAGTGACCCAGATGAACCGATCTTGCGCATGAGATGTCACTTGTTGCCGTCCGGTATGGGGAGCAAGTTGAGCAAGTCGTGTAATGGTGGTAAGATGACAGCCCAATTGTCTAGCTACAGCGGTTGCAGAGCTACCTCCGTGCAACTTTCGAATAGCCATTCCTCTCTGCTCAGTTGTTAGTTTAGGCATCGTTTGTGTGGTGTGTACATCTCCTAGTGTCAATACTGAACTGTTTTTTGACACAAACCTTTATAAAGGATACCTCAGAGTGAAATGCATGCTTTACATCCAGAACCGTCGATGCACATGCTAAAATTATGGTTTTGTTGCACTGTTGGTGTGTTTGTGAGAATGGTTTGTATGGACGACAAATTGCATGACATCATCTCATCTTGGATCATTACGTCACTTTACCATGAACGTTCCATAAACATGAACGCTTACCTTCATGAGATTTCATTTTTCGAAACTTGCGTTTCTTTTGCTGTTCAGTATATATCAGCCAATAGACCATATACAAGGTAAAGACGACAAACATGATCTTGTTTCAACTATAATCACAGTGTTCTTTTTTGGCATGTACACAGCAAGGTCTTATTAAGAACATCTATAGTAGGGTTTATTGGACAAAAACTTGTTGGGTTCCTTCTCCATAATGCTTGAAGCAGTGGAGTTAATTGAGTTGAATCGTTTCTCTTTGCTGCAGAACCGTATCAGCACATGTAAGGGAGGCATTTCCCCTGTTTGTGTTTCACGTCAGGAAATAATCCAACTTGATTAGTCTTTTGAAAAGTGATTTTATCCAGTAATTTGTGAAACTTCCACATATAATTAAAGTTCTGTTGCTGCAAGGTTTCAGAGTGGAATATAGATATTGTGTTCCTGTTCATTATTTATTCACTGGAATATTTGATATGGACATAATTGGGCTGGTTATATTTTATATATGTGGCTAGTTAATCTAAAGCCATGTTAAAAATAGAATGGAAAAAATGGCTTTTTAGAATGCGGATCCCCAACATAATATTTAGCAATTATTAGTAGTTGCAAGGAAAAGAAAGTCATTATGACAGGAGATTGAAGTTGTAGAGTTAGCAGGGGTAAAGACAGTATCATAATAACAGGAGGCTAGTTGAAAAGTAAGTAGTAGCAGTGGAAGTGTCAATTGACTATGGTAGTGATGGTAGAAGGTTGGTTGTATTGCAAGGTCCCGTGGTAGTGATGGTAGAAGGTTGATGGTAGAAGCAGCCGTAGTAGTGTCAATTGACTATAGTAGTGATGGTCAATTGACTATAGTAGTGATGGTAGAAGGATAGTTGTATTGTAAGGCCCAGTGGTAGTGATGGTAGAAAGTTAGTTGCATTGTAAGGCCCAGTGGTAGTGATGGTAGAAAGTTAGTTGTATTGTAATGCCCAGTGGTTGTGATGGTAGAAAGTTAGTTGTATTGTACGGCCAAGTGGTTGTGATGGTAGAAAGTTAGTTGTATTGTAAGGCCCAGTGGTAGTGATGGTAGAAAGATAGTTGTATTGTAAGGCCCAGTGGTAGTGATGGTGGAAAGATAGTTGTATTATGCCCGCCCAGTGGTAGTGATGGTGGAAAGATAGTTGATAGTTGTATGCGGCCCAGTGGTAGTGTTGGTAGAAAGATAGTTGTATTGTAAGACCCAGTGGTAGTGATGGTAGAAAGTTAGTTGTATTGTAAGGCCCAGTGGTAGTGATGGTAGAAAGTTAGTTGTATTGTAAGGCCCAGTGGTAGTGATGGTAGAAAGATAGTTGTATTGTACGGCCCAGTGGTAGTGATGGTAGAAAGATAGTTGTATTGTAAGACCCAGTGGTAGTGATGGTAGAAAGATAGTTGTATTGTAAGACCCAGTGGTAGTGATGGTAGAAGGATAGTTGTATTGTAATGCCCAGTGGTTGTGATGGTAGAAGGATAGTTGTATTGTAATGCCCAGTGGTAGTGTTGGTAGAAAGATAGTTGTATTGTAAGACCCAGTGGTTGTGATAGTTTGGATCCTTAGAAGATATTGTAACAATTGTTCAAGAGAGAAAACACCTGAATTCAGTGCAGGAGCTAAACATTGAAGCATGGCCTAGGTGAAATAGAGGCGGTTGCTTTCTGAGGTTTGATCACAATAAAGGCACATGTGTCATTTGTTGGTGCCTTACCCATGAGTAATATGTTCTGCAGGATGCACAGAATACTGTTTGGTTAACTACTAAACCCTCATGAATGTGAGGGCGGTCAGGTAGCCTAATGGTTAAAGCGTTGGCTCGTCACGCCGAAGACCTGGGTTCGAATCCCCACATGGGCACAATGTGTGAAGCCCATTTCTGGTGTCCCCCGCCGTGATGTTGCTGGAATATTGCTCAAAGCGGCGTAAAACCAAACTCAGTCAGTCAGTCATGAATGTGAATATTCTACTAAACTTCCTGCAATCACCTTTCAGCTGCATTTGAACAGTTGCATATGACAGTAACTTACCTTAGTGTCATTTTCTTTCATATTGCATATGAACCTACAAATACATTTACACAAGGTATTGCAGTTCATCTGTATTGATTGAATTGTTATGAGTAAAATTGACTTCAATATTTCTTTGTGTGCTGGAGGTGTAAATGTAAAAGTGGTGTGCTCACTTTGCACAATCCCAGTAGCATTTAGCACTAACAATTTGAAATCTGTCACATGACACAAATCCTGCTCACTCAGTTTTAAACCGATCAGGAAAGAACAGGTTATTATTGGGCTTCATCATTTTTGTAGGTCCATGGAAACATAAACGCAGACATAATAGCTTCCTTATATAAATAAATGCTGTGGAATAAAGGGAGGAAAGATGAGGATTACTAGATGAGAAGAACATAACATCCCTATAACTGGATCTGAATCTTATCATCATATAACCTTTGGAATCAACTTTCTCACAATAACTGAACATTCTTTGAAAAGAAATACATTGTCAATGACAACCTATTCATTCTTCCTTTTTTGTAAAGATATTAACTTTAAAGATAATTGTTTGTTAATTTGGCTTTGACAAAACCTTAAACTTAAGTTTCAAAGGATAAATCATTTGCACAGAGCCATCTGAGGTGTGGGTGAGGAGCGCATATTTCGAGTTGTGAAATGTAGTCATCTTGTAATGTAATAGACATCGCCACCACGTGCCGCCATGGATGACTGCCTACTGCTGTAGGTGTTACATGCTCTGAAATCAATGAGGTGCATCTTGTAGCTGGATGGGCTGTTACTGTTTAAATATTTGATGAAGCGTCCAACTTCACTGACAGGCATATGTTAGGTACAATAGCTATTAAAGTTGGATGTGGGATTGCAGGCTGAAATCAACGACATGTGGTGTATGTCATCAAATAGTTTGTTTTTTAGATCCATGAATGTTTAATGAGGTTATAGATGAGTATCTAATGTGTTATAATAATAGTGTACCATATTTCCCAGGTACTGTATACTTACTTTTACATCAATTTATTTAACACTTTTCCTTCATGAATTGAACCTTAGTCATCTGTTGGGAATATTTTCTGTGGGTATTCTTCTCTGGGTGGTGTTTTTGAGGAAGCTTCTTTGAGCCATCTCCTTTCCTGTTGTTTCCTCATCATATTTCATACTTTCTTCATCTTCACACAAGGTCGTGTTTGTCATTAGGAATTTGTCACTTTCTGAAAGACTTTTATTTAGTCCTGTACGATGCTGTACCATATACTTGACAAATGTAATTAGGATTGACTGTTCATTGGTTTCTTGGTGTATATTGCAAGGAGTGACTAAAAAAAATGCATAACTGAACTATCATAAAATGATATTGACACTTATGATAATCCAGGTGTTCAACACAGAGATGTTTGAGGGTTTTTCATCTGTCACCTTTACTATTCTTGTCTATTCCCACTTGCATATATATTATTAAGCAGAGGCTTTAAAAACTGAAAAGTATATAGTTTGTGCAACAAAAAGTTGATATGCCACCTGACTGTTGCAGGTGACTTTCATGATAGACTGGTCTGTTTCACAGACAACTGAGGCTCTTGAAATACTTATAACTGGTGTTGTCTAAGTTGAATGGAAATGCAAAAACACCACGATGATGTTGTGGTTGATGATGATGATGATGACAATGATGGTTATAATGCTAGTTGTAAAAGTGGTGTGTCATGGTGCAGATAGTGTCGTAGATAGAGATGGTATGGTGGCGAAGAATGTAGTGATGGTGATAGAGGTTGTACAGATTGTGATGATAAGGGTTGTAGAGGTAGTGATGCTGGTGATGGTTGTGATGATAGGGGTTGTACAGGTAGTGATGCTGGTGATGGTGATGATTATAGAGGTTGTAGAGGTGTTGGTGATTGTTGTGATGATAGGGGTTGTATAGGTAGTGATGGTTGTGATGATAGGGGTTGTATAGATGGTGATGGTTGTGATGATAGGGGTTGTACAGGTAGTGATGCTGGTGATGGTGATGATGGTAGAGGTGGTGGTGATGGTTGTGATGATAGGGTTTGTTTTGGTAGTGATGGTTGTGATGATAGGGGTTGTACAGGTAGTGATGCTGGTGATGATGACATAGGTTGTATAGATGGTGATGGTTGTGATGATAGGGGTTGTACAGGTAGTGATGCTGGTGATGGTGATGATGATAGAGGTTGTAGAGGTAGTGGTGATGGCTGTGATGATAGGGGGTTGTATAGGTAGTGATGCTGGTGATGATAGGGGTTGTACAGGTAGTGATGCTGGTGATGATAGGGGTTGTACAGGTAGTGATGGTTGTGATGATAGAGGTTGTACAGGTAGTGATGCCGGTGATGATAGGGGTTGTAAAGATGGTGATGGTTGTGATGATAGGGGTTGTATAGATGGTGATGGTTGTGATGATAGGGTTGTACAGGTAGTGATGGTTGTGAGATATGATGCTGGTGATGCTGATGATGGTATGAGGTTGTATGATGGTGATGGTTGTGATGATAGGGTTGTACATGGTAGTGTATGATGGTGATGTGATGATAGGTGGTGCTGGTAGAGGTGAGGTAGTGGTGATGGCTGTGATGATAGGGGAGGTAGTGATGATGAGGTTGTATAGATGGTGATGGTTGTGATGATAGGGGTTGTACAGGTAGTGATGCTGGTGATGGTGATGATAGATAGTGGGTTGTATAGGTAGTGATGCTGGTGATGATAGGGGTTGTACAGGTAGTGATGGCTGTGATGATAGAGGTTGTACAGATAGATGCTGGTGGTGATGATAGAGGTGTAAAGTGGTGATGGCTGTGATGATAGGGGGTTGTACAGGTAGTGATGCTGGTGATGATAGGGGTTGTACAGGTAGTGATGCTGGTGATGGTGATGATGATAGAGGTTGTATAGGTAGTGATGCTGGTGATGATAGGGGTTGTACAGGTAGTGATGCTGGTGATGGTGATGGTGATGATAATAGTGGTTGTATAGTTGGTGATGGTTGTGATGATAGAAGTTGGTGATGGTACAGGTATTGATGCTGGTAGTGATGATGATGATGATTGTAATGATAGAGGTTTTACTGGCGATGTTGGTCATGTTACCAGTCGTGAAGATTATTGGAATTAGCACAATGATGGAGGTGGTGGTTGTAATGATGGTAAAGATGAAGAGAGAGAGGATGACAGAGACTTTGAAGGTGGAAGTTAGGTTTCAGTTGTTGCTTTAGCTTGTTATGCTAGAAGTTCACTATAGCAAGAATCTGATAGATGTTGAAGATGAAATGTCCATTCTAAGCAGAATGTAAAAAAACACATTTCCATAATCATAAGACAATACCTCGTGTACAACAATTCTAACTGGATCATGGGCATGTGTTAATGAGTAAGTATCAATAGGGATGATACCATGTGTTCATGACAAGATGATGTATGCCCACAGGTGGCACCTGTCACAAAAACATGCAAAGGAAAGTCAATTATCCACCTAAGGAACACAGTAACATATGGTACAAGTCACAAGAAGGAACATCATGGACATCTTTTTTGTCACAGATGTGTCTGCATGGTCTGTTGGGAAAGACATGATATTATGATGGGTACTTTTAAGTTGTAACAAGACGTTTCTGTGAATTAATATTGATGATACTACTGGCCATAATGGAGGCATTAGAGAGAGGTAATCAATACAGTCAGAAAGTAGATAGTGGTGGAAAAAGCATTAGGTGTGAACAAATGATGATTTATGTATGTTACAATCAATTCTAAAATTCAGGTCATGGGAAGTAACTACACTTGTTTGTTCTCTGAATTAATTATAACCTTTTTGTCTGGAAAGTAGCTGAATAAGCACTTAACTTTTTCTTGTTTATCAAAATGAAGACATTTTATATCTTCCAACAAGGATTGATTGGTTGAATAAGCTGATGCACATCATGACATGGCTACAATGCTGCTCACACAGTGGATTTTGAAAGACACCAACCCAGCGATGCAAAATGATCAGCTTGTGAGCTGGCTACATAACAGAGTATTTCTTTGCCTGTGATACGGTTCCTTTGTAACAGTTTCCCCGGAACCTGCATAGCTGGAAATGTTAGTTTATACGTTACTGGTATACCCCAAACATGATCCAGCATAATGCTAATATCATGGCATCAGAGAGCTTAGTGGATGTGTTTTTCTAGCCACAGTGCTGAATATTCCAGGTGTTTGGGCTGTCTGCATATAATCAGATCTTGAGCAGGACAGCACTTAATTCCATAACACATTCTCAGATGGTTGTAACCCCTTACATTAACATAAACTTTTGGTATGAATGTGGAAAACTATTCTAAATTAGATGTCTGATGCAGTTCCATATTTTGAATTGTGCCATATGATCCCATGTCTTTTTCTCCAGGCAGATAACTGACTTGCCTTTGCATCATGCTGTGTTTGTGACAGGTATTCACCTTTTTGTGAATACTTTGTAGCATAAGAATTTGACACTGATTCATAAACACATGCTCATGATATATTTAGAATCATACAAGCAGCTCTGCTGATGTCTTAAGAATGGGGAAAGGATATTTTCACTTTTATTTTTCATTACCTGTTTTACATATGCCCTAAATATTGTTACTTTTGTCAACGAGTGTTGATATATTTGATATCAGAAGACATGAGGGTGAGATTCTATTTATCTTAAAAAATCACTCTTCATTAGTTTTCAATGAAAAATGTACATCTCTGAACACGGTTCTGCCATATTAGACTTGCAGTGCAGCGATGTCATAACATTGTGACGTCATCAAGTTCATGATGTCATAGCATTGTCAGGGCATTGTACAAAATCTACTGTCAAAATGATATCTCCCAGGAGATATCGTCTGATCTCACACAAGCAATATCTCCTATGGAACACAGTTTTGGATGATAAAATGTGTTTTCATTCATTTTTAATGCTTATAATGTTTATGAAAACCTCAGTGAAGTCTTCATGCTTCTTCCTCCTCCCCCTTGCTATCCATAAGCATTTTACCGATAGTGTTTACAAAAGTATTCTTTGTTGAATAATAGATACTAAATATTATCAAAACATATTGAAACTTGTCATAGCAGTAATAGATGAAGATCATCAATCTAAATGAAACCACTAAAACATAAATTAAACAAGTATTAATATGTTTGAATAAATAAAAAATCATTTAACACTTTGCTTGCATGTTTATATGACAGAGGTTGAATAAGGACATTACAGATACTCCTATCAGTTGGTGAAATCAACACCATACTCACATTACTCCAAGTCTCAAACATTAGTGATGTTAATTATTCTGATTACACAAAAAGCAGGAAATGGTAATGTTCTTTTGTAAGACCACAATGCAGGGGTGAGGCCCATTAATGACTTAAATGTACCTTGTTTGGTGCGCTGTGTGTTTGAGTGTGAACCCCATGGGAAGTATAATCCATCATGTACAGTGTAGTCACTCATGAGTGACTGGTATGCAGTGCTGTTACATGATTGACTAATTCAGATTTGCATTAACCATTTGGGTCATAACAATTAGGGTTTTGTTGGGTGATTATTCTCAGAATTAGTCAACTAAGTTTTTCAGGAAATGTTTTTTTTATTTCATTGAAGTTACAATGAAACTATTATTGATGCATTGTCAACTATTGATACCTGACATTCACAAACATGTTTTCTTTGGTTGTTGGCTTAAAAGGGGTTAATTTACTTTAGTGTTGTTATTATGCAGGTAAGCACATTATAAATGGTGGACGTTATTGTACTGAATGGGGGTAGAATTTCAGATATGTGAAACGTAAAGTGTTGTTGGTATTGTGTTGATTGTGCTTGTGGTTGAGGTTTCATGTGACTTTTAGAGCAGTGGAAAATACTGATCATATAGGAAGCTGACAGGAATCGACACATGTTGCAATGTTTCTTTATTACCTGTTTTTTTGTGAATACTTCGTGATTCAGTTTCTTGTTCCATTTCCATTTCAGAGTGAAGTGTTTGAAAGCAGGCTGTTTTAATTACATGTCGTGTTGCATACGATTGCCTCAAAGGAAAGCCTGAGCTGAATGCAGTCTGATATTGCTGTGAGGCTTGTTGTAGTGTTCAAATGTGAATTGCATGTTTTCTTCAATCTGTTGTTGCATTTCCATGTTAGGACTTGTCAGTTTCACTCTGTGTCAAATGCATTCGGTTTGAGTCACTGGGTATTGAGTATTTCAGCTGTGTTTGGTTTGGAAATGTTGTAATTGTTCTGGTGCTGTCAATCAGACACATCAGTGGAATTGTGCCATAGTTTGTTGATAATATTTGACAGAAGTAGTATGCTTTGCAGGATCATATTTGTGTACACTATTCATAAGGTGACAAAACCTTCCATATTTTATTTACTCAGTAATGACATTGACTAAGCAAAGACTGTTCTGTATCTCATACCAGGATTGATTAGTTGTGCTATTATTTGGATTCATGAGGGCAGCTCACTTTGATCATCATTTGGATATATGGAACTGAGTTTGATTATTTTCAACTGTTAAAACATTGAGAAAGGTATGATACTTTATGGATGACAACTTCTTATTATATTATGATGCGACATTTCGGTATAGGTTACACTCTTCTAAATAATTGTCATTTGGATATTTGAAACTGGTTTGGGTTTTTTACAACTCTGAAAACACTGTGACAGTGGTGAAATGTATTGAAAAAATAGGTTAAAATGAATTTATCAGCTCTCATAGAAACATGTGTAGTTTTACCCATGTTTATTTCACTGAACAATGCAAACCCAGCACATGACATAGACTGCACCAAACCTGGAGCAAAACCATGTAAGTATTGTAGCACGATTCCATATACCTATGACTAGAATAACGGAGGAATGACCTCAGTACTATCAAATATGATTGAACATTAACGTGTTGGCTGCACTGGTTACAGATACATGTCACGCAATCTCCAAGGTTTGTGTATGAATATGTGATTACCTGAATACAGATGAATGGCTTGTAGCACAAACAAGTGTTTTCTATATACAGGTAGTTATCTTACCTTCATGTAAAATACTTTAATTTCATTGGTCAATGACGCTTTAACAAGTTTCCGTGTCACCCCTCTCAGGAGGGTGACAACTGGAAAAATATTACCCACGGTAACTGCCAAACTCTCCTCCGAGAAGCTGTATTGCTAACAATCGTATGACATCCAAATGTGAGGCATGCTGTGCAACGTTCAATTAGCTGTTTTTCAGTTCACTGTGTACACATTTATTTTACCGACTTTCACTGCTTTATTTAAACTATTATATACATTGAATCGTTTGCACACTCAACTTAAACGTAATTAACCATTTTTATGGTTGTCAGAATATTTTTCACAGATTTTAAAAATCCAGTTGAGAGGCAGTCGCCATTTTGTTTTCACATGTCATATAGTCGGTAGCAAATTTCAAATTGAAATAAAATAAGTTAAATATGTTGTAAACTTCTCCCTCTGGCCGCCTCCTTGGTGTAGTGGTTAGAGCGTCCGCCCGGAGACCGGAAGGTCGCGAGTTCGATCCCCGACCGCGTCATACCAAACGACGTTAAAATGTGGTACTTGTTGGTCCCTGCCTGGCGCTCGGCATTAATAGGTATAACAAGGACTCATCGGCTCGGAGTCAGTATAATGTATCTGAGTGGGGTATTCATGCTTCACTGCGGCATGGTATCTCAGTGGGCTAGCACAATAAAACCAGCTTAAGTCTGGGCTAGTACAAGCAGCTGCACATACCCATACACAAGCATGCACGACGTCGTCATATGAGCGAAATATTCTCAAGCACGAAGTTAAACCCAATTTTACCTCACCTCACCTCTCCCTCAGGTAATATGGTCTGATGTACACCTTTTCGTGGCAGTGTCATCCTTCGCCCTACCATCTCGGGTGACACTGCTACAAAGAGGCATACGGTACATCAGACCCTCGAGAAAGGCATACAACTTATAATATATATATATACAAGAAGCGATGTATGCTTGGTCAACACATAGGGGTAGTTTTTATTGTGCAGGTGTCCAGAGGTCTTAGCCTTACCTTAACTTGACTCATTGAAGAGGAGAGACCTTTCTTTCTTCATCTCTGGGCCACTGTTTAATCAGCCGAAGTTACCTGACATAGATTAAGCCATATAAAAAAGAACAAGTAATCAATGACAAGTGACAGAGATGCAAGTCTATTTTTCAAAAAGGTAAACCATCTGGTGTGGTAAAAACAAAGTAGCTGAAATGCATGGGAAGGTGCTCAAGGGGTAATCGGGAAAAAAGCATCAGGAAAAAAAGAATTGGAAAAAAAAAGAATCAAATTTTGCTAGGAAAGAAAGAAACAGGAAAAAAAAGAATCAGTTCCCAGCAGTTAAGACTAGACTTCTTTGAGCACTTCCATCAGACCTTGTTCTTTCTTGTACAGTTTCTGGTGTACCCATTCCAGCAAAGCTTCTTGCCACCCTTGTTGCTCTCTATCACCTCCATAATGTCTTACCTCAAACTGACATGCTTTACTCTTATATAGATCTGTTCGTACCACTATCAAAACTAATGTAACCATATACCAATTATACATGATTGGAAGCCAGTTAATCCCTTAACAATATACTGACTGTAAGCTTTTTTATAAGCTGATTCTTTAAACCAATTATACTTGATTGGCAGCCAGTTAATCCCATAACAATATACTGACTGTAAGCTTTTTTATAAGCTGATTCTTTTTTTCCGTTTCTTTTTTTCCTGATTCTTTTTTTCCTACGTGCGCTCAGGGTCTACTGATCTCTGACCAAAGGCAGCCAGTGTGATTACAAGCACTAGGTTATGTTGCAAGGTGAAGTAGCAGAAAAATATGTAAATGATGATTTAAGCACATATCTATTGTGATGATATATAAAATATCCTTTTCCAAATATCCTTTTCCAGAACACAGTTCTCAATTTTACAGTAACCAGAGCTTTAATCCCTTAAGACAACAGTACAAACACAACAAAGCAGGTCAAATGAATTTCAGTGAAAACTCTAATGTCTGCTTTGTGAGAATGCATCAGGTGCACAGGTCATTGTATAATACAGAAGGGATGAGGATTAGCAATGGGATTAGTATCTTATACATAATGGCAATTAAGTGATGCCAGAGATAAACGAGACATGGCTATGTAGTAATTAGCCTTTAAAATAATTAAATGATCTTTCAGACATTAACAGGTTTCCTGAATCAGTCTCTATGAGGCCTGACCATTTCTGTAATTGTTTTGTAGAGGAGCCGGTGCAATGTTGGGAAAAGTGAAAACAGTATGTCTAGATAAAAAGTGATCATTGGAAACATGTTTAATTTGTTTGAACTACCAAGAGCAGTTTTAGGATATGAACTCAACCCCGATGCCTCATGCATCTTGGCTAATTGACAAGGAAAATCCATAGGGAAAGAAATGAGTCTGATCTGACAATAAAAACAAACTTTTTGCAAAACACTGTTTTCACAACAAATGTTCACACCAGCTTAGGTTTTTTTATTGTTTTTTTTTAACAGATAAGTGTTGTTTTTTCTAATAAGACCAGTTCTGTTGATGTTTATACTTTTTCACCTGATGTTTATTTGTTTAGCTTTACTGAAGTATTGAAAAGGTCACTTAGTCCTAACTTACACTTGCCCAGGAATTACGCAATATCCCTGTTCACATCTAATTATAATGCCATGCAGTGTATTATAAGAGTCAGGAAGTAATGATACTGCAGAGTAGGATTAAGACATTGCCATGTCTATACGCCTGCACACAATGCAGGTTAGCCATTGGTCAATCTGTCCAGTTGGTGTGGCCAGTATAAGGTAGCCATTGTGTGCTGAGTGGAGGAAGCCTAGACTTCCTTCACATGTTTGTGTATATAAACAGCATTCATGACACTGGAATATTGTGACATTATCCAGTGTATGTTCATCATGGTGTCTTGGGCTCGATTCATTGAGATCATTCTTGTGTGTATGCTGTCTGTTAATGGTCAGTTATATCATATCTTCATCTTATTTGAATTTACGTATATATGTGCATATTTAAGTTTGACTAACTTTATGGATAGCAACTGCTTGTATTTTGTGAGTGTGATGTATTGATACAGATTCTTGTACTGTTGTCAAGCAGGAATGTAGGATGCAGTGGAGGGGTACTGAGATAGTTCACACTTGATAAATATAAGAAGTTTTTTTCCATAAACTTTGTACTGTATATTCAGATGGCATTCTTTCTTATTGTATGGCAGGTGTGTCCACCGTCACAATGCTCTTAGGTATCATTGGTAACACATAACACTTGCTTCAATTCAGGCGTTTCTCCCATATCAAGATGATATGCTGTCATATGACCGAATAACTGAGGAATCCTGGGTTAACTAAGTATGATTCTGGAAGATGCTGACACAATTTGCATTTGCAGAATAGAGAGCATTATAGAGAGAGCACTGTGCAGTGATGGAGTGTTGCATCACAGTGAATGGCATCATAAACCCTTCTAATACTTGCAATTCTTCCACATGTTGAACAAAACAACTCACCAACTTGTCAGTATTGTGTAATATGTTGCTATTGTTGTTGCAGATGCCTGTGGAAGGGTTCCAGGCAAGCCCACAACTCCAGCCCCTGTCCCGGACACCACGACTGAAGCCTTTTCACATCGGAAGCCATGTACTGATAGTGAAAAGCACAAAAAGGGATGCCTCCAAAATGGAGAATGTTTTGCTGTACATTTAGGTGGAAACAGAACACTATCTTGCAAGTAAGTGACATAATTTTTAGCAGGGCAGAGAGTTAGTTCAGTCAACAATAAATGGTGAGTTAACAGTAACAGGATTCTGTAGTTCTTGCTTGTTTTGTGTTACAAATTTTGAAAGTTGTAAAGCAACATAGTTTGGTCTGGTAACAACCGTTAGCCAGTTTATATGCGTGTCAAGTTAACTGACCCTTATCAGCTATGTGATGTGGGTGTCCAACTATCAGCAGAAAGTTGCCGGACTGTGATGCTCCCACTATTGATGACACTATTGGTAACTGGATCCTGCTCCAGATGAGTTAGGTCACTGAAGGCCACTGTATTCTTGATAGTTAGCCGCATCACTGAGACTCACTATAAAATATGGAGGAAAGGTAGCCCCTTGCAGTCTCAGATTAGAATAGTCAATAATTATGCTTTTGATTAAGAGTTGTCAACAAATGTTGATTTGAGGATTATAATGAGTGAGTATGGTTTAACGCCACCTTTAGCAATATTCCAGCAATACTACGTCCGGGGACACCAGAAATGGGGTTCACACATTGTACCCATGTGGGGAATCGAACCTTGGTCTTCGATGTGATGAGCGAACGCTTTAACCACTAGCTAGGCCACCCCACCACCCCTTACGCCACAATGAAGCACATGTAACATGCCTATGTTCATTTAGCTGTCACTGGGTACAAGGCAGGATGAGATGGATGACAGTTAAGCTTCTTATTTGCACCCTGATTATAATGTGTTGCACATATATATATATATGTGTCTTTGTGCCTGTACCATGTAAATTGGATTTTATATATATATATATACCAGTGTATTATGGGTGTTACTTTGATGACAAAGAAAACAACACATGCTTTCTGAAAGGTGGATATTGCTGATATTCTGTTCACACAGGGCACATGATGTGTTTCACATATTGTGTATTTGTTTCTTTCAGGTGTCCAGAGATGTTCACAGGTCAGAGATGTGAAGAGCTATCACCTGATATCTTCGAAAAATGTAAATACCTTTTCTGGCTATATATCTGTTGTACATGTGAACCTTTAACTTGATTTAGTTCCTAGTTGGAAGACATAGACCTGAGCTACCCCTGGTATAGCAGGACACAAGATTGTTACCGGTACACTTCTCAGCACTGTTGCATATATCTCACCAAACCAGAACAGATAAACCAACTGATACAACACGAATCAGGATACATAAACTCAGGACAATAACTTGTAAACGATAAAAACATGTGGTTGATTCTGCAGAATTTGATCATATGTAAAATCACCTATGATACATATATATTATTGACTGAAATTGTTGTGAATCAGAGATGTTTACTGTGATTTACATGTATATCTACTTCCTATTATTGTAAGAACAGAGAAAACACACTCTTTCCATTCATTTAAGCATTTATTAAAAATCACATGCCTTGTTTTTTATGCATTCTGTCTGTGTGTAATATCTATCCCATTCATTATGTGGACATTGCATGTCACCTATTCGAATCCACAAGCATATTACATCTTATGTTGCTATGTGCACCAGTATATTGTAAGTTTAATCATGGAACAGAAACTATTTATGAAGGTTTTCAATACAGTTTTTTGAGTATCATATTACAATAACAAACTATGTTAAGACCATATCCTTTTTCTTAATTAGGAGAACTGCCAACCCAGATATTATGAGAAATTGAACAAAAATGCTAAATGAAATATGCCATACATGTAATTTGAATGAAAAAATCTTTTTGATTGAGTACATATGTGCCTCAAACAGTTTTTCAGGGAAATGATTTCCCACAACAGTTATGTTATGCAGTAACCTGGCATATGATTGACAATGGTTATTTTAAAAACTGTCCAAAAGATCTTATTTTGCATTTGCTTCCTTAACTTATCCTTAGTTCAACATGGTCAATGGCCATACTGTAGGCACACTTTGTATATCTACACCTGGAGCATGGCACAGGACAATACCTGTGTGTTTCTGGGAATGGACTGAGACTGGTGTGTTGATATACATTGTATCAGGAAATTTCAGCACCTATCTTTTTAAACTAGTCTTTATTTTGACACTCCTCTTTCATTGATGGCTATACAGTATCGAACCTCACCTCTATATGACATTCTGAGTTCTAATTCTGACAGCAAACTTATGAATATGAGCAACATTTGTTGTTCTTGTCAAGGAAATGTTTACAAAATACATGTATATAGTTTCAAACTTTCCTAAGTCATGTTATCAACTTTTTCTTGTTCTTATGACCCTGGAGTGGAAACAACCTGGAAAAGGCCCAGATTCTTGTCTCCGATTCCAGACCTGTTTGCCCGGGATCATGACACTCTGGCAATCTCAAGGGAAGGACAGAAAGCTTACACATTCCCACCAACAGGCCTCCTTCCTTGGGTTCTGCATGAACTTCAGGCAACCAAGAAGATACTTTTGCTTTTGGTTGTGAACTTTTTTGCCATTGAGAAGTTGGTTAATGAAAAACCTCAGAAACATCACAGATCGGAAACTGCTGGCCCACCTGCTAAGCGATGACACCCTGATCCATCCACATTCCAGACCTCTTCATTGCTCAGACGTTACGTTTTCACGTTTGGTGCATTTTCACAGATCTGTGATAGCCAAAGGATATGCTGAGAGAGTCTCGTTGGCTCATCGAACACCTACACACCTATCGACCCTCCAGGCAAGCCTGGTATAACAGCATGGAAGAGATCCACACATACTTGCCAGCCTCTACTCTAATGAACAATTATGTTAGTGAAGTATGAATTGTGAATCCTCCTGAAAAATAGCAGGATTCAAAGTGTTCCTCTCCTGTGGTCCTTGACTGTTGGTGACTGAGTTTAGGTGAAGGTCGCTGGATGGGATAGGAGCAGAACGTTAAATGGAGAGCTGACCTGAACTGTCCCATCTCATATCGTTCAGGTGTCTGCAGAGAACTCGCCAGCTGGGACTGAGGACCAGTTTGTCCTTTGACAAATGATATGGAAATCATGTAACTTGGGACTTCCCACTCGGTTGGAGTTTGTTTTTATGAAACAACCCATCACAAGTTGAGCCTGTGATCTGAATGTCTGTTCAGCTTTTGAGACTCCTACTCATGGTTGTCCTCTTCCTGCAGACCAGGGTAAACTGCAGCCCCAATCGGATGATAAGTGCATAACGTAAGATAGGATACCATTAAGGTGGGAGTCACATGGTCGACTGGAGCAAGACATATGCTTTGCTTGAGCTGACAGTAACTGCATTCAACAATAGATGGAGCTTCAGGCAAGGTGTTACAAGAAGCTAAAAACTTTGTTCCAGGTCATCTCCACTCCAGGATTGGGAGAACAAGAGAAAAAGCATAATGTGAGATAGCACAAGCATTATATAAATGTACATTTAATAAATAGATAAAATTTTCCAATATGATCATCTGTTGCAGTACGAGAGGAGGAGAAGGTTGTGACAGCCAGCATAGCAGCCGGTGTGTCAGTACTCATCATTTCATTGACAATGGGGATAATATATGCTGTTGTCAAAGTTAAACGAAGACGGAATCGCCAGGAGACACGGCTGAATGGGGTTCCAAAAAAATGGAAATCTTTTGAGGCCAATAAATGAGGTAATGTCAACATTTTCAAATCATGTTAATGGAACTGCTATCACGGGTTGTTTGTGGTTGTTAGTTGTTCATGAGCTGAATATTTGTTCTAGTATGTACACTTTCAGTAATATTTATAATGTCTCAGGTATTTCCTATCTATCTGCATTTAAGATGTGTGTTTGACACAGTTTCAGTGGCTACTTGGTTTTATCTCTTTATAATGATACTTGTGAAATATTCACCTGTTTTGGCATGTTCATTAAAAATGTTTAATATTTCAAAGCACTTAAGGTGATGTCCATTTGTCCCACACAGCAGCATTCCAGCTGTATGACAGCAGTCCGTAAATTGAGTCAGAACCAGACATGTGATCAACATCGTGAACAGTAATCTACGCAATTGTGCACCCTAATATTAATAAATTATACAACCTAATTGTATGCAGCGAAATTGGAAAAGTGGCTAAATGTGAACAATTTCAAACTTGATTTTAACCTTTTTTCAGAATGATAGCCCTGATGAAGGAGATGAGTCAATAACAGAAGATGAGAAAAAACAGACACTTTTATACAATAACCACCTTTTAAATGACATACACAACTGCAACAGAGAAACAAATGTATGATCAAGACAACCAGGGGTGGCCATCTTGTTTTCGTTATGTGACCTTGACCCTAGCATTTATCATGTGACCCCATGTAAAGCACACATCAAGAATACTTCATCGTTCATATCATTATCAATGTTGGCACCAATACAGTGGGCCATATACAACAAGCATATATGAGTGCCATAGAGTAACAACTGAAGTATATATGATATTCCGAAGAACAGTTTTAGTGTGACATCGGTTAAAAGCCACAAGAGAGAAAATGACAAGAATGTATGAATGATGAATCATCCTTATGCAATTTCCATACTGTGCAACGCCTGGAAACCAGACAGTCGTGGAATTCAGATAGGTGGAAAGATGATGGATATATGGCAACTACATCAGTACACCTTCAACACAGACGACAGTACACATCTTCCTGGAACATGGATTACCTTGTTTGTGAGCCAGATTGAAATCTACATGTGATGATGCTTGTTTCCTTTGGTTGTGAAATGGGCACGAGCAAGTCACAACAGTGATGATAGGACATCAACAGCTAATTTCTAGGTTTTGTAACCTACAACTACAAGCTTAGAAACAAATGTGTTCACAGATTCATGGAGACCCTTCTTGTTTTTTGGCTAGTCAGTGATTTTGTTCAGTTTGAAACCAAGAAGATGGCACCCCTGTTGCACCTTCTGATTTTAGTCACAAAACTGACTGGAAGGATTGTGTTTCTGACGGCAATGGGACAAATGAAATGCATTGCCCACAGGGACTGCTCTTTCATGGAAAAACAGATTCTGTGATCTACAGTTGGTGAATTGATTCTGCCAACTGGCAAGTGGCCATTACTGTATGTATATGACCTTTAATGATTGATCTGTGTGACCTTTGTCACACATGACATGTGACATGGTGACCTTTGACACAGTGTGACCTTGATCTGTGACACAGTCCAAAAACATATCACGGCTGATAACCTCTTACTATCACGAAATGCCTTGTTTTTGAAACAAGTGGTGCTTTATGGACTTTCATATTTCATATTTATTGGTTTAATCTACTGAATGTATGTCTAAATTATTTTTAAGAGCAAACTAGGCAGATAACATATAGTGATATGTATCCAGAAATGATATTGAAGAATTTAGCAAACAAATCTTCACGTCTTTTGCATTAGAAGGCGATGAAGTAACACTGAGTTCTTTTCCCAGTTTTAGAAGCAAGTTCTAGCAGAAAAACATTTTTTCTTAGGTATGTTCTACCCTTCCCCTAAATTCTTAGAAATAGTACGCAAAATACTATTGAACTTATTAAACAGGCCAGACATTTTTTTCCTTTATGGTGGGTTTACGGATTTGATAAGGCAGGTGAAAAAAAGCCCATGATTTTTTACTTGGATATGTGGGTAATATGAAAATAGGAAATCCTGGTCTGGGTTAATAAATCTAATATCTGATAGCAGTATCTTATTGGGATTTCATTATCAAAGCAATCTTAGCAAATGGTAGTCAAAAAGCCCTGAGTGTTCTGATTGTTTTTTCTGACTTTTCAATCCGTAAACTAAGCCCAAAAAGAACCAAACACTGCAAGGCCTTAGCTTTAAATTGTGATACATTCAGTTTGTATACATACATTTTTATGCCAGATCAATGTTAGAGCTTGTTTTACAACTTATCAAACACACATTAGATCTGAAACAAAGTGGAACACTGAAGAACAAGCAAAAATATAAATATCTTTATTAAAAAAGGAATCATCCAGATAGTTTGTTAAAATATACACCAGAAAGGTTATTTAGAAAAGCATAGTTTCAATAAAACAACACATTTTACTCTCTGGACATTCATTTTCAGAAAGTTTGCAGGCTGTCATGTTTGATAAAAACAAACTACCTTTTGATCAAAATATCTCACTGCAAAAGTAAACTCTTCTAAATACTGTAATAGAAAAGCTGTTATTTATCAGGTGTTTGTAATACGTAAGGATAAATTCATGTTTTATTACTGTCATGATACATTTAGAATATTCTACTACAACTACTATTGGCCACCTGGCCAAAATATTGAATACATTCTGTTTGTTTAATAATAAACTTAGTCTGGCCTGAACTTAAATGAACAAACATGCACAATGTCCTTGAGAACCAAAGCGTATGTGTCATTTGGCAGGTGATAGTTGTACAATAGTGCCATACTGATGTGGAAACATACCATGTTTGTTATAGTGAGACCTTAATAACATCCTGAATTATGCAAGTTGCTTGATGTAGATATAATACCTGTCAACATGTGAATGTGAGATTTTATCAAGGGGAAGTCATTTTATAAAGTTTTTAGCATATTAATCATTTTATTAGAATTGTCCATTGTTTATGCTTGTGTACTCATATTGTTTGCATATCTGTTACAGATTGTGAAATTTTGTTTACCTTTCAACAATTGACCAAACTTGTTAATCAAGAACATCTATCTATACAAATATGTAAGCATGAACCAAATATTTCTTTTATTCACTTTTGTGTGTGTTCTAATCTAGATTTGTGTTACTATTCTTTTGCAACTTATTCAACATGTAAAATAAAGGATGCGCAAACAGTTCTTTAGCATAGCTTCTTAGGTATTTGAGTATTATTTGGAGCAAAAAGAAAAGTGTCATACTAACTGAAAATCCAAATTTGCCAGTTCATTTAAAAAAGCAACAAAGTAACTTTCACTAATCATTAGAAATCTTTGCATAAAGCAGAACCCACTGCAAGTTCCTAACTATATTCTTAGCATGTTTTCCATAAATTACTCTCATATAGGGATAATTCAGGTGTCTACAAAAGATAAGCACATCCTGTCCCAAGGATGGAACCCATCACAAACACATGTGAAGGCAAGTCAATTGTTCAGCTGAAAAACATGGAGAACATGGTACAAGAATAAATAGGGGAATGCATCAGACATATGTTTTGCCAAAGCAAAGTTTCTGCGTTATAATGAATTGTAGTTAAATTGCAATGTTTTATTGTGGTTATCTCAAGATTATCTCAAAATCACCCAAATGATAATATCAAAGTAAACCAAATTATTATTCCCTTGCACCGTGCAGACTACACAAAGTAACACAGGCTCTGAAACATAATTCATCTTGAGCATGTACAAGCCAGTAATGAAACAACTCATAATTCAACTGCTCATGTCAAACTTGATGTTTGTTGTTATATTTTATGCAGTTTGAATTGTCAGAAAGCCAAACAATATCTCCTTGATATTAGACTTTACTAAATGAATAAACTTCAAAGAATATAGCAGTGTTCATGTATTTTTTCATATCTTTCTTTTTTGGCTCATAGATACAATGTCGTGAAACGTTAGACATAATGCTATTGTAGGGATGATATGATGTTTCAAAAGTACATTAGGCCTAAAAAATAAAGTTGTGGTTCCGATTACCCGACCGACCCTTGAATTCTGGTGCTGACCCTAGATTTTTTAAGTGGTGTAAATAAAATAAGCATTCAGATACCATTGTTTTTTCCCCGGCACCGATGGACATCGGTCATTCTGATAGAGAAAGTCGACATGATGTCAGCAAGCTTGATTAAGTAAACAATTACACATTGATAAATGTGTTATTAGTTTGTACTTTACTTCTAAAATAAATGTAAAAAAATATATTCCTACCTACTCTAAATTTTAAAGAGCTGTAATCGGGAACAACAACATTTTTTTAATATGGCCTTATATGAACAAATTTTAATAGGTAGGTCTCTAGTAGAAATGTCAGTTGACTGTATTCACATGGCACATTGGTTAATCTTTATTATCATTTTGATCACAGTCATGAATCTTTTATGCATCTGTTGCAGCAGTTTGAGGATGAACTGTGAGCCAGTCAGAGTAAGCATTATATATAGTAACTGAAGATGTTGCAACCAGCAAGCAAACAGTATTCCTTCAGACACAGAATTTGGGTATGTCACATATCCATTTAGTGCTGTTTGATGTAGAAAGCTGTTGTCAAACTACCAGAGGACTTGCTGGTAGGCCTTGGGTGGCAGGGTGAGCAAGTGGTTCATACAGATAGCTTGGGTTTGATTCCCAGATTTCTTGGTATCCTGTGATGTGTGATGCCTGGATCATTGCAAAAACATCCAAAATCCACCCTTGCTCACTCACTCATTCCAAACAGGCCTGCCTGCTGCATATGACCGACAAGTAAATTTGGAATTAAATGAAATTTCAGTGGAGTCTGTGTTACTGTAAAAATTGTTAAATCTTTTGCAAAATAAATAGTATCTAAAATAGATAATAGAAGAGACCTGACCTGCTTCAGAGAACAACCTAAGCATGTTTCTTTACTATTGCACCCATCTGATTCCTTCTACTAAAATATTTACATTTGATTTTAAGCATTACTCTTGATGAAGCAAGTAAGACATTAAGTTTACTTAATACAATTTTCAAGCTAATAGTAATAATTGTGTCTGAATGTTTTTCTCATATTCTGGAAGGAAAGATACGCATATTATGATAAATAAACAGAAGGTTAGTCATTACAAATGCTAAAGCCTGCAGAGTGTATGCAATCTCTGGATGCATTTGTCTTAAAAAGGATTTGCCTAGTTGTGCTTTCAGGTGCATGCAGTACACACTTAATGTAGAAGCTACACTGCCTTACACCAATCAAAGGATTGCTGATGTTGTCAGCGAACCTTTGTGTTTCTTACAGCAGGAAATTATTACTTGAACATGTCAGTAGGTTGACAGATGGTTTCATCATTTTGGTTTGAGGATGTAGCAGGTTTCCAAAGAATCCAATCAAGAAATTCATGTTGAAGTTTGTTTTTAGCATTTTGTGAATTATTCATTAGGGTCATGAAAGCGGCCAATTAAGAAAGTATGCCTCACATGAGACTTCCATGTGATAACTGTTGACAATTGTTGAAAGTACTGTTGAGTTTTGAAAATGACAGGTCTGTTAGCCCATCGGTTGCTCATTATATTATTATAGTACATCTGTGTGTCTGTGTAACACATACTCATATGTTTTGTAAGGACTTGGTTTAATGTCATTGCAGCTCAACTGAAACTTAAAGGGAAGTAAATACTGAAACAGTACTTTTTTAAGTTTTTAAGAAGTACTGGTAATGTAGTAACATTGTAGTGAATCTGTAAGGGACATTTAATTAATCAGATATTTCAAATGTTGAACTAATTTAATGATGGGTACAATGTATGAAGTCCATTTCTGGTGTTCCCTGCCATATTGCTGGAACAATGCTAAAAGTGGCTTAAAACTAAAACTCACTCACGCATTCATTAATTTAAGGATTTCGCTAATGTCAAATGTACTGACTCTCGGATAAATTTCCTTGACAATTTTGCTTATGATGCTTGTAGTGTTAACATATCAAAGTGGACACATTGAGGTAGAAGGTAATTTCAGTCAGCAGAACTATTCTATATTCTGGTGACCATTGTGTCATCTTACCTGAGTGATATTTATATATTTTCATTGCATCAAATCCTTATAACAGTCATCTCATTAGCACATACTGATTTCATATCAATATTAGGGCAGATTAATATGTTTTTCCCATTTTTGACTTATCATATGAATTATTTTATTTGCCATACTAAACCATATTAATTTTATTTATTGTTTTGTTTAAATAGTGGGTAATCATTTGTATTGGATATTAAACATTCAGATTCTGGTATATTTAATCTTATTAAATTCCTAGATTTAGTATGTAGTAACCAAGTTTTTGTCCAAAGTCCAAAATGTTTGTCATTGCTCAAAATGAAAAACATGCAAACTTCATACTGAATGGAAAATGATCATATGCAGTTCACAGTTTGAAATTAGTTGTGATAAGATACTCCTTGCCAGGTTCATTTATTAAATTAATTTGTTATTTGTTGTTTATTTGCTGACAAATGATAGGCTTGATGTATTGATTTATTTTAGCAATAACCCTTTCAATAAACCATAGCATTTCATTCAGTGTTCGGATCCAAAGTTTTCTTTAAGAATGCCTGAAAAACTGCAGTTTCCATTTTAAATATCTTGAAGCTTAAGTTTGCCAAAATGTGAGCTTTTTTGAAAAAATTTGTTGAAAAGAAATTTATCTGACTTTCAGATTGATAATATTACATGTGCATGTGTAGTTAAGAGAAATAGTTGAATGAATACTTATTGGGTTTTTAAGTCTGTTTTTGATAGCTTATGAAACATGAGTACTATCTACATGTAAAAAGACAAAACTCTAGCATTGTTACATATGTGCTTACAGGTATGTCTGATATCTTGTTTTGGGGTTTATGCTGCGTGTAGTACATTTTTGAAATGCAGTGAAAGAATTGTTGAATTTGTAAATAAAATGATTTACATGTAAAAAATAATAAATTTTTCAATGTAGGTGATTGTTTGTTATTATATTGTCATCATACATCACAAAGGACTAAAAGCATGCAGTTGAAGAATACATGGACGCATCAAGAACACCAGAAGACTAATTGAAAAAACGCAGAGGCCATGAAACAGAACATTGTAGCAGACACATAGATCAGTGGTCAAAGACACTACAACAAAGTTTGTAAAGTTGTGTATCCTAAATGAGCTAGGATTGTGTATTTGGATTCCAATCTGGCCCACTTACAGGCATTGGTCTGTCATTTTACTGTTCTTATTTGTCTTCACAGTAGTAGTACTAGGGCTGGGACAATACACTATGTCACAATACGATACGTATCGCAATATTTTACCTGCGATACGATATGTATCACGATACATACACCTTAAAAGAATGACACAGTATTAAGATTTAAAATGATATATTTCAAGGTATTTGTGTATAACAATAACACGATTGTACTAAACAAACAAGTAACTCTATCATGCTTGCATATGTTTCACTAAATAAGTAAATTTAAAACATGTTTGAGATAATACTGTTTTGAAAAAAAGTTGTGTATCATTTTGTATCGATACACCAGTCGACGATACGATAGCTGTATCAAACTTAAATGTATCATGATGTATTGGTGAATCATCCCAGCCCTAAGTAGTACCACTAGTTATCTGACTATGAACTGTACCTCTTTGTCTTGTCACACTTTAGGGGTAGAACCGAATTACAGGGGTAGTTATGCTTTAAACCCCAAAGAGGAGGGGAAATGTTATTTTGTGCTATAGGTGAACTGAGCTCAATCCAGCTTGATGTCCCAGTTGAAGTTTGATTTAACTTGGTTAAACACTTTTCTTGATTATCCTAACACAAATACAACATTTCAGTTGCCCAGATACAGTCAAATTTGATGCCTTCATTGGTTAGTTAAAAAACACCCTCTTGAATAGCAGACACACTGTCAAGTTGAATCTGTCAGTTGAAAAGCAATGCCACCTCTTTGTGAATGGAGACAGCGTGCTCTAATAATTTTGCAATACCAAATAAGGTTATGAAATAAGAGTAAAGTTTAAATTATGCTGAGCAGTTGTTACGGACAATTTGTGTTAATAGTTAGCTACAAATGATGAATCTATGTTTTTGCTGCAAGTTTTAGAAGTTTTACCTCAAAGAAAATATCCCATCATGACCTGCTTATGACAACACCTGAAGTATTATCAGTACACATATCTCTCTCCATTAACAACCCGTGAAAGTCCGGGTTAGAATGAACCTTCAGTAACCCATGCTTGTTGTAAGACGTGACTAACGGATCGGGTGGTCAGGCTTGGTGGCTTGGATGACACATGTCATCGGTTCCCAATTGTGCAGGTTGATGCTCATGCTGTTGATCACTGGATTGTCTGGTCCAGACTTGATTATTTGCAGACCGCTGACATATAGCTGGAATATTGCTGAGTAAAACTAAACTCACTCACTCTCTCATTACCACCTTAATGGGGAATTTAGTCACAGCACAAAAAAAACTCAAACAAATTCTGTTGATTTGAAGCAAGGGTTGATAGCTTTTCTAATATCCTTCCTGTAAAGAAAGACATTGTCTGATTTGAAGCAGTGACCACCCAGGAGGATAGTAAACCTCTTCGCTCTTAATTATACAGGCAATATACTGTAGGTACATGGTTGACCACAGGGTGGACAAGCTGTAAGGATGGGTGACTATACAAACCGATTAACTACTCATACCATGACAGATTAACTACAGTAACATGAAAGAAGTGGATGGTCCTTAACTTCTGTTGAGTAGAATATAAACTGACCTGGTTTCTTGGCCAGTGAAACATTGGTAATATCCTCCCACCATAGGCGCCCGGCTCTGATATGTTTATAAGTATGACCTATATATATAAGATCTTACATCTTATATATAAAGGTCATACTTATAAATATATCAGAGCTGCACTACAAACAATAAAACATTCTTGTACATCTCAGGAGAACAGGGTGGGAGGCATAGGCACCCGGCTCTGATATATTTATAAGTATGACCTATATATATAAGATATCAGATCTTATATCATATATATATATGTCATACTTATAAATATATCAGAGCCGCACTATAAACAATAAAACATTCTTGTACATCTCAGGAGAACAGGGTGGGAGGCATAGGCGCCCGGCTCTAATATATTTATAGGTATGACCTATATAATAGGCAAGGTCATACTTATAAATATATCAGAGCCGGGCGCCTATGCCTCCCACCCTGTTCTCCTGAGATGTACAAGAATGTTTTATTGTTTGTAGTGTTTTTTTCTCTACATATCCTGTGAAAATTAGATTGGCCGAAGTATCACCATGAAAATGGTTTCCTGGAAAATGAAATTTTTGTTGTTGACACCTCTTAAAAACGTCCTAATATCTTTGAAGAGGAACAATGTTTATGGATCGACAAGTTGTTCATAGCAATAGATGCGACGTTCCCAAGCTAAAATACATATAGCATTCACATACATGAACCCTGTTCAGGCAAAAATACTGCTTCAGTACAGTCTTGGAATTAATAAATGTTATTTCCTAGAGTTATGGTTCTGTTTTATGTGAGGAAAAATATCATGCAGTTTCAAAAATTACACTAACCTTAAGACGGCTTCCGAACATTAATGGAAGGGAGGTAATTCATATCTCAGTACATGTTGCAAGTGAAGCGTCCGATATTGTTCTCATACAGCACGTTTTTCGTGTATTTTGAAAAAGTACTTAGGGTAAGACCGTTCTGAACTACTGAACTATTATATGAACAGAATACATTGGATACCTAAGTATTATGATATTTTGAAGAAATAAAAATAATTTTGAGTAATAGTCCATATATGTATTGCATTTTAAATAATAAATATATGTTTGGCCTGGATTTTGACAAATGTTCAGTCAGTAACTTAAGGACTTATTTTAGCAGTTGTTAGTTTAATCGTATTCTTTCCACTGTTAGCCAATCAACAGCGATAACGTCATCAAAATCGTTATCGTCTGCTTGTGATATTTTTCTTTTTGTCCATGACAGATACGAATATTGTGAACTTGAATGTGAAACTTAACCAGGTGAACTAATATACATCAGAGTAGGGATCTCCCCCGTTGACATTCACACATACATATCAGGGGGATTTCAAAATTTGTGTGAGAAGAATCCGAATTGATCAATGTAATACACACGTATTCCGTTTCTTCAAGCAAGGTAGGTATTATGATTCATTTTGCAAATAGTAGTATTCCCTGAAACCGTTCTAATTTTGAAACAAAAAGAAGGAAATATGGTTTCTTAAAAATTCAATTTTGATACCACATGTTCACAAACACACATGGTAAATAGAAATGCTATTAAAGCTACAGCTTTCTGTTCTAATTGTTGCGTCAATAATCAAAACAATTTGTAAAACGGAATAAATAGAGGTGAGGTGTCCAGGTCAGTCATTTTGTAATTTACATCTACCTGTCAGTCATCGTAATTTTTTCACTGGTTTCTTGTAGTGTTTCTCTCCATGGAGCGTTGTGTCTACACACCCATGAAAGCTTTCTAATGTAGATGTTGAAAATGAGCTTCAATAAATAAACAACGATTCTGACCAAACTTAGTATGAGCAAATATCACTGAATATAAAGCATTGTTTACATTGATATATATATATATATTTATATATATATTGGTTGTCGATATATACTAAAATCACCATTTAAAAAATGTAAACGTAGAAGTGACTGCCTGGACATTGCCATTCCAATTCAGTGCCGTTCTTAAAATTGTTAATTTCAGTCTGAGTCAATGTGTTGTTGCAATTAGTGCTTTACGTTTTATTAGAGTAAAAGTCAGTTTGATATGGATAGATAATATCTTATTTCATAAACAAAATGACACCAACGCTAAACACGGCTGAAATCACTGAACAATATTTTTTGAAGCAGTGGTAAAATATCTATATCATGCTCATGGCTTCTGTTGCCACGTTTGAAGTCATCATCACTCCAGCTGTACTACACCAGAACGTGTCATACCAGTTTATTAAAACAGGAACAACGACCCATGTCAACCCGATACCATTTAGTACGACCAGCTACAGATATAAGGGACCGTTCATAATTTATGGCGGGGTGGGGGTTGATGATTTTAAGGGGGTCACCCTTCTTGTTCTGGGGAGGTAGAGGGGTCAGCAATTTTATTCACATGTACTGGGGGTTGGTGGGGAGGTCAGCAATTTTGAATGTAGAATTATTAAAAAACATGGTTATAAAATCACGGGGGGGGGGTGTGTGTGTGTGTGTGTGTGTATTGATTTTTGTACATGACATGCAGGGGGGTGTCACTTACTTTGTACATAAATTTCGGGGGGTGGGGAGAAGGGGTCATTCACATTGTACATGCTTCTCAATTAAAACCATCATCACACCACCCCACCCCTAGCCATAAATTATGGACGGTCCCCAAGGTTCTTGGGGAATTATGTAACCAGCATGGGCAAACAATATTAATTCCCATATGGGGCTATGATATGTCCTAAAGCTAGAGACTCCAAACAAATCACTGTAATGTGGTGTCTAATGCACCAGGAACAGGTTTCAAGTTGTACATTGTATGGTCGACCATCTACGGATGACTGAAGGTGGTTCGGTGTTCTATTTGGTGAGCACAATGGTTTAGATCAAGGTCTTTCGAAAGGGTATTAAGTGAAATTGAAAATAACCTTTATCTCCGTTTCAAACTGCTGCAAAGATAACTTAGTATTGCACCTTTAATATAACTTTTAATTTCAAATTTTGATGTGCCCTTTTCATAGTTTACTCTAAAAGTAATTTATATAAAATCATCTTTAAGAAAAACATACGTTCTCTTTAGTTAAATCAAATAAAAGTTCACCTTGAGTTTTTTTATTCTTAAAAGCACTGTATGATAAATATGAATTTGATCACTGTTAGTTTTAAATTTTAGTTTACATTTGATGTACCAAACACTTGAGCAGAAAGTTCCAATATTATGTTTCCTGTGTTTCCATGGTCACTGGGCACCGAAGATAACACCACCTACTGAGAAAGGCACAGCGGGAACATTGAGGTAAGGGACACTTGTAAGTTTCTTCTTTTTGCTTATTTTCAGCCTATTGCTTGAAAAATTCATATCTTCAAATCGAAGTTTCATAAAATCCATACGCTCTGCACTCTCCACAAATGAAGCTGGTTAGGAGGCAACAGAGATTTGATCTCGGTTGCACCTCAACTATGTACCAAATCAATGCAGATAACCAGAATGTAGAGATTTCGTGACAAAACAGTAATAATTTTCTTTTCTTATGCTTATCAGTCTGTTTTGCATTTTCAATGCAATGAATACTTCAGCACGACACTGGGATGAAAGTCTCCAAACGCCTTTTTCCGCGGTGTCTGTACACCTGTACTCCTTTGTATGCTGTTAAATGTTGTGGTATGGGCAACACAAGTAAACCTAGAAGTACATTATTTAACACACACCCATACGCACACACGCACGCACGCACGCATTGATAGAAACTGATATTACGTGGACCCCAAAGTCTGTATAACTGTATATTTGTTACTCTCAGACATCGTGTTTTAGTTTGGTACAGGCTATACATATTTAGGGTGAAGGGGTCACTATAAGCGTTTCCATTGTTCAGGTAAAAATGTGTTTTGTAAGAGCCGACGGAGAGCGCAGCTTTGGACTGTTATATGAAGAGTGATATGGTAGTCCTGCGGGGAGGTATGGAGTTTTATCTGGCTGCATTATCATTCTGCAGTAGATCTTTACTCATGCAGCAGACCATTCGATCTACAGGTCAACATAGATATGTTTGTTGGTTGTTTTATGCCGCACTCAGCAATAGTCCAGCTGTATGGCGGCGGTCTGTAAATAATCGAGTTTGGGACACACAATCCAGTGGCATCGATCTACCCAATGGGTTAGGTGAGGTGAAATTGGGTTTAACGTCGTGCTTAAGAATATTTCGCTCATATGACGACGTGCATGCGTGTGTATGTGTATGTGCGGCTGCTTGTACTAGCCCAGACTGAAGCTGGTTTTATTGTGCTAGCCCACTGAGATACCATGCCGCAGTGAAGCAGGAATACCCCTCTCAGACACATTATACTGACTCCGAGCCGACCAGTCCTTGTTGTATCCATTAATGCCGTACGCCAGGCAGGGACCAACAAGTACCATATTTTAACTTTTTTTGGTATGACGGGGCCGGGGATCCAACCCGCGACCTTCCGGTCTCCGGGCGGACGCTCTAACCACTACACCACGGAGGCGGTCCTACCCAATGGGAATACGATGATGTGTGTCAACAAAGTCAGCGAGCCTGATCCCCCGATCCGGTTTGTCGCCTCTTACGACAAGCATGGTTTACTGAAGATTAATTCTAACCGGGATCGTCACGGGTCAGCTATGGTACAGACTCACTATTGGTGACTGCAGTGAAATACACACAATCACCCTCCCAATTGTCAAATTTATATGTCGAGGACAGGTCTTTTGAGTTTAAGAAGTTACAATCGGTGGAAATGAGAAAACGTTAGCCCTCTCAAAAATAGGTTGTCCTCATTGAAAACGTCACATGAAAAATGAGAGAGGTGAAACTGTTGACCTAGAACTACTTTGTCAAAACGAAAAACATTGTTCTATGTTTGCACTCAAGTGTGTCACCTTGATCACATTAACAAATACTTTCAGTGTTTGTATATCTGGTAATAAATGAAATTCGAAGAATCAAATTTAGAAATGTATGTCGTAATGATTCAGAAACAGTAACCAGATTGTACGATATTGTTTTCCTAGTCAGTGGAGTACGGTGCATAGTATACCTATTAATCTCATCTGTGTAAAATTGGAAACACAACTGCAGAATTGTGTCAGTATTTACCCATATTTTGACAGCGTTCACGCAACATGTGTGGGGCATAGCGTTGTGGTAGAGGGTTAATCACATGGCTGTGTGCAATGAACACGTGTTGGTCTTTAGCCGGCATAGGAATGACCTAAAGCCGTCTCTATAAAATGACGACTTTGCTGGAAAGTTTAGTTAGTCATCACATTTGGCTTGAGGACAATGTTCTGAACTAAACAGACCCGCAGAAAACCTCCAGAAACCATTGTAAAGCATGGACCTTTTTCTCATTGTATTTTTGTCATGAATCATGTGATTTTTCTGTACTACTTCACAATCATGATGCTAACGCCCAAGGTAAAAATATTGCATTGAAGCAAGTGCACTGAGTCAGTCTGTCGGTTCTGAGCATTTCCTGAAAGTTTGACCTTGGAAATAGGAACAACGAAATAATTATTTGTTTCAGTTTATTTCAGGAAACCAGGTTGTATCTGAAACCAGTGATTATAAGTCACCTTCTAAATATGCATTTATTCGGGGATATTTTAATGCCTCACTATGACGACGGTCTATAAATAGTCGTGTCTGGTCAAGACAGTCCAGTGATTGACATCATGAACATCGATCTTCGTAATTGGGATACCAGGACATGGAACGAAGAACAGTGTTTAAGCAATGTAAGTAATACTTGTGCTGTGTTTGTTCACACAACAGGAAAGCTACGTTTACATTTTCTATACCGTTTACCAGTGAACGCGTTTAATTTAATTTGTCGAATACAAGACCACTTGTAAATGCGAACACGAGAAACTCATTACATACTAAAATACGTCAAACAACGTATTCGAAAAACATATTCATGCAAATGCTGTTCATTATATTGGTACAGTTGTGGATATATGGCGCTCAACAATCAAACAATTCAGATTAGTTATGGTATTTCCAGAACAAGGAAACGATTATGAAATGCCCATAAGGCATGAAAACTATATGTTCAGTATTACATTTTCGATATAATCTTTAAACATACTCGGATAGTAATATTTTAGGCATTGGAACTTACTAAATATGTGAAGATAAACTTAAGAAAAGTTAGTAGGTTCTTCTCGTTTCTGGGAGATGCCGTTGTCTTAAAGGTTTTATGATGGGCGTTTCTCACTTCCTAGGGTTTACACTGAGACATAAAACCACGTGTAGACATACAGCTTCCAAATAACTGAAATAACACCTGTTCTACCAGCAACCAGCCCGCTTGATTATGTCATTTAGTTCAGAGCGTCATGTGTAGCATACCTCTCGTCCAAATCAGAACAAGAGCTTCTGTGTAATGGTGTGAGTAGATTCATTTTTCTTGTATCTCACCTACGGTGTACCAGCGGGGACCCCGTCCTACAACGATGTTGGCTATTATATATTACTGTAGCCGTTGTAACCCACATCTCCACATTCCAACCCCACCACCATCATAAAGCCGCATATTCCAACACGACACCGTTTCGCCACGCAACTTTAGCAAGACTATATCTAATGTAGCATCTTTTTTTTTGCCCTGACAATAGTCAATGCTAATCAGGACACGGGTAGCGTTAATGGTTCTAGTTAGACCGACCCCTGACGATGTAACAGAAGACGATCCAGCTAAATGGGTGTCGCCTACAACTTCTAGTCTCCCACCCCGTCTCAAATCCTCTTTGAGACTTGAGATCATTATTTCTGGGATAATCTCAGATGAATGGTTGTCTATAAACATTATTTTCTCTATCACATCGTTACCTGCCAGTCCGTAGTTAGTGTGGGTTTAGTGGTATGGTATTTGATATAAAATGCCGGCAAAGCAAGTGTACACCCATGTTTTTGGTGGCTAAAAATGACACCATGTTTATTCGATTCTCATATATTTATTACGGGTATCACAATTGTAAAGTTGAGTCTTTATTATAATGGTGTATATACAGCAGGTAAATCAGTACAACTCCTATCAGAGTGAGTGACATCAATTTCGCTGTGGACATTGTTTCAGTTATGCAACTGAAAGAGGTTTTTTGGCTCCATGTCGAAGGAAAACTCAAAGTGATGCAGGTCCACCAGCACAGGTAACATAGTTAAAGTCAATCCGGAAACCCTACTGACGATCCTAGGCTTCTGGCACGCATAACTCTGCAGAAGGAATTCGTACCATTTCCATGCATAGACTACCTGTCTACCTGTGTTCCATAACATCAAAAGAGTGATAAATGTCACCCTGTCAACATTGTCCTTGATTTCATCTTATAATTGTGGCAAGTTCAGGCCATACTGATTGTCCCACCTTCACGATATATTCTTTCATAAATCTTTAATGTTTTGGACAAACCAAATTTATATACCAGAAACGTATACAGTTTAGGGTTATTTGTTTTCACGCAGAGAGGGTCTCCTGAATAAGGACTGTTACATGTTCTTGGCTTCTCTTTGCGGACGTCTCGATTCTCTTTAAAATTAGCAGTATGGAGGTCGGAATTAACTATCAACGCGCTGTACATATTGATATGTATGAAAGAATGAATAATGCAGAAGCAGGCTGTTTCTACATGGTGGAAGCTTTCATTTTCATTTTCGAGCCGACAAAAGCACTGATGCATAGGTGTATGTTAATATGTTAAGCTTCCTACTTAATTAGTGCTCAGCCAAACGATGAATATATTAGATCTATAGTAACTGGTACAAAGAATTACCATGCAATGAATAGTGAAACATTTCGTCTTGGGCATCATGGGCAAAGTTCACGGCGCCTCATGCATGTCGGAGGAGGCGTTTCGGACGGGAATCAATTTGTGACAATGTTTGACCTGGTCTATTGTGTGGCATCCTTCCAGTACAACGGGCTACATGGATAGTTGCTTCTACAATCTATGCTCAGTAATGTTCTGGACACTGTGTAACACTGCTGTCTGCGGCATAAAACGACATTCAGTCGCACCTATTAATCGGATTTCAAGGTAAGATATATGGAACATGAGACATCACACATTGTATTACGAAAAAATAACAACGCAGTGATTAGATTCATCTAGCAGAGAAACTGTATTATCTTTATACTTTAGTTAGTGCATATATAAATAAACCAACACGAGACAGGAAAAATGGGGGGAGCACAAAACATCAAGCCAAGTTCACGAACAAGTGTATATGTATCGTGGGCTACACGTTGATTTATAGGATCGTAAAATTGGTCCAGTGTAGAACTATACAAACTGACATTTGTCACAGACCGCCGGGGAGAAGTAATACGACAATGTCCGATAATGACTGTTGAATCGTCTGAATGATAAAATAGCCGGATGATACATTCTATGCATAAAAGCGGCAACAGTAAACCCTGTCGGCGTCACATATCGCCCAGTGTGTATGTGTGTGAGTGATGGTGGGTGGGACGGACTGGCGTGTCCGTCACTAATTCCCCGACCTGTGAAGCGGAACCTCCCCCCACGTGGTGCATCAGTCATCCAGATTATAGGGGTCTGCAACCACCTAGGCGTTACGCCCGCGTGAGCAGTGTCACCATTGGATATGTGAGACGGCATATTAACCATATGAGATAGAGTTTCCAAACGAGTATAGTCTCTAGTTTCAAGCCGTGCCACGCGTACAGGCCTCATTCTCCAGGAACGAAGGGGTGTACTAAGGGGACCCTCGCGCCAAACACTCCCAGCGTTCGACCGCCGAGCACACCTCGAGGGTGGATAGACAAACAGGGCTAGCAGACAGACAGACAAGTGCAAAGGAAGAGTTGAGAGACTGACTGATGAAAGCAACCCTAGCGATGAATACTTTCATATCAGTTCGGTGCTTCTTCTGTTTCCTATGCGTTCTTGTGGTTGCGGTGAGTAGTTTATACATTGTTTGAGTGAAAGCAGTGAAAAACACTGCTTATTCAGCTTTTTGAGGAAGCTGCTGAAAACAGGAACAAGCACATATTGCAAGTCAGGAGAATATTTACAACAGCTTTCTTCGTTGGCGTTAAGTATTTTCATGTCTGCTCTATATTTAACTTTTGATACAGGTTCAGTTAAATGTATCTACGATTGAATTGGTAAACACTGTCATTTACACATATGTAAACTTCACATACTTATCGTAAATCATAAAATTGTCGCTTCTCCTACCATCGACTAATGATTACTTCGAAGTTTAGAATATGATCAGACATACCAAGACCATATTTGCCATAGGTTACCAAGTGTGGGAGTAGAGTAGGTTTATTATATTAAACTACGTTATCGCAATATCAGGGACATGTTTAGGTAAATGTTTAGCATGATTTCCTAGAGATATGTATTTTTGTGTTGGCTAATTTAAATTTTGACAGCATGTCATCTCTCATGTTTACTTAATGCTGTCAGGAATTGAGACATGCCCTGAATAGGTTATTTGATTAAAATATGCTTAGCATACAATCACCCACTGTTACCTCATGGTGCATCTGAAACATGGCAGTCATTGCAGACAACAGCATCCAACCAGGTAATAACAGTGTTCAGACGGACTCGTGTTCACTGTGAGATGCTCTGTGCTGTGTATGCATAGGTTGTCTACAACTACCATGAAATAGAGAACAGTTTCATCGTTTGTAATTAATGTTTAGCCCTAGCGTGCACAATGTATGTTTCATTGAGTCGAGATGAACCGCGCCTGTGTAATGGTCAGATAAAACCGTCGGTGTTTCGAGAGCCAGACGCAGAGACGAAACATATATACGAAAAAAAGTATAAGATTAGAAAGAAAAACATGTATGGGAACATTTGGAGCAGTTGATATGCAACGGATATGTTTGTTTTGCATGCTTCTCGCAGACACGAGAAGGGTCAACCTCTTTGCATGTAGGCGTAAATGTGCTTAACAGGGGGAACAATCAGTTCTGTATGCGCCAGGTCAATATCCCAGGATAGGGCAGAAGATCTTATGATATGCTAAGGGTCAGAGGAGAGACGTTTGTTTACACAGATGATGCAGATGTTTACAAGTATTTGCGAAGTGGTTTGACTGACCAGGTACAACGGTCTCTTTGATTCTGGACAGGTTACACTAAATACTCGACTGTCGGGTCCAGCTGAAACTGTAAACACCATTATGTCCGTTAACATTGGCCATTAAACGTTCTGGTCAGTTACCATGTCTGGGAATATCAAAGGCCCATTACCATTCTGCAGAATATGAGCCATAACAGTTAGTATGGCCTGACACTGTATGTATTGAACAGGGTCTGAACAGGGTCAAGTAGAGCGTGCACTTCGGTTTATCCTCTGACTTAAGTGAGTGAGTTTAGTTTTACGCCGCACTCAGCAATATTCCAGCTATATGGCGGCGGTCTGTAAATAATCGAGTCTTGACCAGGCACTCCAGCGTGAGCATCGATCTGCGCAATTAGGAACCGATGACATGTGTCAACCAAGTCAGCGAGCCTGACCACCCGATCCCGTTAGTCGCCTCTTACTCTGACTTAAGTGGTCATTTTCTCATTTCAAATGTGTGCAGTTGAAGTATGTTGCGTCTATGAAAAACCCAGTTGACATTTGTATGATCTTTAGTTTGTCAGCACCCTTGCCGCTCTTGTCGGTTTTACCAAAGTGATCATACTTCGTTCTGACCGTACTCACCACGCAATGACGCCAAGATGAAATGAGGTTTATTGGTGGTTTAATAGTGCTAGCCCACTAAATACCACACTTCAATTTAACCTGAATACAACTCACAGACAGAGTTTACTGACTTCAGGCCTACCAGCCCTTGCTTATCCCATGTATATCGAGACCAGGCATGGTGACAAAAAGTACCATATTTTAATGTCTTTTGGTATAACGCGGCCGGGGATCCAACCACCGACCTAATGCATATTATTTTTACATATTTACAGTTTGTAATGGGTATATCACTGCTAGTGAGTATTGAATAGCTAGGATGTGCTGACCAACTGGTGAAAGCGGAATGGATACGCGAACACAGGTTATCACCACAAATGGATATTGATTCACACGTGCTTAACATATTGGCATAATCTTGCATATGAGTCATCTTTAGGCGCTTATTTATACATTGATCAGAAATAGGATAGTCTCTGGTGTATGCCCTTACCTGTATGTAATGTCTGCAACATTTGATTAAAGAACATTTCGTAGTCATGTATGTGTAAGACACTGCGGTGGACAAAGTAATGATGTCTTCAGTGCCAGACACTAACAGTCTGGAAGCTGATCGTACTTCAACGAACAGAGTAATGTGATGCATATGTTAAGTCTGTTATCGCGAATCTTGACTCAGTGGTCATTACACAAGTATAAGTTGGGCGTATTTTACATGTGTTTTTTACCTTTGAAAATTAAATCACGTCTCAAAACGCAGACTTTGTTGACCCAGTAAACTAACCCCAACTGTTTTATTCTACGACAAGCTACAGTTTGGTTTGAAGATAAAAAAATTCCAGACAGATTGCCAGCTGTAAGTCTTTAGGCCTGTAGTGAAAATAGTATTGTTTTCACGTGTACACACAAGAACCCTTCCTGTCTCCTGAGGGTATGTATATAGGTGTGGTATACAGAATACGAAACGAGTGGATGAAAGAATGAATGCCCTATTACGTTGCAGACAGACACATACATTACCGTTCTGTCACGACAACCCGCACACTCTCGAGTCAGGGAGAACATTTAATTAATAGAATGAGTGTGTGAGTTTAGTTTTACGCCGCTTTTAGCAATATTCCAGCAATATCACGGCGGGGGACACCAGAAATGGACTTCACACATTGTACCCATGTGGGGAATCGAACCCAGATCTTCGGCGTGACGAGCGGACGGTTTAACCACTAGGTCACCCCACCGCCCCTAATAGAATGAACAACGTTTGGGTTACGATGACCCTGTAGGTTGGGTCACACACTGTGTCGACGTGATCATTCATGTCATGGTATTCAAACGCGATGACGTGGATAATGAATCTTTACACTATTGAACATTCAGTTGTCAATGTCGCCGCGATACAGCTGAAATACTGCTGACTTCGGTGTTTACTCATGCACTCTCACAGCGACTTCTTTACACTCATGCGAGAGTATGGAAATCATCAGCGAGAACTCCAATTCATCTGATAGCTAGGCGTAACTTTGGCGCCTGTCGTACTCAAACAAAATTCCGATTATCCTAACTCTGTACATACTATGATTCGCCGATCGTCATAGCGTCATGTTCTTTATGTTGAAATGGGTTTCCATTCTTGGCCTATTTCTATCGAACAGAATTTCTTCTCCAATACAACGCCCTTTCTCATCATATCAGCGAAATACTTGCCATTCTGGAGTGTCATAAATATTCCATTACTCGGTTCTATGTGTTGACGGTGAAAAATGTTATGAACGATGTAAATAATGTCTGTTCCTTTAATTCGACACGTACATAACGTAATCGTATCTTTTGTCTTCAGGTCACTGCCGAAGAGGAGTCCAATGGAACTCGTGAGTATTTGATTCATCACAGATTTGGTTAACTACGATATTTTTAGGTTCTCCCACATCCTAAAAGGTTAAGCCAAGCCTAATGATCAGTTAATCCTGATCTCAATGTGCTGCCTGTCACGTTATGCTAGCTTAGAATTGTGGAGTATAATTGTTTACATGTCTCTGATCTATTCATTGTTCATTCGCACTTGTCCCTTTGGGGTGCTAGATATCTATGATCGTGGCATCGAATCCTTCAAACTCCCTCAACGTCTGGTCCCTTTTTCGTCATTACTTGTTCGCGGCGTTCGTGAAAGTTGTACAAGTGCAAAACTCGCGTTACTTTTTCTCTTAGAGCGGACACATTGTGATATCAGTGTGGAACTAAAATACTTTTCAGAGCGGAGTTAAGCCATACCCACTCCTTCATTCATGTAAGAACAGCAGAATGTATTGGGATTATCTTCGAGGACGTTTCATTCACAACTTCGTGTTTCTCACATGCCTCAGTGTGCTCATGAACGGGGTTATAGAGGTAAAGGACACGCGTTTGTCATAAACAATCTTCAGGTGCTTCAGTTTGCAAGATTCGTTTAGAATAGCTGAGTCAGCGTTAAGACATACAGGCTTGCAGCGACTGGCAGAGGTCATGCATCGAGCAACGGTTAGAGGGAAAACGTTTCTGCACCGTTGCACACATTAAACAGAGTCAGGGTATCGTTTAATCTTATTTCAACACCAGTTATAATGCTCAAAAGAAAGACGTCTATTACAAATATTAGCATGTAATATTTCCCACGTCAGGTTCCTGGTTTGTCCATAAATCATAAGTAGAACTACAGCTACAGACACTCTCATACATTACAATTAAATGCCTTGGGTAGAAGCACCCATTTCATGTGCCTGATTACACATATGTTCGCTTGGGTGCACCCTAATAGATTATGCTATCCCGTCATGAAAATCAACATAAAATATGTGCATTAAATTCATATAATCTCCCTTTATACGGGGCTCAAAAGACCTAAATGTAGTGACTGTTGCAGGTGCATGTCTTGTTAAACACCAGTGCTGTGTACACATGAAGCATAATTTTCATTTAATTAATTTGAAACCGCTGTTGAAACTTCCTACATGACTAATCCCATTGCGTGGTGTATGTATGTAAACCTATGCACTTATACGGATTGAAGTGAAACAGTATTTCACGCTTTTTCTTATCCGTCTAAGTTAGTGTTTAGCGCTCCCCAACAAAATATGTTAAGGGGAACTCGTGGTATCTGAAATGGGGATCGTCTGACCGCAGTCGTAGCAAGCTGTAGTATGTTCAAAGTGCTTGGTACATTTTGCTGCCTCTCTAACTACAAACTTTGCTGATAGTCTACCATCCAATTACATGGATCTTTGGTTGTGTTGTACCATAACCACCCACATAAAGCCCTGGCAATATTATACTATAAGAAAAAGTAGGAGATATTCCACTGGTGATCGGAAAAAAAGTCAAGGAAAAAAGTCGCAAAAACCAATTTAATCAGGTTCATGACATACTGGACCTCTTTCTCTCCTCTTTCTTTCTTCCCTTCATTCATTCCATTTTGGATGATATTATTTTGGAACTAAGTTGTATGATTGTACATGGATTTAGAACATAATTATTCCAGTCACATTGTATTATGAATGTAATGCAAACACGACAATTTCATGGAAGAGTTTTTCATGATGAGCATGTGAATGTGGTTGGGGTTAAGTTTGAAATTTACAGTGAGACGTGTGAGTGTGTGCCCGAACATTTCAATGATAAAAAACAGACTGAAAGTTGTACTGATATTGTTTTATACTCGGTTATTCTGTTTTATTATCATGACATGCGGCGTCTGACACACCAGGAACGACATTTGGCATGTTGGAACTTCGAAAAGAACAGCCAAGTAATCACAATGTTGACATAGCTACCCACAGACATTGATCTTGTCGACCAAGAGCCGTTTCATCAGAATGACTGTTGTACGAGACCGTGGTCAAAGTGTCCGATGATGATGAGCTTCATAGAGCTACAGGATTAAGTGGATAGACGGTTAATAATTGGCTACCCAGACAGCATTAATTTTCCATGCCCGATATCCATGTGTTATCCCACGATTGGCGGACATTCACTTTACAGCACGACGTCATTGGTGTTAAGAGCGGCAACGCTGGACCAAATGTCGTCGGGCAAATGTTCTGTCTTCGGATGAAACACGGTTTACTTTAGACTTTATATTTGGGATTACATTTTGTTAGTAAAGTGCAGATTCTTCTACTTTTTTCCCATCCGGGATTCGAACCTACACCCTCAGAGTCAGGCATCTAATCGCCAGCACACAAAGTCAGCCGCCTAACTTCCACAAAAATGGAAGTCGGACAACTGGTAGTCCAGACTGCGGACTTTGTGTACCCCTCTGATAAGATTAGTGTTAATTGGCACAGCTCCCACGGCCGAAAGCTATGATTACACAATGGCATTTAGAAAGTGGTCAAATGTAACATATGTTATATTTGGGATTACACTTTCTTAGTAAAGTACAGATGCTTGTACTTTGGTTGGGTTGAGTCCCATTCGGGATTCGAACCCACAACCTCAGAGTCAGGCACCTAATCGCCTGCACACAAAGTCAGCCGCCGAACCCGCTCAGCCACTTTAGACTTCATTGACATGCGCAACAGTGTGTGGTGTAGACGGAATGACGGTTTTCCTGCCCTTGACGTTACACAGAACGGTCGTTTCCGGGGTGCTCTCGCCAGGGCTGGGATTACTGTGACTGACTGAACACCTTTACATGTTATTCACGGACGTGTCACTGGGCAGTACCACCGTGGCAACATGATGTATGAACATGAGGTGACATTTGTACCTGTACTTCTATCGTATACTCCAAACACGATTCCATTTGTTACGGAAGTCGAGAGTGAACCTCTATTCGTCAGAAAACATGACATTAGTCCATCGTCGATGGTCGCAGCGTTCACGTTCCCTACACTAGCCTACTGACGCTTGATTCAAATGACGTGCAGTAAGATAGCTGTGGGATAGGTCGTCGGCATTGAGCTCTCCACTGCCATCCTGCAGACGATGTTCGACATTTTGCCAGGGAGCATGTGCTGTTACAAACGTTGCCTGTTAATCGGTTCCGTATCTGAGTGCCTGTTTGCAACCGGAATCAGATTCTTAATGCCATCATTCTGGCGAATTTGTTCTCGGCTGGAGTTGTTAGCATCCAGATCGGCGGTCCATTTATCGACTGCTGACAGATTAAGATAGGTTATCAACAATGTTCAGCTACAACATGCCTAAACGTTCAGTGTATATCATATATCGGCGAGTATCACATGATCAATGCTGTTACTTCCTCAAACTTTACTTTTAAAAGTCTGAGTGACAATGCTTCTTCTGGCATACCGCCACCTTTTGGACGTGCTGTCCGAAGTCACGAGCTTCACAACTGTCACAGTGTTGTGTTTGGGAACATGATTTGTTTGGAAATATTCTTGCCATATTCAGTACTCTATTTGCACGGTATATTTTCTCGTTTCCTTCTTCCGAAATATCAACTTTTACCTTTAAACTGTAAATATCAGGGTCTGACTAATATATTCCTTATATGTTAAACATGAAATGTTTCATCACATGTTGGGGTTTTTGTAAAGAATTTTAAGGCGTAGCCCCTAGTTATGTCGCTGCAATGACTGTAAACATTTCCTCGTTTCAATAGTAGTTTTATCGTTGTCGGAAGCGTCGTAAAACAGTGATTTGTTTTTTGTTTAAGAATTTCAAGAGTGCTAAATCAGTGGTAAAACTCTTAAATCTGCTCATATGTTTACCACATTGTACAAAACCCCGAAACAGCAGTATAAGAAAAAAGTACAAATGCAAGTTAACGCTGTACAAACATCTCTTTAACGAGAGATGCATTTCATAGCATTTCAGCCTTTCAGCCTTCGGCTGCTGCTCTCACATTATTCCTTGACACATTTGCCAGTTGCAGGAATGCCGTTATACGACTCTAACTTACACATGCAATTCTCTTGAAATGAACGTTATAGATGTAGTCTATATTCCCCTCTTGAAACAGCAAATCATGCAGGAAGTGCGGCAATATATTATACTCATTGATCATTTAAGTAATTCTGACAATGGACATACAAACGGCATTAAACTGCTGATGTTAGAACTATTTGTTGAGACCAAATCGTGGCTGCCTCCTGCATCAGACGTTCTCAGTTGTAAGTGCTGTGATCTCAGTCATTAACGAATTATTCATCAACAAAGATGATTAACAACATCACTGTGACTATGAAAAGTAGAGCCTTCGCAGCCCAATCCGTCGTCCGTTGCGCTAGAAAGTGTACTTAAGTCTATTATGTTATCCCGTTATGAGTGAGTGAGATTATTTTTACGTCACACTCAGCAATATTATAGCTATATTGCGGCGATCTGTAAATAATCGAGTCTGGACCAGACAATCCAGTGATCAACAGCATGAGCATCCACGGTTATTAAGAAAAGGGTCAATACACGAAAAAGAACGTATAGGAACACCATTTCTGTTTACACATACAGTTTTAGGAGAGGACCTGGAGTCATGAAGCAAGCAGATTCGTGATTTACAAAATTAAGAAATTAGTAATAAATATTGTTTTTACAGTTAACTTACTTTGAATTTTTTTGGCTCGCTCATGTTACAGCGACCCGTTATATCCAATTATTTACGTCAAGCAACATAATATGTGCCCAACATTCAAAGTATGTTAATTGAAACTTACAAACGTACCACTTGTCCAAAATCGTTCAGCTTCTATAATGTATATACTACTGTCAAATATTAGAACGAAGATATGGCTGGTATGATTGGCCCAGTCATGTGAGGGATTCAAATACAAATTTTTCCCGAAATATGTTGCGATCATCCTGATTTTCAACGATGTGGTCAGCGTCTGAGACAAGCATCACTACAGCCTTCCTTATTAAGCTGATGTGACATCATTTCATGATTTATCTGGAATACAATTAAACACGAAACCCAACACGAAGCCGCATCCCTGAGTTTGCACGTTCCGCACCAAGTACACACACCCTCGTCGAGTTAGACACTTCCATGGTCGAGTAACCCTTGTTGGCCAACATTTCTGTCCATATTGATTCCAAATACCTCTCAAAGAAAAGAACATATTGATTCTGCTTATCATTTAGATGTGATTTACTTACTTGCGTATTAACTGACTACTCCGAAGTAGTCTGGCTTACCGCATGCTCGAAAGTGGCAGAAATTAGTGGCAGTGGCCAGTGCGTTCAACGTTTCACATTCTGTTACCAGCAGACAATGAAGCATTTTCTAATAAACCAAACATTTTGACGAACGACCCCCATCAGATCAGATCAGCAACAACAACAAGGGTCGACTCATCCCAACCTAGGCTCTACAAAATCGGGACTAGAAAATGTGTTCATCTCCAGAAGCCAACATCCTCAGCATGCTATGGCCAGCAATGAGCTTTGACCGTTATCCTACTGAACATGTTTGTGATATGATAAGGTGACACGTGCGTCAATGCCAAAGGCTGTCGAGACTGACTCCCGGAGACTCGGGCATAGCATGCCATCTAGAGTGATGAGTATCGCACTGCTTATCCAGAAGCGTCAACATATTTCCCATAATACTGATTCCCAATTCGCTGAAATTAGTATTAATACATCTTTTACTAGAAACGAATGGTTTTGGATGTTTGAGGTTACTTACTTGAGGCGAGTATTCTGTCTTTTTAAGAATGAGTGAGTTTAGGTTTACGCCGCTTTTAACAATATTCCAGCAATATTACGGAGGGGACACCAGAAATCGAACCAGGGTATTCGGCATGACGAGCGTACGCTTTAACCACTAGGCTATCCCACTGCCGTTCTCCTTTTTAGAAGTGAGGAAAGGAAAAATGACCGTATTTTTCCCCTACATGTATCACAAGAGTACTGATATGTTTGAAGTTCTCGTTCAATATCAGGTAATAGAAAAACGTTATCTTCACACTGTGTAATTGGAACATACACACGCAGATAGCTGAATTTTCTCTTTCTGTTCTGTGATGGAAATGCTTCTTAAACCACATGTTTTACATCGGAATTTTATTGAATTTGTTTCGACGATAAAATATTATTCCCATTTCGTGCCTTCAGTGCATTCTTTATAACGAAAGTGTCACGCGTTGCCGTGCGGTTAAACTCTGGGACGTTTTAACGAGGTATATGGGTGTAGTGATATATTTTTGTCCATTCCATAAATATTTTTTTTTCTATATTAATTATCTAATTGAATATCATATTAGCTAATGTCTTGCTAACGATTTACTAATTACGGCCGAAAACCTCGCCCAGGGCCTGACAATAAGAGTTATACTTTGGTATTTGATTTCCTAAATCATATCTTGATTCTGCAATGTATAAAAAATACTGAACAAAAACGATTGTATGGCTGCTTGAGACGAGGTTATGAAAACTATGTACAGATCCACGCAGTTGTTTCCTTATAGATACAGTGCTGGACATATGCGTGTGTCATGCTACCCTCTGATGAATCTGTTTACAATGTGCCTGTCAATATCCCAATGAAACCCTATTCGTTCTCCCCGTGTGTGCGTAAGTGCGTGTGAGAGTACATGTGCGTGTCTGTGTGGTTGACAATGCAGCCTTGCATAAACTCTAAGCGAATGTCTTGCACACTTCCTGTAATCAAAGCTGGACTGTGTTTTTCTTGAGACTAAATACGTCTTCTGTCACATGTACTGCAAAAAAGAAAAATAACAATTATTTACGAGGAAGCCATGTTTCTGTGTCAAGCCTGCATGTCGCTGTATGCACACAGTAGACTAGCTGAGCTTGGGTAACGTTCTCCACATTAGCAACCGATAGTCCAACAGCTGGAGAGATGGAGGGAGCAGGTTAGGAAGGGAGGAATTCTGACACTGGTTCTGTCCTGCCTCGGGAAACCGGCACAGTACATGTATGACACGCCTGACAGAAAGTCGGGGGACCAGGATAAATCTAAAACTTACAACTACGTAAGGAATTAACAGTTTGAAGTCCATGTCCCAGTATGGCTAAGAGTGAGTGAGTGAGTTTAGTTTTAGGCCGCTTTTAGCAATATTCCAGCAATATCACGGCGGGGGACACCAGAAATGGGCTTCACACAGTGTAACCATGTTGGGAATAGAACCCCATCGTGACGAGCGAAAACTTTAACCACTCCACCGCCCCGTTTCTCTAAGACTATTCATTGTTTTAAAAAAGCACCACTAAGAGTAACGCCCGAATAGATCGAACACAGACAATTACATAAGGAAATGTAACAGTTTGGATCAGTGTACAGATTGACGGGCTACCTTTTTAAAAAACACCCTTTCGAATAACGTTCTCCGTGGTGTAAAACAAAACACTCTTAGGGCGTAAAGGCGATAACGTAAAACAATTATTTTGCATTCTTGACAAGTGAAGATCGTTATGGGTTACACCATTTGCTGTTTATAATGTTCATGGTGGTGGGAAATGGTAGCATTCACAGGTAATCACCAACATTAGATTCAAATGTAACTGTCATTATACAGCGATAATATTCAGTATGACAATAGAGAGCTTAAGGACGGATCTCTGACCTATGTTACATGGTGATGAGGCTATCCAGATGATGCCGCTAGTCTGGCGCCCTACGTGTGTGGATGTGTGTATGTGTTGCTGATCACAGCAGTGTGTTCGTTACATATGCATCATAAACTGAAACGTATACACCCATGTTTGTTTGATGGTGGATACAGTAAGACACTTATTCGACGATGAGGTATTTCATACGATTATCTGGCGCTTATGTAGAGGGTTTGCTTTTGAATTTATTCCCTATCCTAAAAGATAATCCAGCAAACGCATTCTGATTGAACTACGTTCGGTTTTGGAGTGGGTGGGTGAGTGAGTTTAGTTTTACGCCACACTCGACAATATTCCAGCTATATGGCGGCGGTCTGTAAATAATCGAGTCTGGACCAGACAATCTAGTGATCAACAGCATGAACATCGATCTGCACACTTCGGTTTTGGAAGCAACTATTCCAGCCCATGTTGTAGAACAGTAATAACTTGGTTTCATCAATTGCCAGATGACAGTCGGGATTATAGGTTTGCTATGGGTGTTGAAATATCTTTGTTGTGGAAGATGGACATTTTGAAAAGAAATTCCATATATATCCAAACGTCGTCATGATGGTTATTTAATATTAACCTTACATGTTTGAGGGACTTGGTTTTACAGCCATTGAGAGAGAACGTGAACCCAAACTTTGTGAATTTTATTCTTTCCGGTTAGTGGGTTTTTGTGTTCTAGATACAGCAAATGCATTTACGATATCGTGACCCTAACTCTGCAATTCCTGGTTGACCTTAGCGTTTTCTATCAAAGATAAAATAACTGCCTGCCCGTTATACAATTGTTTAATGGTTATAGCTTATGAGTATTTCAGTGTTGCCCAAGTTCTTAACGCCTTATCATCTCCATCAGTTTATGCCTACCACGGCGTTATTCATGTAACCCTCTTAACCCCACGCTTCGGGACCTGACACAGTCAAAACAAACAAACAAACAGCCTTTGTGTTAAGCCTTGAAACTCAGTAACATAATATCACTCCATAGTGAAAATCAACGTCCCGACCTCTTTCTTTCTAGAATCATCGAAGGGACTTCGCCCAACGAATCATGAAATGCCTATTTGTATATTCACCTCGCATATGTATTTAAATGCGATTTACATTCTAACTGGAATGCCATGGAAACAATTCATCGCCAAATTGATAGCTCCTTAAGTTAAGCTCAGTACAAACAAACTTTGACAGAGTTTTTGATTTTTGCGAGGTAACCGCCGGTCTCACGCTTTCGTCTTTAGGTCATCGTCTGAATGCAAATGTTATGATAACCTAATGAAAGTCTCCGTCTGAGAATACCCGCACTTTCATGATGTAAATTGTATAGAAACCTTCCACAGTGTAGTGAATGACCACCCTGAAAGAGTTATTCAGAAGAATTTGTCCGCTTGGATGGACCCGAACAGCAGGGGTTTGTCTGGTCGGAGTGACAAGGAGGGCGCCCAAACGGGGCATAACATTTACATCGTTTGTAATGTATAGATTCCTTCTGAATCCTGGCTGCTTATAACATTATCCACACACCGAGGTGTATAGACACTCAGACGTGGAAGATGATGTTTGTATGGGGAAGGTTTTCTACTCGCTTAGACAGCAAAACGAACCGTATGGTTTTTATGGGCCTGATCAACTGCTGAGAGTTTTGTGAAACCTAATTTCACGAAGGTTATCGGAGCATCGTGACATATCAATATGAGAAGCCTATGTAACGATATTGGCGAGATAGATACATGCTGGTTTAATCAGAGTATGATTAATGTTTCAAGTCGGACATGACATTTTTTATTTACATTTAGGCAAAACAGGCAAACTAATATCACCGTCCTTTTTTGTATGACAGGCTGTTTCCTCTAAATTAACAGACTGTCGCCGACGCTTGAATCTTGAAATATTGCTTTTGGTAACAGGATTCCTCCCTCCTGATAGACTTGGGACACTAACTATAATATGCATGTGCTGGTTGAACGATGGTTTCATATGACCATAGTGAATCTGTCATGTCAGTAGAGATTAACTATAGTCATGAAATGATCGTACTTGACAAGACAGATTTACTATAGTCATACGATATAATCTGGAAGAGAGCGACCCGTGAAGATCCGGGTTAGAACTGATCTTCAGTAACCCAAGTTTGTCGTAAGAGGCGACTAACGGGATCGGGTGGTTGACTTGGTTGACACATGACACATCCCAGTTGCGTAGATCGACGCTCATATTTACAGACCACCGCCGTATAGCTGGAATATTGCTGAGTGCGGCGTAAAACTAAACTCACTCACTCACTGGAAGAGTGCATTGGGTTATTCGTAAAACGTCGTCCAGCCCTAAGGCCCGGGTTTGATTCACAACATAGGTGCAATGTGTGAGCTCAGTTTCATGTATTCTTTACGCTTACATTGCTGGAATATTGCTAACAACGGCGTAGAACTTCACTAATTCACTCATTCTACACCTGGGGCAATTTAGTCTTTTTCTTCATAGAATACATACGTTACATACATACCTTAGACTCAGGAATAGGTTTAGGCTCGGTCATACTGAACGATCTAACGTGTCTGTAAAAGATAGTAGAGTGACTTTTGTATACAGTGAAACCTTGTTTGTATGGAAATACCCGTCAGGATGATCTCTACTGGGAGCGCATCTATTTGTACACATGAACTAGAACATGGCACAGGACGCCAACTCGTTCAGATTAAAAGTTATTTATCGAGCCGGTTTCAATTTTATCGTTCAGATTATGGGGGTCGTACGCACGTTCAGGACGTAGGGATATTGAATCAAACAAAATATCGCAAGCAATTGTGAGTGGTCTGGCTGAATCTATGTCTTCAATCAGAGAATACTTTGCTGCTTAAGCAAACTATAAGTAGTTTTCCTGGTCCATGATAATTATACTGAGTGGTTTCATTATTTTACCTATCCTAATAACCCCCATTGCATTGTTCCGTATTGTCCAGACCAAGACAGAAACACACTCAGGGATGCAGGGATAGGGGTTGGTAAACTTTCTATGGAGGTGGAGGGGGCAAGCACATCAGATTTGCCCCACCCTCTCCCCCTCCCACCACACTCGCCATGTATACACGTCTAAATATCGTTCTGATTTCAGGTCTGCCCTTCAAGCCCCCGTGCTCCGTCCAGAGAACGGAGATTACGTTCCCTCACGTCATAGACAATCATGGCAAACACGTTAAATCAGAAATCCCTGGTACAACAGATCTACCCGGGGGCTTTTTCTTGGAGGTGTCATGGCGAAAACAAAAGATTCAGTTGGCTCTCTATCAGTCGCAGATCTCCACACCGAGGGCCGTCGCTGAATGGGACGAAGGTAACCAGACTTTGGCTGAAGACATTGATGACAAGTGTTTCTATCACGGTTATGTCAAAGGTCAAAGGTCATCCTACACGGCTGTCTCCACATGCAGTGGCGTGGTAAGTTAAATTGTTGGTTTTAAAATTCTAATGGCTCATCTTCTTTGCCACATATAAAGGTTAGCATTTACTTCTGACACAAAGAGCAGGAACGGATGTGTCATAATAGTGTGTGTGTGCTAGCGAATCTGATTCTTTTTATAGCAATATTTTGCATGTCGTCATATCTACAAAGGTTACGAGTAAGTGAGTTTGGTTTTACTCGGCTTTTAGCGATGTGGGGACACCAGAAATAGGCTTCACACATTGTATCAATGTGGGTAATTGAACCCGGGTCTTCGGCGTGACGAGCGAACGCTTTAACTACAAGGCTACCCATCGCCCCACACAGGTTTCGATTAATAAGGATGTAAGACTTGGTCAGTGGGTTGAACATCAAATGGAAGCGAAGGAGACATCTTCCCATCCGATCACAAGGGTAACAATCACCGGACGAATTGTTTTGTTATTGAGTTGGAGATGTTTGTCGCAAGGCCGTATTCTGTTTAGTTGCCCAACTGGTGGTGAACACATGCAATGAACAGATGTTCACCTGAACAAATAACCGAACAACCGGTTCATTGAGTTTAGTGGCATGAAGGGAATTGCTCGTTTACCGCTACTGAGCGATGACAGGTCACATTCACGTAGTATTCATGGGTATGTACATTTTGCCAGTCCGAGCATAATATCCGGTTCATTTGGACAGTTAATCAGATCAGAGAGGAAAGCAAGTTGACAAATTGTCCTGAGCATTTAAAGATGGAATGTAACGTAATTATATCACTTGGTCTAGTGACAAATGCCCTAGTTCCCGTAGGGTAGTGGTGTTAACAGCTGAAAAGTCACTGACATGACTCAATACCATTAGCCCATGCATTATGATTCATGTTCATACACCTTACCAATGCTATTTACCAACCCGTGAAGATCCGGGTTAGAATTGGTCTTCAGCAACTCATGTTTATCGTAAGAGGCGACTAACGGGATCAGGCTCGCTGACTTGGTTGATGTATATCATCGTATCCCAACTGCGCAGATCGATGCTCATGGTGTCAGTCACTGGATTGGTTCTCCAGACTCGATTATTTACATACCACCATCACATAGCTTGGAAACAAACAAAAAAGAAATCAGATTTATTTACCACTAGTTAGTAATTTACTAGAAACAAGGAATTTTACACATAGATGTGGACAACTCTTGTATACGAAAAACTTTAAAACTTTTTTCATGAAATCATTATTTGCCTTTCATAAATCAGCCCCTCGTTAAAACTTAAAAACTAGCTGTAGAAATAGGGTTTGTGTACAAGTGTTTCAGTATGAACGAACATTTGTCAGGACAATACTCTCCCGCGGCCGTTTACCCAGTCTCGTGCCTACATTGTGTGTTGCTGATTGCTGATTGTCCAAAACGTAAATTTTACCAAATGCTGAAACAGCAAACGAGATGCAGGACCAGGCACACGCTCTTGTTTATGTACACTCTATAACACAGAGACCGACCCAACGCACTCCCAACCATGTCTAACCTTTCAAAAGACAATTCAAAATTCTCAATCAAGTACAATGTTCATTATTTCAGCGTAAGGCACAGAGAGATACCTTCTTTGATATATTAATCACATGTTTATTTTTTTGCACAATTTGGCACCGTGTTCAAAATTAATTTAGCTTGTCTCTTTTAAATTTCTTTTATGACAGATCAGCTTGGTTTTAAATTTAGTGAATATGGAAAAACGTGACGCATTGAACGGAGTTATATGTTAATGTTGAGCACAAATAGAACTTTCTTGATTGGAGGGTCACGTATTGCACATTATGAGGTTTCACAGCTATTTTGACCTTTACGCCCGATGGAATGAATCTGTTTCGCTAGATAATTGAGAGAGGTTATTCTCTGATGCTGGCGTTTTATGTATTCCTGCAACAGTCTAGACAATGGATTAACGACTAAAGACTAAGTAATACCAAACCGATGTAACTATATATGTATATATGTAATATATTTTACCCAAATAAAAAAATGAGTGAGTGAGTGAGTTTAGTTTTACGCCACACTCAGCACTATTCCAGCTATATGGCGACAGTCTGTAAATAATCGTGTCTAGATCAGACAATCCAGTGATCAACAGCATGAACATCGATCTGCACACTTCGGTTTTGGAAGCAACTATTCCAGCCCATGTTGTAGAACAGTAATAACTTGGTTTCATCAAATTGCCAGATGACAGTCGGGATTAAAGGTTTGCTATGGGTGTTGAAATATCTTTGTTGTGGAAGATGGACATTTTGAAAAGAAATTCCATATATATCCAAACGTCGTCATGAGCATGAGCATCGATCTACGCAACTGGAAACCGACGACATGTGTCAAACAAGTCAACGAGCCTGACCATCCGATCCCGTTAGTCGCTTCTTACGACAAGCATGGGTTGCTGAAGATCAATATTTTAACCCGGACCTTCACGGGTAAATAAAAAATAGTGTTGGGGCTATTATTGAGATTTCATCCCCATTGCATTTCGTTAGACCTAAGGAACGGGAGGGTAGCCTAGTGGTTAAAGCGTTCGCTCGTCACGCCGAAAACTCGGGTTCGAATCCTGACATTCGTACAATGTGTTAAGCCCATTTCTTTTGTCCCTCGCCATGATATTGCGGACATATTGACAAAAGCAGCGTGAAACCACACTCACATATGAGATCTTAAGAGCTCTTCAGACCCATGCAACATTAAATACCATGTCCTTTTGTTCTTACAAGTGGTAACTGCTGTTGTGTTCCTATGATACGTGGTTACAGGATAACCAGCTCAAACACAAATACGCGTATTGTAAGAGTTACGCTTGCGTAGTGAAATCTGAATGTACCCAGTTTCTGTGATATCTAATTTTGGTGTGAAGACCAAAGGTCTGAGGAAGTCTGGCGTGCGTTTTTGTGCATGATTACATTACACCAAGCTCACTTAGATGTCAAGGGTTCGATACGTACACGTACCAGCTTGTTTAGAACCCTCAGCATTACCATCGTTCATCAGAAGTATAATGATTCTTGGAGCACTTATAGCAACTGTCGTACTTTTTCCTGCTAATGAACAGAGTGTTCGATTGGGTTGGGGATGGGCATTAATGACCCTCAGATGTTGCTAAGCAGTTACGTATTCTCCTAACATAAACTGTATGGAAGTGTTTTGTTATTCTTTTTTCGCCAGTATACATGTGCAGCAGTTTCAAAAAGACTTTGAGTTGATACTTTATTCCTTATTTCAAACTCATTAACGAACTTAGGCCATTTGTTGTTGGGACAGTGTGGGAAATTTACGCTGGCCCTGTGGTCCCTGGCTATTAAAATTCATCAGGACCACTAGATAATAAGTTTGCAGTGGTCCTGGTGTCCAGTGAAGTTTGTATTGATAGTTAAGTAAATCTACGAATGTTATTTTGGACCAGTGAAGTACAGAGAGGACCACTAATTATTGACCACTCACTGGCCCCGTGGTCTAGTGGGAAATTGTGAAAGGTTTCTTTCCTTGCTAGGAGATTGATCAGTGGGTGATTGTTTTGTGAATTACTGTTGCATTAGCTATTCAATACTTTTTTCTTTCAATGTATATATGCATGTTATGCTTATTTGAGATCATGTTTGCGTGTCTGAACGCTGCAGTATGTATATTTCAAGAGTCATTCCAAGCGGCATAAAAATTTCACGACCATGTTTGTAACCGATATGAACGTTTTATTTACCATGTGATGCTCTGAGACCACGTAAGTGAAGTGCATAGAGGACAAGTCTGTTCGCCCAAGAGACAGTCTGGCTTAAGGGTATCACCACACAGCCCTCACTGCACGAACCGCCTCCATCCCAAACACGCGCACACACACCAAAAATCCTTGCGAGGGAAAGAAATATATCAACTGGAACGACAAACTAACAAATGTAAACGCATTTACAGTTCATGATTAGATTCCACTCAATAAGCTGTTTCATGCAGTATTCATGTCGGACCGCCTCGACCCAGATCCCTTCAGGATTGACCCTTGTAATAAAATACCCGACTGACAAATACACCACAGACTCCTGACGGTGTGTAGAAATCCGCGCCATTCAATTCACCACAATTTCTGAAGTACGTCAAAGGCAGGCATGCCAAGAGAGGTGTCATACCACTAGACGCCTAACTGCCCAACCACAATATCCACAATTGCAGTTTGCCTCCCTGGCTTCAGTCTGCTTGACGTAATGATAATGCATAATCTATCGTGCCAATTATCGTCTTCCTGTTTTTTTATCTGTCTACAATGTTAATGATACGCCGGGTTGAGGTCGCCATTATGCCCTTACTTTGTTCAGCTGTCGCTGTCCTGTATTCCAAGGTCTGGTTAGTATTCCATTCGTAAGAAGTCGAAAACGGATTTGGTGTCAGAGGATTTGCCTGTTTATTTGAAAGCGGAAAATCAACCTGAAAGTAGATATTTGGAGCTGAAAAGTGTTAATTCGCAAATGAATACAGAATAGAACAATGATACAAAATATAATTGTAAATGTTTGACCAAAAATGTATTAACGTATCATCGCTCTTGTGAGCTGGGCCTCGTATTAACCACTGCTTTCAGATATGGAGATGTGTATGTACCAGACGATGTACCATATGCTGAAAGCTGAGATAAAGTTAATTCCATCACGACTTTGGCATATTGACAACTCATTCATGCAACTCTCTGCCTCCCTATATTGCTGCAGATATGAAATGTTTTTTACTTGTAGCATGGTTGTTTTCCACGATAAAGTCACCCTGCCTTCTCTCGAACAGGACAGTTGGTAAAATGATAAGCATTATCTGTTAAGATATTTTACGTAAGATTAGTGTGTGTCTGCCGTTCTCTGGCCACAGTACAACCAGTCATATGTCGTAAACATGCTATTGCAACAACAATAGTCGCATTTAAGAGGAACTAGGCACCAGCATATTGGTATATAAGTCAGTTTCATTTAAGCCATTGATTCCCTTACATATATATCAGTCTCATAGTTGATACTTACATACACTGCATAAGTTTGTCACATTTCTCTAATTTCAGACGTGTCCGACATTGGACACTTGATCATGGACATAGTCCACCTGTACATTTATGAAGGAAAATCAAATTTATTTATAACGTCTTGTCAAATTATTTGGAAAAAAACTCTTCTGCAGGATTCGTTTGACAATTCCTGTACGGCGGAGTGAGTGTGGGTGAGTTTAGTTTTACGCCGCACTCAGCAATATTCCAGCTATTTGGTGGCGGTCTGTAAATAATCGAGTCTGGACCAGACAATCCAGTGAGAATCAATCTACGCATTTGGGATATGATAACATGTGTCAACCAGGTTAGTGAGCTTGACCACCCGATCCCGTTAGTTGCCTCTTACGACAAGCATGGGTTACTGAAGATCAATAAAATTATTCTAACCCGGATCTTCACGGGTCACGATAGAATTTGTAAATGTTGTGATGGCAATACGGTTGAGGACGAAGTTCACTTTTTGGTCAGCTGTCCACTATATTCGGATTTACGATATGACTTGTGGGAAAATGTATTAAATATTCACCCTTTTTTCTCTCTCTTGCCACCTTCTGACCAGGCCGCATATATGCTAGGTAATGTTAAATTAATAAAACCCTTAGCTGCATTAGTTACTAAAATGTTTAATAGACGTAAACGCACTTTGTAGTCATGTAATTAAATATACCGCACTTCACTGTTGCTTATAGAATTGTGATATTCTATTCACTACGATCTGTTTTAGGTAGAATGTAGTGGCTTGTGTCTCATAGGCCAGATGTTATATTTTATATTAAGTGTCTTAAGGTATAATATGTTACACACAAATAATAACACTCTTTCTTCTCCGTAACCATACTCAAACGCAGTTTGTAGTCATGTAATTAAATAAATATACCACACTCCATTGTTGCTTACAAAGCTGTGATATTTTATTTACTACTATCTGTTTTAGATATAATATAGTGCGTTGTGTCTCATGGGCAATATGGCCGGATGTTATATTTTATTGAATGTTTTGAAGTCTATGTATGTTTTATATATAACATGTGACACATAAAAAAGAAATATTTTCTTCTTCTTCTGTATGACGGAACAAGCTAGGCGTTTGATGCCGTGTTAATAATATTTCTATCACCTTGCGTATCATATGCATCGCCAATTTAGGCGAGTGTAAACAATGTACACGTTACTCAGTTCTTTTTCTCTCGTCCGCTTCCGCTCACACACATATACACATGCACATGTGCATATACCTAATTGAGTGAAATAAATATTCGTCAACGCGACCTTAAATTACTTTTCACCTCATCTTACCTTTTCTCCTGGTTTGTTCCTTGTGTTTGTTTATTCAGTTTTCAGTGTTAATATTGATACGAGTTTTCAGTGTTTATATTGACACGAGTTTCAGTGTTAATATTGTCAATGCGACTTTTTCAAAACAATCTACCTTAATCCTGCAGGCTGGATACATACAGACAGATGATGAGATCCTGTTTATTGAACCAGCAGCAAGTCGTCAGGGAGACACTTCCTTGCAAGCTCACGTGATTTACACATGTGAAGATAGGGAGCCGGCCAATGAAACTCACCAGTGGGCGCCTAAAGGTAAGTGAGGTTTAAAGCTTATTTGAATATTGAAGTTCCATGTTGGAGTAGTCCTGCAGCTCCCTGCATGCTTACAGACCAAAGGTAATAATACTAGGGTGATTCCCGGGATAAGAGCAAAGACATTGAACGACTGATTCAGTCTCGCAAGTCCCTGAGCCTTGTAAACCTTAGATTTAAGGTAATAAGCAGTTGTATGGAGGGAAAACATGAATTGTTCAGCAATTTGAATCTGACAGACGCTTTTAACGATATTTAAATGCATGTTCGAAAATAATACATTTATACTGAAATACACCGAAAAATCAACTTTGAATTAAATGACAAGAAAACAACTTTGGCAGGGTATCACGAAACACCTCGAACGAGATTCGAACCCGTTCCAAGACACGATTTTGTTTCATTATATCCTGCCTTAAAGTCCAGAACAGCTTCATCTACCTTTAATACTTTCAAGGTGTGCCAAAAAACATTTGCATCTATAGTACGTGTTATGTATATGGGTGTCTCTTTGCCACAATGTATCTCATTTGATATATCGGGCTCAGGTGACCATAACCGTTTTCGACTTGTCACATTTGTTTGGATTAAGGGCGCATAAAATCCTAGAAAGTCTGATTCACCACAAGATATGTGACTGGGTCATGATCCAAATCTGAGAGGAAACGACCAATTGTGAAATTTACCCCCCTGGTACACTGAACCTAATCTTCTTGGCTTTAGAGATTCACTGAGGATAACGAAACCAGTATGTGGCGGTGTAAGATGCTTTCTTTTGTAGGTCTAATGTAGACCGGTGTAGTGGTGGCTCTACTTGTGTAGTTGGATGACGTGTAAGTTAGTTACCATAATGAGATTCTTCGGTGTATGTATAATACAAGATGTATGTAGAGAAGGGCTTCAGGCACACTGGATTTATGGTTGTTCATGGTTCCAATAACACTATCGTCCTTACAATGTTACTTAAATACCTTTGGGTGAAGTAGGTCTGATGTTGTGAAAACAAGTGTTAGAGATACGTAGTCAAGGTGATGTGTCTATCTCTGTGGAGGGACGCCTGAGGAGAAATAACACTCGAGAATGTATATTGATTTCAGTTTTGACAACTTTGTTGTGGCGTTAACTGTAATTGTGTAAAGTATATACTCAATTACGGAAACGTATGTTTTACTTTGTAAACCCTTTTGGCTGTCGCCTATGACTGTTCACCATTGAAGCTTTTGTGAAAGTTCTTCACTACTAATGCATGTTGAAACTATGACTCCATTTCATACTTGTTAGAAAAACTACTACTTTAAGTTCTTTTGGTCTTGTTTAACATATTATCAAACAAAATTTTACATAATAAAATTCAAATTTGCTTCATGACGTAATGTATTGCTCCTGTTACTTATAGTAATGTATATTTCGAACTTTGAATATTCTTAAATCACATTATGAATAGATTTACGTTATTTGTAATAACCATCTCCTTTCTCTGTATCTACTCCTCCAAAAGGAAATATATTCCCTCTTCTTAAAGGAGGTAGGCTATACTGTAAACTATTATAATTGAATCGCTTATAAGGCATATCAAAATTAGTATCGTGAGGAAGATTTATTTTCAAAAGTCAATATTAATAGCCAAGAAAAAAACAACAACGTTTAAAAGGTACTCGCGTTCCAGAAACTACCGATAGTTAATACGCAGAGTAGTTATCACGTGACCTGACGTCATAGTAGCCGGTCGACCTGCAGCAGTTTTGAAGTTCACTAAAACATTCTCGTTGGTATCGACAATAACACCCACGTAAAGGTTGAATTTTCGCCCAGTGGCCTTACACATACTCGTCCATACCAAATTAGCCCTTGGAATTAATTCATTTAGATGTCGGGAGAATATATGTTATTTAGACTATTTACTATATTGTAGTAGTGGTGGGAAAATGCCAGATTGTGAGTAATACTGATTTCTATCCACTTACTTCAAACTGTAACCATCGTCGATGAAAAATCACGAGACGGAAACAGCGATGGTTTATATTTTAAGTGTGACTGTGGGGCGTGTGTACCTATGCCTACAGCTTTAGAAAGTAAGTGCTGTCAGGAAATACAACTAATAGAGCATATGTGTGACGAAGCTGAAACCCAGGGTATCATGGAATACGAACACACTTCCTTCGGAGGAGTATATATATATTCTTAAACTTAGGACTGTTTTGATGAAGATGAACGCTATTCTCGTGTTTCTAAATACAATGACTGTTTGTCTTTTAATCTGTGTTCACTTCACGTCTTGGTCATTCTTTCGTAAAATGTGCCAGGTGTAAACAATTGAAGCCTGTCACAGTCAAACATGGTTGGCATTGAGTTCAAAGTAAAATACAGTGGATTGTAACGTATTAATTGAATTGTGCAGTGATGGCTAGTTTAGTACTTACTGTCGTTTAAACAGTTGTCATAGTATGTATGTTAACAGATGGTATCAGTGGCTGGCATTTAACTTACAACAAGCACTCTTGTATAAGTCTTGTAATAGAACCCTCTTTCATTACATCATGGCCTAACATATAGTAGAAAGAGTCACAAAAAGAAAGAAATAGATAAACACACACAATTTATTTAGCAAAAAACTAGTGAAATAGAACAGACAGTATTCTACTCAAATATACCTGTCATGTTAGATTTTTCACACATGTTCCCCTTGCAAAAATATGTAAACATTAGTTGTATTACCAGTGAGTGACCCATCTGTATTCACATAAGTCATCATGGTTGTATAGTAATCTGTGCATTTAATGTATGTTTGCCAGCATCTACTAAAGTTATATAAATATTTAAACGAGGAATGATTCAATTTCAGAGGCTACAAATAATGTGCATGCAGAGGATTCTCAAGACTAGTATAAGGAAGATTTCAGAAAAAAATGTCGGAAAGAACGTGTGTTGTTAGCAGTGGGGGTGGGGTGGGGTGTTCACTGTAAGGCCTTGCACTGAATATATTTGTGACAATGCATTACAGTTAGTCTACTTCAAAGACGACAATTAACAGGGGCTGTATGTAATTACAAACTGATAGGGTGCAGTCGTAGAGTCTATAGTTTGATTAATTCTTAAAACTTTAAGGCTTATAGTATGTAATCGGCTCTATGTAATAAACAAGAAGTTGTCACCTATAAAGTTGTATGTTTCATTTTTGACTCACTAACTTCTAGAATGACGATCAAACCATTAGATACTAACATCGTTATCAAGCATATGTCCACCCATACCACCTAATTTTTATCTATTAGGTAGGGGTAGGCCAAAGTCAAAGATGTTTGGATGGCAAGATGAACATTAGTTCAACTTGAAACGCCATCCTTCGAGGTGGTTATTCCAGATCAGCTTGTCCCAGCGTCCTTCGTCTACTCAGGTTGTGGTCACTGCAATGGCAGTATTCGAGGGGCGTTGTGGGAGAACAGGCTAGTGATACAGCGAGCATGAGGTGATGGGATCGAACCCACCTGTGACCGGGTGTAAAATCCTTGGAGTCAACTTTGTGTGCAGACTCTTTCAGTGCTGTCACAACCCCTAGTGTACAGTACACAACCCTGTGCACTTAAAAGAACCCACGAATCCGTTGGTATATGACCAGATGGTGGCCACATGAATACGTGCAAACACCTAGTTGCGGGTACAGCAACGTGCAGTAAACTTGGACAAAGTACTGTGACTATGTGTCCCAGTCCACCCAGCTGTGAATGGGTACCTCTTAAGGATGGGAAAGCCACACTAACTCGGTGCGCCTAGTGGCTGCAAGAGTTGTATGATCCCCAGGGAGTTGAGATTGATAATACGACATGCAGTTGAGATTGACATCCAGTGATCGAGCGAAAAACCAAAGCGCCTTTGAGCAGCTGAACTGGATATCGGCGCTATACAAATGTTGGTATGTATATATATATGTATCTGCTCTCTCGAAGTCGAGCTAGAGAATCTGTGGATGTAGGTTGAGATCTAGGCGCTCTGCTGCTGTCTTCAGTAGCTGGAAAGCAGTCGTGTGGGTGTCTTTCGACTTGTTGGGAAGGAGCATGTAGAAAAGGGGATACCTGATGTCTTGCACCTCAGCTTGGATGGTATATATGTCTGCAGGAAAAGTCTGGGTGATGAATAAAACGTTCCATCCGCATACAAAATATCTGCTTCACAAAGGCACTGAAGGTTTTCTTCTATCGCAAAGATCAAAATCTTGTCCTCGACTCCATGGCAGGCAATTTGGAATGGCTTATCTGCATCTGCGCGGGTCCATTCATCTTCTAGCTGAATGGCTGACCTCGTCTTTGGGAGTCCGGGGATCTTCTTCGGACGCTGTCCTCACTTCGTCGAGGGTTGGAAAGTACGGAAGGTGATCATCGGGTACTGTGTCGGCATTCTTACTCAGGGTTGATAACTCACCATCGGAGATCTGAGGAATCGGTGTTGGTTCACTTGACGCACGCTCCAGAAGTCTACACTTGAAGACTTCGTCATCATAGAGGTAGAGAGTAGGAAGATGGCTGTGTTCTTGTCCTATCTTCACTAGGTGATCATCTACAGTCTGTATGGTTCCCTTTCACCGAGACTCGGTACAACGCTAGTATGTTGTGTCTGCCTTCTTTCTGTTGGTCTTGAATCTGTAGCCACCGCGGTACGCATGGCGTCCGCCGCGTTGATGAGGTAGGAATGATACTGCAACTAATACGTTTGCCATCCTTAGCAATGACTAACGGTATTGGGGCCATTTATTTTTATATATCAATATATCCTTCTCAAGGTTGTTTTTTTCTATTTTCATAAAAATATATTTCAAATCTCACCCTTAGCAGCCTATGTCTAACAACACCCTTATAGATTTAATTAGACTACTAAAGCGAGACGCCAGGCTTCAGTGATTGCAATTCGTAGGTGATCTGGATACTCAGTTAATTAGGCAGTATGAGTTTTTATTACTCGGTATCATGTAGATACTTACACCGTTATCAGGCAAGGGATCACTTGCTTGATAACGGTGTTAGTACCTACACCGAAACGTCGCATTCCTTGCAATAAAGAAGTTGACTGTCCACAGAACTTGGTTTTTCTTCCAAGGTCCACCCGACTGTCTTAACCTGTGACTGAGAATGTTTTCAAATGTAGACAATATCTTTCTTGTCTAAAGGAGAGGGGAAGCGCAAAGTTTGGTTCCGATTTTCTCATTTCTGCAACAGTCTATTTACATATTTTGAACTTACAAACGCCTAGGAATGATTGTTAAACCAATAACTTGAACGCATTTGAATAGGTTGATTTCAGATTTGGGGAGCACCTTCCATATCTACAGAAAGATTTAGTGAACTGTTTTATAATGATAGTGTTAATTTATGAAGAATTATCACAAATTTCATCTTTTGAGGTCGGGACAAATCCCCACGGCAAATTTATTCAACCAATATATTAATTGCTGGATTGCTTCCAGGTTTGGGTGATGGCTTGTTTCTATAGGTTAGGTGCAGTGCAAGGTGTAATAGAGACACTTGAATACTTTCAAGAATAACTCTGAAAATTCCAATAGCAAATTTGTTCAACCAACAACCTGAAACTGTTTGATGGGGCACACTCTCTATAAATGTAGAAAGTTGTAATTTTTTAGTTCAAATATGTATACTGAGTCAAAAAAGAAACTTCACAAAATGTAATTTGAAAAATAATGAATAATTTTTTTCTGATGATACATCTATGTATCCGAGATGGGATCCCTATATTTCGACTCTAGAAAAACGTTAGCAAAACCCACTCAAACCCATCCATTAGTCGTGCAAATGACGTTAGTGCCAAATCAGGTTTTGCACGTGCAGTCGATCACGTGATCTTCGCATCGCAGTTTTCTTCATATGCACGTGTTTGCATTGGCCTCAAGAATTGAAAAAACACTTTTAAACCACAGTTCTAACGGTACTTGAAATGCCACGATTGTCAAATGTGCAACGTGAACGTGCCGTTGGCATGTTGCAAGCGGGAAGATCAGTTACTGACGTCGCAAGAGCAATGGGATGCAGCCGTCGTACTGTGTATGACTTGCGAGGTCGTCTACAACAAACTGGCACCACTTCTGATCGCCCAAGGTCGGGTCGTCCACGTGTGGCGTCACGAGCAGAAGACCGTCAAATCGTCCTACGTCACCTACGTGACAGATTTCTGCCGGCTACAGGAACCAGGGCTGAGATGTTTAGAGGTCGACTGTCCTCACAGACCATTCGAAATCGGTTGCGGGCTGCCAATCTCCATTCTTGACGTCCATATCGTTGGCCAATATTGACGCCGTTTCATCTACGTCAACGTCTGCTCTGGGCCCAACATCACCTCCGATGGACCCAGAGAGACTGGAATCGAGTCGTCTTTAGCGATGAATCCAGGTTTACCCTCAGATTCGCGGACGGCAGGCATAGAGTCTGGAGACGACGTCGTGAACGGTATGCCCAATGTTGTGTACAGGAAGTCGACAGATTCGGGGGCGGAAGTTGCGGGTGTGGGGTGCTTTCTGTGGGAACAACCGTTCTCGACTTCTGGTCATCCGTGGAAACCTCACAGCTGCTGCTTACCGCGACCAGGTGCTCACCCCTGAACTCGTTCCTTTCATGGCGGCTCATGGCCCAGGTCTACAGTTCCAGCATGATAATGCTCGGCCGCATACCGCGATGTTGACACGAAATTTCCTTCAAAACGCTGGAATCAACGTCATGGACTGGCCATCGAGGTCCCCTGACCTTAATCCAATAGAGCACGTTTGGGATGCACTTGGGAGAAGGCTTCGTGGTCTTTGGAACCAACCTCAGAATTTGCAGGAACTTGGCGCTGCCTTGCAAGAGCGCAGAATCCCCAACCACGTGTTCACAAGCATCAGGCAGTCGATGAGGAGACGGTGTTTGGCAGTGGTGAATGCGCGGGGCGGCCATACACGATATTGAACTGTGAAATTTCGCATTTTTATTCTTGTGACTTGACATTCTGTATACCCATGTTTTAGAACGGCGGTGTAGCCTAATGGAACTGATTATGGCACTGTCAGTGTATCGAGTACATCACACAGATCTCACCAATGAAATAATAACAATTTAACCATCTTACCATCTCTTGTTCTTTTATAGTGCCCTGATGGAAAAGAATGTGAAGTTTCTTTTTTGACTCAGTATACATTGTGAAAAAGTATCACATATCATTTATTCTCATAGTTTTTACCTGCATTTAAGCTTATCACACACAAATGCCTTATGACCATCCCAATTGGCTGCTAACTGAAACCGTTCCTGTTTTTTTTCGCGAACATGTCGTGACTCTCTAAGGCAAAAAAAAATGTATATATATGGCACATATTTTCCAGTACAGGGAAGTGTTTTGTAGCATGTCTCTAAAGTGGTGTCAAAATGTGTTTAATATCGTTGTTCAACTTAAGTTGGGAGTCACGGCCAGAGGCAATTTGTGAGCAATGCTAACATTTCTATCCCCCGCCACGAAGTGGGAGGGGGATATAGGTTTGAGCTCCGTCTGTCGTCCGAGATGAAGGGGACGGATTTTCTCAAAAACCGTTATAGACAGATACACCAAATTTGGAACATGTGTTTTCAGGACATGAATGCCTTGATGGAGTACGAATACAGAAACCATGACACGATTCTGTACAGAGTTATGACCCTTGTCATGCATTTCTTGACTTAGTGCACGACATCCCCAATGGGGACACATTTTCTCAGTAACCGTTATAGATCCAAATGTGGTATGTGTTTCCAGGACACAAATAGACACAAATCCAAATTTGTGTTTCATGGACACAAATCCAGCGCCTTGAGCATGCACTAGTTGCCTGGATATGTGCGCTATATAAATATCCTATAATAAAATAAAATAAAATGTCGTGGTGGAGTTAAAAACAGGAACCAAATAGGAACAGAACACTGTGGCGGGGGATATTGATGACCTTGTCTTCTTGTTTGGCTTGTTATTTCTTAATAGTAACCAGTTTAAGCTTTAACTCAAGGTCACATTGCTTTGCTTTCACTTGTGTTGCATATGAGATTATTAGGCGGGGCACATTTGACTAAAATACAGCTACTGCCATTAACCGTTTAAACATACCTCGTGGAAATTACGCATTTTGATTAAAAATAATGATTCAATAACGTCTTAAGTCTATACTTATGAGCTGGAATCAAGACGTTTGGCATTATTAGTATATATTACAACAATTTCTAGTTTCATCGATTAATGTGTGAGGAGTAGAACGGAATAACGACTGCATATGAAAATTGCATTCAAACAGACGCTTTCTTGGCTCAGGTTCTGATCAAACAGATGAAAATGATTATTATAGTGAGTATAGTATATACGGCAAACTTATTCCATACGTGATGTCTCTAAACATGATAAAAGGACAAATAAAAGGACCTGTGACAATCAGTAAATATGTTTCAGATTATAATGACGGCCAGATGGATGCCCACTGGAGGAAGAAGAGAGCTGCAAGGGGGAGAACGAAGTACCTGGAAGTGTTTATGGCAGTGGCGCCATCTACCGTCCAGGTCGTTGGAAAAAAGAAAATCAAGACCTACGTCATGACGTTAATGAATATAGTGAGTTTCTTCATTTATTTCCTTTTGAGGGTCCAAAGGTGCGTTCCTGTGGGCATTTGGTGCACATTCAAACTGATATTCGTATGTTTTCAACATCATGTTTAAATTATCTCTGTTGATTTGTGAAATACACTAGTGCTATCATGTTCTCATACTAGTTTTTGTGACTAAGTAACTGGTTAACTTTAGGATTTTAAACTTTAAGTAAAATACATGTAGATTAGACATAAGAAAATGTAAAACAATCGTTGAAAATAATATTTGACGTGTAAGTGACTAACTGACAAAAGATATCATTTGAACTTTGACAAACAGTCTACAATTTACAATTAAGCATGTACTCTCTTCACTTGCAGGTTAACTCAATATATCAACATTCCAGTCTTGATGTGGATATACGCGTGTCTCTAGTAAGGTTAAACTTACTTAATGATAGAACGGTAAGTGATTGAGGAACCGTTATTGCACCCTTGATGACATTTAGTTTGAACTATTAGAACGCTATTTCCAGATGATACCTTTTAATGATCCTTGTATCGGCTTCGAGTGTGAGGTCCCTTGAAGATCCGGGTTAGAATTGATCTTCAGCAACCCATGCTTGTCGTAAGAGGCGACTAACGGGATCGGGTGGTCAGGATCGCTGACTGGGTTGACAGATGTCATCGTATCCCAATTGCGTAGATCGATGTTCATGCTGTTGATCCCTGGATTGTCTGGTCCAGACCCGATTATTTACAGACCGCCGCCATATGGCTGGAATGTTGCTTAGTGCGGCGTAAAACTAAACTCACTCACTCACTTCGAGTGTCAGAACGATTTCCCAGTCATTATAGAGACATCTACAAAGAGCTGAGTCGGGTTTACGATTCCTACAAAGTCCAAAATATGAAATAGTGACAATACCAAATGTTGGACGTATCCTGCCCTACGGATAGAACCCGTTACCAACACATGCCACGATTAAATGTTTTATGGTTCCAGGGGAAGAACATATATATGCCTTTCAAAACAATTTGAAGCCGATATATACGGGACATACTTTAGTTGACCATCAAGGCAGAGTGAGAGAATTGGTTTTCACTCATAGTGACGCTGTGTATTTGATTACTTTCACGGCGGTTGACAGTAAGAATTGGTTTCACAATTATACACATAAAGTGACCGGACTAGTTTTCGGCGTGATGAGCGAATGGCCAGTATCGGTACTCTAACAGCATGTTACCACAATGCCCTTATATAAAAACAGTTGAAACGGGCATCTCCACTTTCGGCGTAGATGCTGGTCAGTACACTCGGCGCCATGTCTGAATCCTATTATAAACAGCAGGTCGCCGTGACATACAACGCTACAGGATACTGCTGACGTTAGATATAACGTCAGTCACCCACACACATGACTGTAATAAAGTTTCAGTGCAGGTCCCAAGGTATATGTTTACTGTAGAAATGACCGTACCAGTCCCTCAATGTGTAACATAATATAACAGAACGTGTAACAGTTCAGTTACTAATCAGATGCACGCATTATGCAGCAACACGCCGTCTTTAAGATTTGGCAAAACGTTGACTTAGGGTGTTGACACAGCATTTTTATGTCCGAGTTTGGCTTAGGTTACTCGTTTTGTTATTGCTCTGTAATTGATTGTAATGTCAGGCGTGTGGAATTTCGACACTGCTCGGCACCAAACGTAAAAAATACTTATGCACTATTTATTTACATAGTTCAGTGTGTATCTGTAGTTCATTCTTTGTACACTAATGCAGTATTTAGTCGTCATGATGGGTAATATAATCGGATTATTGACATATTTTGATCTTCGGATAGGCTAGCATATATATAATTATGTTTTGGTCAGTCAGTTCATCATACAACGGATCCTACTAAAATCAAATGGGTTCGTTCTGTTGACCACAGCAATCGCGCCATCAAAGCCATGAATTATTTCATTTTAATCATTCTTGAACCGAATTTTGTTTAAATGTGAAAAAGATCCCTAAACATACAATGAGGTTTCGTAATATATCATGGTTTGTCATAAACGTTTTAACAAGCTACAAAGAGATAAGTAAATTATAACGATAAATCGATCCACAATTGGTTTGACTTACTTTGGATAAAGTGTTACATGTTTTGAGCATTGAATTCTCCGATTTGGTTGGCCTATGCTAAAAATACACGTTCAGAAAAGTGTTAATGTGTCACTGACTCGAAATTGAATTACACTTTTTGACCTGCTGTAACGGATCGCCCGCCACAGTGTAAGTCATCAACTCCCGAGGAGACACTATCTCGCTAATTAAGTCCTTAAGCTATCGTTTGTCACACAGCGCGATAACCTTTCCAACAACAGTTGTACTTCGTAATGCTCAAGTCCGTGCATGGTATATATCACTCACTCTGTAATTAGTCGTAAATTTATGTAAGGGAATTGCAGTTATCATAATAAGCTATTACTGAAAGAAGCGAGAGAGAAAGAAAGAGAGAGCGAGTGAGAGTGAGAGGAGCGAGAGAGAAAGAGAGTGAGAGAGAGTTGGGGTCTAATAAGCATTTATGCTGTTTGGAACAATATATACAGTTAACAATTTTATTTCACTATACTGTATCAGTTTTCTACACTTGCACATACTTAATATATTCTCGTTTTAATTCAGGTCCCACGCGGACGTTTTCTCAAATTCCAGTTATCCGCCGGAATATACCCCACATCTATTTTGACGGTACCAATTTTGAATCGTGTCGGGTGTTGAAAGTGTTAGTGACTGCGATTGGTTCGTAAGCTTAGATAACTACAGAGCTATCGTTATTTATTAACAGTGAATATTAATTTCATCCCAGGCCGACAGAGTGACAGTTAGACGGAATGCTTATCAAACAGTCAGGAATTTCTGCGAATGGGCAATGTACCTGTATAAGCCGTCAGATCCACAGACCCACGACATTGCAGTGTTGCTGACCAGAGAAGACATAGGTCCAGCAGGTAGGTGCAGCTGCTTGTTTTAGTAACCTAATGGCAGGTGAATTGTGGAACAGAGCACAAAGATGTTGTAGATCTGGGATATATGTGTACTGGTTGATGAAGCCTAAGAAATTTATAACGCAATTACAGTATTCAGTATTCAATGTACAATATTTGCTTATTTTCTTTGAATGAGATAGCAGTTTATTGTCAAATGTCATTTTGAGACACAGGCAAGCTCACAGTCTGGTTACTGATCTAGGGTACTTTTCTCACGAATATGCCCGAAACCAACAAGGTTAGAAAGAAATTAAATACTAGTAGTTAGTCACGTGAACAAGTGCGATCTAACTTCTCCAACATAATTTCAAGTTTGCCTAAGCTTCAGAATTTGTCATTGTCTTTCCTCGTATTTTCAACTAAAGATATATGTTTCTTCTCTGTAATATACTAACCCTGTCCTTACCACGAAATGGATGCATACAATAATTGCAGCCCAACATCTGATTTACTTGCGCTGGTTACTGTACGACTGAATACATTTGCATCTGACACATCTGTATTCAACCGTTTAGAAAACGTAACTAATGGGATATTTGAGGCTTGGTGATAATCCAACCAAGTCTTGGGTAAGATGACAAGACGACTAAGGCTTTCTCCTGAAAGTATTTCTTAAACGCCGATGCGCCCTATTGCAATTGGTTTCAGCTTTCCAATACATGAAAAGAACTAATCTCAGCTAAAACGAGTTATCAGCAGGAGGTAAAGTTATCCACACTGCATCATGTAAAATGAATTGCAACGTCATGGGTGTTCATGTAAATACTGTGTATGATATCACTGTTGAACAATCGGTAAGAATCTAAGACATTCCTTAGGATAACACAGGCTTACATACGGACATAATAATCACTCTCTATGTTAAATAATTTTTGGGAAGTAGATATATTCACATAAAGACATTGAGAACTACATTGCCGGGCAAAAGAAAATATAGACCCATATTTGATAATGGCTAAATGAAACAAACAAGGACATATGTTTGGATCATGATATTCCGGTTTGTCACAGGTAATACAATTATGTTTTGGAGCTTTGGTTTGCAGTGTCTGTATTCAGCCTAACGTTTGATGTTGTTTGTCTATATTTTTCAAATCCAAGTCAAGTTTATACTTTTTTTATCCGTGAGTTTTGAAGTGTAAATAACGTCTACAAAAGAAATTCTAAATCCTTAATTATCTTCATATCAAGGAAACCCCAGCTCCATAATGTGTCTGCTGTACACTTGTACATCCAATCATTATAGATTAGATCCAGACCATTGGAACCAGTCATGGTTACAACCAGACCACAATAAAGCTTAAGTCCTTCAAAAAGAATGAAACTTTATTACCATCTTCGGCATATTTATGATTGATATGGACTTAGATTTTACAACGTTGACGATAACTTACATCCAACAGACTGATTTAATGTCAGCAGGGCAAGCAAGGACTGAGGTATACCTTTATAAATTATCTGCTAAAGGTTTGAAATGTAGCTTGAAACACATTTGTCAAGGTCTTTTGAAACCGAATCAAGGGCACTTATCCTAACCACTCTGCCATACCCACCTCAGCGGTTTTCCCTCAGGGAGAATCGTCCATGGTGAGAATCCACTGAGCAATGAAATTAGGTGATGAGTTGAGATTATATATTTCAAGACCAACGTTTTACCCGGGGTGACATCGGTCCGATTTATAGTACATCGTAAGGGGCATCACACCTGCTTGACTTCATCTAAGTCCTTATGCTCTTGTTTGTTGAGGAATTGTGTATGATGTTTTTGTCCAAGAAGCGTTTACAAATTGACTGTAGGCCTTCTGATCCTTTTTCGTTGGCTATAGGCGTCTATTGTGTGAAACACTTACATGATTGTGGATCTTGTGGACGTTTGATGTTTCTGAATGAATAATATATTCCGACAAAAGAAGTAGCAATACCGGTGTCATGGGAGAACATGGTTGATAATTTTCTCACCATGATATTAAACAAATATGAGGTAGCATCACATTCCATCAGGGTAGCTATAGATACGACAAGGTAGCCATAGCCAGCGTGTATTTACCACACAGAATACTGAAAGAGGATCGCTGTCTCGAACGCTGTGACACTGGCATCCAGGTGGGTCACGAGGTAGACCGTCATCTTCAGTACCGACACAGCAGGTGCCCGCCTTGGCGGACACCTCGTGGTATAATCATAGACGACGGAGTCGGTCATTGTGTCGCAGCATAACCAGCAATCAGATGGTGTATCATTTGAGATGTCTGAGAAGATCTTGCGTCCTAGCTTATATTCGGACAGATGGAGGAGAGATGTGAATTACCTACTGGGTATCGTAATGTGTGTGGGGAACACCTTGCTCCTTGAAGATGTACTTTTGATTTAGTAAGATGCGTGCGCTGATGACTTCTGTCTTTGTATTTTAACATTCAATTTGTGGTTTATTTATATTCGGCCAAAATTAGAAAATAACATCATATTTCCACTCATTACCTGAATATTTAATGGTCAAATGAAACTTACCTTAATTCATGTTGTGTTAATGTCCCCTTTTAACATGTACATGTAAGATGTTTCCTCAGCTGAACGAATAATTTAAAAAAGAAATAGCGTTCTAGTCGGACTGAATACTACTCAACTCGTTTCATAAAATTACTATTATGGAGCGACGTTAGTATTTTATTCACTACTAGCCACTATCCTGTGGGTAATCCAGTTGGGATTTACAAATGTATACTTCAAACACATTAAAAGCTTGAATTAAATACCGTACAATGGCCAACCTTTTGTAACCAGGGAGACCTGTTCCACAAAACCAAAGTCTCTAAATTTGTCATAACTTATATACTGTAGGACTGACGTTGCGCTACCATCGTTGATGGAAAACCCTTATCACAAAGTTTTATGCAATTTGTAAAATGTTGTAGGAAGAAACACGGGCGAAACAATGTCATGTGACATCAGCCTAGCAACGAGGTTATGTGGGTCATCAAGTGTGCATAAGCTCCTCGCGGTGAATTATCATCTCTACACATAGTATCATTGGATACACACAGGAATGTGGAGAGCTTTCACTATTTTGTCGCGAAACTTTTCACAGTACACGCGCTTTAGTATCAAACACTGTGTAATACCAGTTCGTTGTTATTCACCACTGGTATCTTCAACGAGAGAGTAATAAAATAACTAACTGATGCCCCCAGTTGTCGTGACTGTATCGTATGTTCAGGTAAGCATGGGGACAAGTAGGTACACATGGTCATTGTGAAATCGTAAAGTAGTTTTTATAGGGGTTGTTATCTTCATCCGAAACCATAAACACGATACGGAAACCACGTGCAAGAACAAAGGCGTTACTGTCAAGAACGAACACATTGACACACTGATGTTAGCTTGCTTATTACAACAAAAGATAGTTATTTTTAACGCCTGTATACACAAACAGAGCTATTGACATATTGAAGAGAAACCTTGTTTTGTGTCATGTAAGAAGACACAGGAATGTTGTTATGCCATCAATGTTGTTTTCCCCACGTCAGCAATAGTTTCACCGCTGGGTCTGTGAGTACATTACAGTGTTATATGATTTTACCATGACGGTCGTGATATGGTATGGTAAAGAACAACGAAGATGTTCGGCTTTCGTTGTACCAGTGTGAGAAACCCGCGTCGTAGACGTGTTAGGTTAATGTGCATTCTAGCTGATGAAGGAGTAAGGATATACTCCGAAACGTTGTGTTCCTCATAATAAAAAAAGTTGACATCCATAAAAAAAACCTCTCTTACTTGTGTGTATCACTTCTAATGCCATTCAAAGACCATTCTAGCTGATTAGGAGGCAGTGTAGGTCACCCGTGCATTATCTTTTTCAAATGTACCTGGTGACCTGATGCTGCTGAATGTGGATATTATTCAGATACAACCAGGGGCATGATCGTTCCCATTGGCGTACACGAGTGTCTTGTATCGATCACCCATATGGGTTAACTAGTCCAGATTTGATTATATATCAAGTGAGAGAAACATTGGTGGCCCAGGTGTAAGCCTGGTGTGATTTATTGAGTATCTGTCCTTGGCTTTACCAGGATCCTCACATCTGATTATGATTCTTCGTTTGTTAGGACCCAAGCCGTGCTTGTGGAATTCGCCAATTCATTCATGTACATGCAAGTGAAACTTGTCAGATTTGTGTTAAAATAAATTCACATATATCACAGTCAGTCGCAGTGCAGTTGCACTGTTACCAACACTATTCACAAAATGACTGCGTCTCAGCGTTAATAGGAATATAAACCTGAATCCGTATATGACAGAGGCACTGTTCCAGTGTGTTCATTGCCGATCTCTTATAAACGCCATGCTGTTAATCTAACATCGACTATTCGATGTAAATAACTTGATTAATTGAATTACAATAAATAATACGATCCCGTAAGCTTTAGCAGTTATAAAGCTTATAGTCATTTCCTTTTAAATGGTTGGAAGACCCAGACGAGACCCAGACAGGTATGTGCACTGCACGCACAAACATCTTACTCCTACCGGTAATGCAACACCTGCTATCAAGAGGTGGAACACACGTGTCAGGTCATTCTGACATGCATGTCGGTTTGGTAGGTCGTTTCACAACGCTCTCAGCAGTTCTTCAGCAGTGTGACGGTGGCCTCTACTGATCGTGTCTGGACAACATAATCCAGTAATCGATATCATGAGCAACGAACCACGCTGTCTTGGTACGATGACACGCTATCAACCAAGTCACCCAGCCAGATCACCTGGTCCGTTTGGTTGTCTCTCACAAACAGAAAGAAGCCTGAGCCGGAATCCACACAGGGGTAACACATGTATGCTTGCCTTTCGTGCAAACTAACTTCAAATGTATTCTTCGGATCTGTGAAATACTTCTTTACAAATACCCACAGTTGAATATAGGATCACATATCTCCATTACTTTACTGAAGAAATTCGAATGTTAATGTTTTTAATGAATGAAGGCTGCAAATCAACCTCGATACCTCATGCCACTAAATGCTGTATGACAGTGAACGCCCTCATATGGAATTATGCAATATGTATTGATTACTGTGCATGGTATATACTCCCATGAAAATCCGTGGTAAATTATGTCTTTAGTCATCAGGTGACAATGCTTGTCGGAAGAAGCAACTAACGGTATAGAGTGTTCGAGCTCGCCATACTGGTTGGTGCCCTAATTGCGTAGATCAATGATCAAGATGTACATGACATGTGACCCGTGAAGAGCCGGGTTAATATTGGTCTTCAGCAAGCCATGCTTACCCTAAGAGGCGAATAACAGGATCACTGACCTGGATGATTCATGTCGTGTAATCCCAATTGTCTAGATCGATGTTCATGATGCCAGTCACTGGATTGTTTGGTCCAGACTCGATTATTTATAGCTGGAATATTTCTGAGTACGGGTTAAACAACAAACAAACAGTCAAAGCATGATTTGTGTGTTCCGACGCAACTATTTACATATCGGCTACAATAGCGGGGATATTGCAATGTACGGCGTTTACCAACAATCAAATGAAAAATAATCGATAATCGTTGTATCAAAGCCAAAGAAAACAGGCAGTGACCTGAACGAACAAACAATGGTTTGTTACATTACATAAACGATATAATCAGTAACATGTTGAGTTTCTCAGCCTCCCTGTTCCCGTGTCCCAAACTTTTAACAAAATGTATTCAGATTGTCCTGAAAGCATGGCAAATAACACTGGAGCCACTTTGTACCATGTCCAAATGTTGTGTAGTTGGGTAGAACGATCAAATAACATAAGTGAAAAGTGACCGAGCACATCCTCACTACTGAACATCTATATCACCGAAATAACAAGCAACCTTTGGTGCTACATATATTTCTCAAAATGTAAGTGTCGTATCTATTTACATGATATGTTTAGAACTATGCTCATCGTGCGTCATCGACACACCTAGGTAACAGAATCATTTATGTACGGCTTCACATGCACTGATTCGTACCGACAGTGGCATATCGAGACACAAAACATGTTACGGTATGCTTTGAGTACATGCATGCGAATAATGACGGACAGAGTGCCAATGCTTGGTTTTGTAAAGAAAGGAAAACAATCTTAAATAAACATCTCATCCCTTGACATTTCAATGTGCTCAGAGCTTGAGAGTATTCTTAAAGTAAATAGTAAGTGTTGTAAACTAGGAGCGGAACGGTGCACAGAGACATTGTCCCGGTCTGTACAACAGCACTCGCATCTCTCGGGTATATTTATTTGCTTTACATAATCTTTTCTCCAGCCCAATAGCTCCGTACAATCCTTTCACTGGCCCAGACACGAAACTCAGCATCATGCAGCTGCCCTAGTCTGTCTCACAATCCCTGAACCACATTATTTTCCCTACTGCCTAGCCCTCTCTGCAATGCTAACGCCCTAAATGAAGCAAATCTAGATTTCCTCTGGTCTCCCTTGGGCTTCTTTTAACTTTGAGTGGGTTCGTTTGTTACTACCAGAATTATATATACATGTATTCAGAGACTAAGCGTTTGTCTACAGCTGCCGTTCAGATCAAGTAGCTCAGCATAATCTGAGCCAGACTCAATACTTGTGCTTAATCATCTCACAGGTTCCATCAAACGATATTGATATATATAAATGGTGTAGGTCATCTCTGAAAGTAGTTACATCTTGGTGTGTGTGACAGTGATGTAGAACATCACGAACCAGAAGTCAGGTTTCCAAAGAGGTTTTGTCATATCATGTCTTCAAAATAGCAAACTAGAAACTACACCGTCACATCAGTTTCTTGAATGCTTACAAAATCATCCCGCTGGTCGTGAACAATGTCCGCTCATGTTTTATACATGATGATCAGTTTGGGATCTAGAAGTCCTAGTAAATATTACTATACATATTGTTAAAACTGCGATGGTTTGTTCTGAATGACGTTGAATTCTTGTTTCAGGTTACGCTCCTATCACCGGTCTCTGTAACCCGATACGTAGCTGTGCTGCTATTAAGGATGAAGGATTTACGTCGGCCTTTATTATAGCCCATGAGATGGCACACGTGTGAGTAATGATATACTGGAGTTATCCATGAGATTGAAGTTGATAATTACTCCTTCTACAGTGAAAACTTCTGTTAAGGGAACATATAATAGTTGGAGAATCTGAAATATTTTCATAACAGGTCACTATGTAGTGTTTATATAAATGCCAATGTGTACTTTTTGTATTTGATCTGATGATTTTAACGTCTTTATGATTTAGACAGTATGAAACAGATACAGTGTATTATCATGTGCTTATGTACTAAGACAAACAGGTTTCTAAATGAAATGTGAATGACTTCATTGAAACTACTTCTAGGTTTGGTTTATTCCATGATGGCCATGGCAACCGTTGCCATGGGCGCGAGTACCGAACAGCCATAATGGCGACTCTTGTGGAGTCCAAGCTGAACCACTATTGGTGGTCAATCTGCAGCCAAGAAAGGATGAAGTCGCTGGTTAAGTAAGCATTGAGACAAGTCTCAACTGACCAAATGATAGTACTGCACCCCGTATCACAGCTCATTTCTGAACGTTTGAATGGTTAATGTGCGTTTTTTTGTATCTATTTAGTGTCATGTAAATTGACGGCAATAGGAGTATGGTAATATAGAATTATCACAAAAACCAAATGTTTACTTTAAAGTAGAGTTCAGAGAATGTGTCATCGAGGCTTCAAAACACCCACATGTGTTTTGTGTATCTAGAATCAACAGTAGCAAGTCAGCTAACAACGACGGTAATATTTGGAAACGCCTAATTTGACTTAAGGAATTCAATCTCGCATGGTTGTCAGAAAATTAATTAATATACCCCTGCCTAACCAGATGCTGATGATGCTATGAACTTATGCTTTTATCTATCAGCTCTCTTTACTGCCTATATGATGATCCCTATGAACTGGAAGGTCTGCCAGAATTACCTGCAGCTATAGGAAAGAACTGGTCGCTAAATGAACAGTGCATTCTGGAGTTCGGAGAACAGTTTTCAGTTTGTCGAGCTGTAAGTAAAGTCTTTGGCGTTCATCGAAGTCAAATATAACACCTCTTGTGACCCTTGTTAAACGTCTCAGATCATGTTCATTTGTGAAAGATCCGTGTTCTGTGTTTAATTGTTACATATGAATCGTTACCGTTTGAAATTGTGTGAGATGTCGTATTTTCTGTCAGTTTCTGTTCCCCCCAAGAAAGCATGCCTTCAGGGTTGATACTTTGACTATATTCAGATGATGTCTTCTGCGATTTTGAAAAGTTGAATCATTTAAATATTGTAATTGGTTATTGTCACGTTTAATAAGACTATCAAACAAAACGAAAATAATGTTTGCTATCGACACCTCACAGGCGAAGTCAAATCAATCTTTACCTTAATGAGTGCCAAAATGTCACGGTCGCTAAAATGAATAAGGTAAACTCCAGCTGTCATGAAGGTCCCTTTCTCTAACAAACTGCGCATGTGCATATTGTCTTTGCAATATGGGTCACCTTGGACTGCATAAGAGAGCATTGTTTGTGGCTTCTCCGGTGCTACTCCCCACTCTGATATACAAACCATTGTCTCTTTGATACTTCTCACCAGAGGCAAAATCTTAACGCGAGGTGTGTGGTCAATCTCTGTCTTCATCAGTTCAGCCTGGTATGCAAGCCATATAGTGTTAAGTGACAACTAGGAGTTCCTTTAGAGATCACCTATGTATCTGTTGAAATGGTAGAATATGTTTCTTACAACAAAGAGAGCTCAGAGTTCTTGATTCTGACGGCGGTAAAAGAATCTCTACTGAAACGTCGCATCCTAATGAACATGTCGTCCATAAGGTGTCTTGCCTGTACTGTTAGTCACCAACTTCTAAAATGCTAATCAAATCAGATTATGTGCTTTACGTTTTCTTGAAATATCAATTTCTGTCAGCCACTTATCTGATAACAGCAAATATATAAGGAGTCTAAGTCCATATGTGCCTTGAACTCTACTCTCATCGTTTCATTTAAGAATATGAAAACGCATTTAATTGATTATCATTAAATCTGATCTTCGAATTTCTAACGAATACTCTTAACTAGTGTCGCACAGCAGTAGTATATCATTAAGACATCATAGAAAGGATGGCGTTGTGTTTCTAGTTGCGAAGTGATGAAGACTGAGATTGGTTCTTGACTAGGTGTTAACTATTCTCTAACTATGCAGTGCAGCCTGATGTTTGGAGAGCAGTTCTATTGATGTTGTGGCAGATTTGAAGCGTGTTTTTGCTATGACTAACACTTTGCTGTACTCCCATTCCTGTATTTCTCAATGTCTGTCTTCTTTTCTTCTACAGGAATATAATTCGGTATGTTCTTTACCTGTTCTCCCTTGTCACCGAGTTACTCACGTTTTGAATGTGGTGCAAGTGTTCACTGTTTCTGCTTTACCCCTGCATGGCAGATGAAACGTAAAATATACATAAATACATAGATATATTCATATACACTTTAAATGCACAGCAACAGGTTCTTAATCCACAAACAATCTGAATTGGAAGTCCTTCTTATCTTAAATGTAGTGCGAATAGCTTTTTCTCTATTCTTATCTTCTCCTGCTCCTCCTTTGCAACGTTGCATGACTCCCTTCCTCAACATTGTTACCTACTCTCAATGTGCAGTGATTATATTATGTACTCAATAAAAAATCACCCATGTGTGTGTTTTGTTGTTTGTTGTAATAAACGCTTGCATCGTTTATTTACACCCAGTGTCTGTATATGTTTTGTTCCTTTTTAAAGTTCCTATTGAACTCTTGTAAATTGTCTGTTTTGTGTGATAATCCTTTTTTGTTGATTTTAACCATGTCCGTATGAGGGGGATATGGCACTTGCCTTATCCTTAGTGGGTTTTCTGCAGTTTTACGCAGACTCTTGCAACATGCTCTGGTGCGGCGACTACCGCCGGCCTCATCTATGCCGGACCAAGAGGGGACCGCCAGCTCCCGGAACGCCCTGCGGTAGGGACAAGGTACGTAATAGGTTTTTGTAACAGTAAAAATGTTCTAGATATATAATTGGAGCTTTGGTAAAATAGGTTTGTGCCAGAGCGTTCACTGTTTCAGTCACGAGAGACAACGCCGTTGAACAATGGCAAATTTTTGTTTAAGTTATTGTAACTAACTCTTAATGATAAGCATTATGTACTATGGACATTTTCGGTGTAGGGGTAGGCTGGGGAGAGAAGCATCTAAACTTATTTACTAGTAAATGATTCCTCGACGAATCAATAATATCCATAGAAAGCGCAATGACTGCAACATTTCGATCGATCGCTTGTGTTATTTGTGTACAATTATTCATTTGTCAGCCCGTATATTATTAAATCGGCGTTAAATAACAAGCAGACAAAAGTGTCTGGTGATATTTGTGAACGTGGAATGTATAGGTGTTAGGGGAAACAATTGAATGTTATTTTATGTTTTTGCAAATGAATACATTCATTATACCAGGGCTGCATATTGCATAATACCGTATCGTTATAACCGGAGCATATATTGGCAATACAATGGTCTACCTGCTATGACCACAGCAATGTGTGAACGGTCGGTGTGAGTACGTTGGCAACCAGTCTCCAGTCATTGGTCGGTGGGGATACTGGTCATCGTGGACACCGTGTTCTGGAGAGTGTGGCGTGGGACTTCGGTACCGTAGTCGGACATGTGACAACCCAAGGTGAGATCAGCACTACCTATGGCGTAATTTAGAGTTCATGCTGTTAATCTTTTTAAATCTTGGACACGAATGGCCTTCTATTGTGGTGCGTCACACTTCGCGTTCATGAGTTTTGTGTGAATCCGTGAAGATCCGGATTAGAATTGGTCTTCAGTAACCCATGCTTGTTGTAAAAGGCGAGTCACGGGATTGGATGGTTAGGTTCGCTGACATGGTTGACACATGTCATCGAATCCAAATCGCGCAGATCGATGCCCATGATGGTGATCACTCAGTCTGGACCAGACTCGATTATTTACAGACCTCCTCCATATAGCTAGAATAGTGCTGAGTGCGGCGGTAAACAACAAATCAACCAACCAAATCATTCACCCTCATCGTGTTTGTTGGTTTGTCAGAGCCATATCCGTTGTTTTGGGTTTCGCCAAATTGTTAAACTTCTAAAAGCCTTCATCACTTCCTGGTTTCCTCATATAGAAGCTGATATGATCTAGCGGAAGTAGATTTCAAAGTGACTTTTACCCAGCCTTATTTACTCACTCATATAGTTTTAATATCAACCATATTTTGTTTATCATCATATTCCTAAATGGTTAATACACTGGTTTTGTTTATATGTACTCATTGCAATCCCACCAAGACAAACCGGCTAATCACATGCGCTGATTAAGACTGTTAATAGTTATTGGAATCTCGTGGAATGTTGTGTATCTGCAGTGATACCTTTGTTGCAGTGTGTTGTCAGTTATGTACAGTTATGTAGACATATATGTTTGCAGTCCTAAATATGGAGGCCGGGACTGTGAGGGCGGAAAGGACGAAATGGGGACATGCTTAAATAAGGTAGAGTCCCGAGTCCTTCCCAATGGGGAAATAACTGAATGATTGTGCAACATAAGGGTCTTTTCACAGCAACCATCTTTCATCAAGCTTCGGCTTGGCAGCACTGTGATAACCGAGCCGTTAAGAGGTTGGAATGACACTTGCATGTATGCTTTGTAAATAATGTGTTTAGATAGTAACGTATCTGATTTGGTGGTAAGTAGTAGTACTGGTACCAAATGTTTACCCACGACAGACATTAAAAACTATATTATATATCAGTATGTTTAAAAGGTGTAGAACATTGTTACCATGAAGGTGTCTAACATCTTGTGGATATGTTCATGTCGGACACGTTATACACCCGATGTTTGCACGGTATGTACTGCGTTCCGACACTGACAAAGGAGGCAGCTGTGAAGATCCGGGTTAGAATTGTTTTTTGGCAACCTATGCTTGTCGTAAAAGACAACTAATGGGATCGGGTCGTCAGGCTCGCTGACTTGGTTGACAAATGTCATCGTATCCCAGTTGCGTAGATAGATGCTCATGATGTTGATCACTGGATTGGCTGACCCAGACTCGTTTACGCCGCCATATAGCTCGAATATTGCTGAGTGCGGCGTTAAACAACAAACCAAACCAAAAAGACAAAGGCACGGATGGACCACACGGCCAAACTCTACAAAATGATGATCTATCGATGGTGGTTTCTCTCATTGCAGTATCGGTGTCGGGCATCTCCTTGTCCATTAAATGACAAGCTGTGGCGTAACTGAATATCTGTTCAACCTGTTCACATCATGCGTTTAGGCATACATCCTTGCATTGACTACCTACAGAGTTTTTAAGAGATATTTTATGTTCCCGTCCTGTGAGATCTTCGGACTGCGGTTGGTGAACGTTACAGGGAAGATTTGTTTATTAGCATAATGCAATAAACCTGAAATATAACACGTCGCGTGACGACAATGATAAAAACTTCCTTTAAAAGAAAACTGGAGAGCGTGCAATAAAATATATTCAATATTGAAGATCACAATAGTAGATCGTTGTGTTGCGATGACATATTTAAATTGAAAGGATAAAATTAGTTATCATATTCATGAAGAAAATGCAAAAAAGAGTTCTTTCATGAGACAGGGTCATCGAACAAATCTCCAGGTAATGGTCTAGGGCACTGTAGCTGCACGTCTGAGATAAATGGTAATATTGTTTTGACAGAAATGTTCCACGTACACCGACATCCGAGCTGGAGAGTGTGAAGTGTGGGCCGAGATGAACGTAAGACCTGGGAGACACACCTGGAAGCCCTTCCCAGCCAAAAACAGTACGTCAGGGCAGTCCAGTGTCCTCCTAAACGCCTGCTTCTTTGAAATGGAGGCATTCTGTCCTGGGTCTGTCTTCTTATTTGGGATGCATTCCTCAAACATCGAACCATGGTCATATTCCTAACCCAAACTACATACTTGCTTTTTTCACTCAAACAATACCGATGATAAATAAATGCCTTCGAATATAGAAACACTGACCGGTCTAGCGCGGAGCACTAATAAGGGTTTATTCTGTAGCACTCGAGAGGTTGTGAAATGCTCGGATCTGTTCTAAATTTCCACAGCATTTGTAATTGTTGAATTACAACATTTGTTATGTATTTCAGGAACTCACACTATAATAATAAAATCTGGTGATGATTGTAAACCACTCTACGACCACTATACAAATACACAGTTGACAAAAACGGATTATATATACACCATGTGGTTTCCGTTATTTCTTCATGTGTACGTATGTTGTCTGGGGAAAGAGTGTTCTGAAGCTGAATACACGCGTAGCCTTGTGACCAGCAGCAGTTGCTTTTGGTCAAATAATTATAAGGGCGATGATAATGCTAAATAATATAGCATATTTAATCATATATGTGAAGTATTAAGGACTTTGAAAGTTTGTTTTATAGTGTGAGAGTTAAATACTCGGACAGGTAAGACAGCTTTGTGTTAGTGCGCCCCGCTAGTAACATCAAAGAAGCTCTTATCGCCATCACTAAGTTGATGTACTTTGCATGAAGCGGCACTCTAAAAATAAATCACAATATTACTGTTCTCGCCAAAAACACGTACCGTAAGGATATGTTGATCATTTGTATGTATTTATTTATTCCACTGACGGAAAGTACATCACTTAATTGACTTATACCTGCCCGTTGCTCTGGTAACACGTGTACTAGACTTTTACATGAATGTACATGAATTGACAATTCTCAAAGAGTGGTTAGACTGTCAACTGTCAAATGTCAGCCGAAACGAGTAGAAAATACTGTCTAGATATTCCTATGGCTGACAGACGCGTTAAGGCTCATTCTGTTAAACTAGGTCAGGGAACAATTCGTAGGAGATTTGCACTTAGATCAATTTTGTTTGAAGTTCAGTAAATAATATTCATGAAATGATTCGTTGCCTCATTGAATGACGGAAGAGTACACATGTGTTCCTCTTTCAGAGGAGGATTGGTGTAGACAAACCTGTAAGTCGGACAGGACTGGAGAGGTCGTCACCATCGACATCAACACTGAAGACGGCACTCCGTGTACATACGACACCGACTTCAGTATCTGCATAGAGGGAAAATGTTTTGTTAGTATCAACCTTACCTTTTCTAGTGAATGGTTGTGGCCACACGTTACGTGTGCAAATTCAATGTATCAACATGCCTTTTGAAAATATATTCAGTCAAAACACGTCAGTATGTGCACAATACCAAAGGAAACCAGTGTCTTAAGATGTCTTAACTTTCCAGGCATTAGAAGAAAAATAAATGGCAATAGTTAAAATTTTAAGATGTCAATATTTTCCCTCATCAGTTGTGGATATAAAGCCATGCATGTGTTAGTGGACAAACACGTTGTAGACAGTAGATCTGCCCTGTCATCACTGTGGGAGAAGGAGATGGGGAAAGGGGTTCATGTCAAGTCGGTAAATCCAGTCGTAAAACTGGGCTTGATGCATGAGCTGCGCTTGTCCAAAGAACCAATGTATACAACTAGTATAACTGTCAGAATGAGTGTTCGGTAGGCAGTATTCAACATGAAGGCAGATCTTAACTAGATTTTACAAATGTGAGAATGAAACCCGAGCCTACTTCGTGGCCAGCTATCCTCGCTACCAATAAATACCTTTCAAAGGAATCAAAGAACTTTGATCACCACGAACTTGATTGCTTAACGTCGGGGTAGTGAAATTTCAGTCTTAAACTCATTATGATTATGCATATGTATGTGAATCGGATTATCTTTGTTATTTACATTCCAACACAGGATGTGGGGTGTGACGGTGTGATGAATTCAACCAAGAAGAGTGACAGCTGCGGTGTTTGTGGTGGAGATAACTCCTTCTGTAAAACCGTCACAGGAGAGTTCCTCAGAAGGCCTACTAAAGGTGACACTGTATTACCTTGCGCTCAATTTAGATAACTCAAATGTAAAGTTTGTGAATAAAAGTATGTGAATAAAAGTAATCATAACACATAGTTACTGTCGGGAAAAGGAATACAGAACTCACAACGTGTCATGGTACGTTTGTAATGACTGCTTTGGTCTATAATACTTATGTCAAATATTTGGACTTTCAGAAGATGAATATGAACAAGTCGTGTTCCTTCCGCACGGAGCCCGGAATGTGGAAATAACCAAAACGGAAGAGTCACCGCATTTCCTGGGTAATCAATCATCATATTGTAATCTGATTGCACCAACGCACTTGATCTTTTTGTCATGTACAATAAACGTTTTAAATGCCTAATATACTGATAATCCACATGTAAGCTGTATGTATTCTAAAACATCACATTTTTCTCACTCTCACACACATTATCCACCACCGCAGTATGTACTCACCCATCTTGCCCATATGTCATTTAAATTATATCATAAGATATTACACCCTTCTTGGGAAAGCTGATTGGCCCAGAGTTTGAAAAGTGTAATGCTTGCAGAATGTCTTCTGTTAATGCGTCATCTACTGTTCCAGCAATGAAGGACCCAGCACGAGGCGATTATTACATGAACGGCAACGGGAAGCAGGAGGGCTCCAAACAGCTCGTGGCGGAGGGGGCGTTCTTCACATACGCAAGGGGACAAACATACGAAAGTCTGGTTTCCAGAGGGCCTTTGAAGAAAAACTTGGAGATTATGGTCAGTTGGTTGCCATGTTTTCGGAAATAGGAGATTCGTCATACAGATGGATACGTCTTTTGATTAGGTCTGACGGTTAATGTGTGAGAGTAGCATGAGGTACACACCCATGTAGGCCATCTTTGAGATGAGGTAGGAAGAAGGGATGTGTTCAGCCTATGTATTCACAGTGTTTGTCATATGAGAAGTTCCCACGATTCAGGCAAAAGGGATGTGGTTATTACTTGGGTGCTCTGGATAAGAAAGGTGCTGTTTTGATTGAATATCTTGCTGATACTTAAAGTTCATATTTTAAACTGGAGATGGGCTAACATATGTACATTTTATTATTGCCGTAGAAGTGACTCTGATATAATTATGATACCCAAATATTCACGCATAAGTCCATGGGGACTCCAATGGATGTATCTTATCTGATGTTTGGGAAGTTTGAATATTGATAAAGTAGAGATACTTCAGACACAATGAAGAGTTCCAATGTATGGCGTTCATCGAAAAGGTGGTAACCAATTCATCACAAGGGTAGCAGTCCTATTTTGATGATATATTTCAGTTATGATAGGGAGGCTAGCGTCACCACGTTTTTCTCAATTTGACCCCTAAATATCTGGAAAACATTCTTATGTTATTTAGTAGTTGCTGTAGATTCTCTCTTGGCTGAACATTCTTCTTGGCTGCAGCTTCCTTCCGCCGTTAGAGGCTTCAAATCTGTATTCTGCCATAGGTCGTATGATGCTCCGTCTTACTGAGGCTATATATCTAACTTAATGTCTGTGAGGGTTTCCTTATGTCTTCAGGATGTGCCTTACTCTCTGAAGCTACCATTTCCTCAGCTTACTTATCTATATTGCAAATATGCTCACTCTGTTGCTTATTCTGTTATGGTTCTCTACTTGGTGCCTGGTCTTGGTGGCTTTTATCTTTTGCTAGTTACATGAGTATCTTTGATGAAAGGTCGCACATGTACTTATGATTACTTACGTTCTGTCACTATCATATCTATAAAATCTTGCTGTCTCTGCAATATCTAACCTTATCATCGATACTTTGCTCTGTGTAGTGAGCCTCACCAATAGCAGTAGAATATATAACTATGCATGTGTATATTGACAGTATACTATCTGTTATGTGCTTTTCTCCGTGAGAAATTATGGTAATGGAAGCATTTTCTTGTTTCTCAACCCTTTGGTCATATTAGGCTGGTAGGCCTTCTTTTATAATAATGCTACCCGTGAAGATCCGGGTCTTTACCAACTTGTGCTTGTGAGAAAAGGCGACTAACGGGATCGGGTGGTCAGGCTCGCTGACATGGTTGACACATGCCATTGTATCCCAATAGCGAAGATCGACGTCCGTGTTGCTGATCACTGGATTGTCTGGTCTAGACTCGATAGCTGGAATATTGCTGAGTGCAGCGTTAAACAACAAACAGGTTGAAACAACCAACCAATTTATAATAATACACTGTATTCACTACCACAAACTGCAACATTCACCTTTCTCTTTCATTACATAGACACTAAATAACACGTACGTTAAGAACAAAATTGTACTAAAAAATAAACAACATTTGCCTTTGGTATACCTAGCAAGATACACACTTTTGTATGTCTCAGGTGAAGAGAAACAAGGAAATGTTAGGTAGAATCAATCGAGTAATGAGTAAATGATACATTCTTAAGCTTTTTACTGTTCATATGCATGAAAAGCTGAAGCTGTTATTTTCTACATTATTATACTAATGGTCCATGATCACATAAAGAGGACTATAAAGAGGTTCATCTTCGAGACTTATGTTATTGCTCCAGTTGACATGACTGTAAATAATTAAGTATCTCGTAGAGAACATCCTAATGGTGTCCACGTGTGTTCTACACTGAAGCGATTATCTAAGTAATGTAGCAGTGTGGTTGCAGCTGTTTCCAGCCGGACACCTCGCACCTGCCTCCGTCACCTACGCCTACACGGTCAATAAAGACGATCACACTTTGGAGAAAACTAAGTATAAATGGAAATTTACGAAATGGTCGGAGTGTTCTGTAACCTGTGGCACAGGTAAAGTATTTTCTTATCCTGGTGTTGAGTTTTGTACTCTTATAAGAATTACAAGAGTTAAATTTACAAATGGAGTAAATATCAATTTAAATTATTACATGGTGTATGTGTGTCTAACACAGAATGATCTCACACCAGAACGACTATTCACACACACACACACACACACACACACACACCCACCCAAGGGCTATCAAAATGTTCTGAGCCTACAATACTTCTGATACGTGCATGATTAGAATAACTCAGTCTGTATGATAATAAAGAATGGTTAATATCATTCACATAAACGTAATATTGACAAGCACATGTCGCTAGTTTCCGGTCACGTGACATCTTATCACATGTACCCCTATTAAAACTGCATATATCCATTTCTGCCGTTCAATAGGGTTTCACCTCAGTCTTGTATCTCTTCGGGTTTAGCTCAAACAGCAGGGTGACCGATGTAGCCGAAACAGAGTTGAAACAGGCACAAAAGACAGCTCGTTCACTCGCGATGGTTATTTAAGGCATTCTCATGAAGTGACCAGTGGTCTTGTCCCATGGCATTGCTCGTGTAAACGATGATATGCCGATATATAAACACCCATTTTTTACACAGTCACATATATAATGCGACACATATAGTTAATGTCGTCGTAACAATTTGTGTTTTTATATCTTTTGAGTGGTATATGACATGTTTCGATGATTGCAGGAGTTCAGACTATCATGCACGGGTGCTTCGACAAGAACACCGACGAGAAACTGAATGACGAAATGTGCAGCTTCCTAGACCTACCACGACAAGACCAGGCCACGTGCCACAGGGAGTCATGTGACCAAATACGGTAACTGCATCACCTGAACGACGTGATGGTCCATGTGTTGCTTGTCTGACTTCATTACATGTTGATCATGATTGGTCTTTACCTTGCAGTGTAAACATGACGCTTGATGTCCACTTAAAAGTAATGCACATATGTCGGCAAAATGTTGTCATTAATAGTGTTTTTTTTCCCAATGAAACGTAGAATATTTCATGACCTCTCATTCACTCTTTCTTACATATCTAAAATATTAAGGCTGTATGAAATATACTAATTGTTACGTTTATAGAAACGACCTGCTATTATGCATAACCTAAGTGTATGGTGAATCACTTGTTAGGTCTTTCCCCATGTAGATACAGTAGATAGATGGATATCAAAGATAGGTTTTATAAAACAACACAGAACTCCCTTCACAAGCAAATATGACCGCCTTCAGCTATATAAGTGTCCCACATCAGGTACATCTGGGCGATGTTCAACAACTTCTCTGACTGCTCCGCCTCGTGTGGCGACCGTGGCTACAAGTTACAGATGTACGGCTGTGAGAGGAACTACCCAAATGCTTCAACTGAATACGTCCCCCATCACTTTTGCGAGAAGGTGGCGCCACCTAACGAGACAGTGGAGTGTAACCGATTCCCCTGCATGCTAAACTGGAGCGTCGGAGAGTGGAGTGAAGTACGATATTACCGTAGATAGTTACTAACACAACGGTTGTTACTAACAGACACTGACTTTCTTCGAACACTTCTAAATAGAAACCCATCTGGGGCCCCTTTCACAAAGCAACCTTTACTAAGGTTAACCTTAACTCCCATTCGTCAACATTGCACTAAGGTTACCTTAGTGACTTACGATCACTAAGGTGAAAGGAGGCCCTGATCAAGCATCTCAAACAGTCTGAATAGTCGGTGTGGTTATCAATGCGTTATGCTGGTGTAGAACGTCTACCGTAGAGTTTAAGGGCATTGTTACTTGGCTTGTTTTCCACCGTAGTGTTCCAAGACGTGCGGAATGGGGATGCAGCAGCGGGAGGTGTGGTGCGGGGACCTCTACGACTGGAGTGAGGACGACGTCTGTGACGAGGATATACCCACTGCAGAGAAGATATGTAGCAAAGGCCCCTGCTGTGAGTCGGGAAAGCATAGATAGGCAACAGGATGAGATACATGTAGAATACTGGTTGTTGTAAGTTGGTTAGCCAGTACGGATCTGCACCACGAACGTCCAGCCGATTATGATGCAGTCGATACGAGGAAGTAGTTCACATGACGTTGAGCAAATACAGAACAGAGATTTTCGCCTCTTACACCAGTGGGTCATATTTTGAATAAGTGTTGAAAATGGACACAATGCCGACTTATAAAGAATCTCACAGTTACTCTTCTGGAGACCAAACACGCCCATGGATATCACTGTTACCACTGGGCTTCTCCACAAGCTACAGGATTCCTTAAAGATAACAATAGGCTTGTTTCGAGTATGCTTGTATACATCACAGAATATGTATAGCGTTGTACAATATCAGAACAGTATCCTATTCATTGTAACATCAGAGCATTGCTCTCACGAAGGATGTCTGCAGAGTTTTGTTTGCATGTACCTCACAACATATACCTACGTATCCTCATTCTGTTTTACGGATTTCATTTCTGTATCTTAATGACGAAAATATATTAGTACTTGTCTATAGGAGCCCAAGCCATTTTTTCTTGGAATCACTGAAGTAAGTCCTTCTTTCTTTTCAGTTCCTAAGCCGCCACCTTCGTGTAAGAAGGACAAATACTCATTCTGCGCGTACGCATCAGTGAAGAAATGCCGGTTTGCTGGCTTCCGGAACATGTGCTGCATGTCTTGCTACCAGGGCACAGGGGCCGCCTACAGACGCCACACCCGCATGGCCAGGCAGAGGAGAAAGCTTAGGATTAAAAGGAGATTAAAGGCAAAACGCCATGAAAATCATATTCTAAAATATAACTAGAAATATACGTATCCGTGTAATGAAAATAATATATTTGAATTACATATTATATGTATGTTCAAAGATAGCTGTGATTTGGCTTATTAACATCCGATATGCTTCACAACAGTGCAGTTGGTGAAGTTTCATGCTCAAATATGCTTCGTCATATTGTGGTATTCTACGTGCTGATAACTGGTGCTAGTATCTATGCATTTTAAACATGTGCAGCTACACACTTTCCTATGCACACGCCCCACTTACACATGAGATGCTTGTTCGTAGCTTTTGTAATGTAACAAAAGTTATTATATTTGACAATACCATTAGTCTTTTGTCCAATCTTTGGGGTCGAAAACTTAATGTTTTACCAAAAAATGTGCCAAATATAAACACAGTGACATTGGTGCTAGTTCAGTTTTGTTTGACATTTACACAGTTGATACAATTGAATATAGCTTGCTCAACAACTCGATGTTATAAAAAAGGAATGAACATTGTGAAACGATTTTGTAACGTGCTTGAAATTATTTAAACTTGTTTCAGATCATTTGTGATTATTTAACCGATTACATAGGAAAATATTTCCTTTTCTTTATGTTTACAAGAGTAAAAACATCACCTTTATACAATAATAAATATAATGAAAACAAGAAACGGTTTCCGATGCCTTGACCATCCCTTCATTGATAACATCTACCCAATACCCCATGGGGGTGTTAGTCATTATTCGCCTATACTGGTGCTCAAATGTATTAACGTACAGGCGTGTAGATGGTACCGGTTATAAGGTTTACACGGCACTGCAATCATAGTGTTCTTATTGATACATGTATGTTCGGTGACTTGTGACTCATGGACCTATATGTAATATTATATACATTCATGTGTACACGTTTCTATTTTGAGACTGTGAGATCGGCTCTCGTCTAAGCGCACATTTCAGTGAAATGAATATATGTAACGTAAAAACATATGGCATATATTATGAAATGTATCACACGTATAGGTTGTAAGAAACAGTGTTAAGGCTGTTCTCAAATATATTGGTCAAAATGTTTTTGATTGTCAAATTGTTTATGTTGTTACTTATAATGTTGAACGTTTGTGTACATAGTTTTCTGCATGTTTTTGCATTGTTATGTGATATTGTCAAATGGCAGTTTCCCATTTTGCACACACGTTTCACCCTGTAGAGTTTTGTCACCGATGTTTCTAATATGTCTTAATACATGCCCATGTAATATGCTGACAGGTGAACTCATTACATAATGTTCGTTTCTGGACCAGGGTTAAGTATCCTCATGAGTGTCTATATTCGAAACACGTGTTCAAAGTACACATATGAACGTTTTGTATGAAACGTAGGCCTTTGTAGAAATGTTTTGCACATGTGAGACAAGGTCCCAGTTCAAGGGAACTACATCATGCTATTTGATCATAATTGTAAACGCCAGTAATTAGAGCATGCTGTGAACATAATCATTATCATATTGACATCAGATATTATCACAGCTGATACTTAGTGTGATTGTGGAAGCATGTCGGTATTTCAGACTTGTAACTTGACACTATTACACCAGAAAGAAAACGGGAAACATCTCATTACTCTCTTGTTAAACCTCACGCTTGTCTGAAATAACGTTTACAGTTTTCTTAAATTCTCAGTTTAGAGCAAATTCTGATTTAATGTATCGTTTTCAGGTAGTTTACGTACCATTTATTAAATTGTTTTGAAGAGGAACGTCTTTTGTTGTTTTCGAATTTTGAGAATAACGCTGCTATGAACAGTAAGGTTTTCAAAACAACACTCCAGAACATTATCAGACTCCATCATTTGTGGAAACACATTCCGCGGAGCTTAAAATGCTGTAATCACCGTGAAAATTATGTGCCTCCCTGTCAAGGCTGAATATGTATATGTCGCGGGGAGCAGTTTGCAGTTATTTAACATGTAACATGTTTCACAAGGACATAATCAGTTTAAGGCTGCTGAAATGGCATTTGCACTTCGTTAACAAAACACAATCCAATGTTTCTCAAGATTTTATTCTAGAAAATGGTTGCGTGGAATGACAATGTAATGATACGTTTTTTGCCATGTACAATATATGTGATATTCAATGGTCTTAATAACCAGACAACATGAGATATATATACTCATATAAACGAATAAGGGAACACTTAAAAGTAAATTTAAAGTGTTCCTTTATTTATTTCCAGAATTTCACTCACAGTGCAATACATACCTTGTCAAGAAACCTGAAAAAGATTATAGGAACACTTGTACTTTCATATGTTTCCTTATTCGCTTCCATGAGTATAAATTTCATATAGAACACAAAACAAATTAAAACATTTTTCATTTCCCGAAACATTTACAAACATGGAAACAAAACCTGATTGGTGTTGAATACAAATCGGCATATAATGATACTGAGACAAAAATACCATGCTCCTGGGAACAAATGTATGTTTGTACAGCCTCTTTTAAAGATCATGAAGTTCGATAAGAAAACTAAAGATTTTGTTTAATCTCCTGTGAGCCCATCCGAATGATTCGAACACGACATGGAAAGAGAGGAGTGATAGAAGAAACAGAATATTCGCATTTACATTATGGTCCTAGAATAATGAACTGTTGGTTAGTGGCTATTTTGTCCTATATAATTTATATCATGTTTGTGTCATGAAAAAATAGCTCTTAAACAACAGTTTAATATGCTACGACCATAGTATCTGTTTGATTGACATTTTAGAAGTTGATGAATAGAAAGACATATAGATACTTTATGGACAACAATTTCTTTATTATGTTATGATGCGACGTTTCGGCATCAAGCTTCACGGTATAAGAATATATACTGAAACGTCACATCATAACACAATGAAGAAGTTGCTGTCCATGAAGTATCGTATCTTTCTTACGACCATATTGTAAACGCGTCTCAATGATGCCCGATGCAGTTCTTCATTTTGACTTGTGCCATTCTCTTCAGGTTGGCTGTTGACTAGCCGTTTCATACGTTGATGGCCACCAGTGGGGCACCAGCGTATGCTCACATTCTGTCATCCCAATTTTATAGCGATTCATAAACACTTACTTACGATATAATCAAAATCGTATCGCCGACTCAGCCCTTGGCAGAGGTCTCTTGTTAATATGGAAATTGGGTTTGTCGTTTACATTCACAACGTCAATCACACTGTACATTCAATATGAGTTGTGGCGTACTCCTCCTCCTCGTCAATTACATACTGGGCATTGACCCTAGACTTTCCCGTGTCCTCTTTCTGCCGGAGCACCTGGTACAGCTGTGTAAATTCGTCCCCCTCCGGTAACAGTAAATACTGAGCCTTGTATAGCCAGGAGAAAGACGACGTAAACATCAGGGCGACACAAATCCAGGCGAGGAAGAAGGACCATCCGTAGGAATGAATCTTGTTTTCTAAAATAAGTTCTTTATGCGGGAATTTCACACCTGGTAATAATTCTCCTCTCCACTGTAGGTTAGTTTTCCCGTTGAAGAGCGCAATTGTGGTGATGAGAATGATGGCTGCCAGGTAAAAACAACATTGCATTGAATACCTCAATCTGTTTACATAGAGAAGAAGCTTGTATCGCCGTATTAACACTATTGATGATAGTAGTAGAAGATTATGAAACGTACATTTAAGAAGTCAAGAGTATGAAAAGATATGTTCGTCTTCACAACATTAATCATCATGCTGAATGTCCCCAGGTTATGTTTATTGTGTGACGTACCATCTGTAAGAAAACAAGCCCCCTCGAAACCCTTCCAATATTTTCTCAGGCTTGTCGTTCACAAAGTCGTAAGACTTGCAATTGGATGAGAAGACAGTGACCATAGATCATATAGTACTTGCCATTTACACTTCAGGAGAGGATGGTTTGGTAATTTTGTTCAAGAGTGCCGCAGTATTTTGTTTTGGTCAGTGCCTCAAACATATTTTTCTGAGGACGAAGGAGTAAAAGACGTTTATGAGTGCGTGAGTTAAGTTTTACGCAGCTTTTAGCAATATTCCAGCAATATCACGGCGGGGGCGCCAGAAATGGGCTTTACACATTGTACCCTTTTGGGGAATCGAACCCGTACCTTCGGCATGACGAGCGAACGCTTTAACCACTAGGCTACCCCACCGCTCCAAAAGACGTTTATGTACAACTCAGAATTATATTATAAAGATACCATCCCAAAGCCCGCTTCTGAAGAATATATGATGGTCGCCCCCCTTAAATAATCACTTTTGTGAGGATTTGATTTGATTTCAATAATACATATTGTCCCGGGTATACTGTATATACAATATCGTACATATTCATGGCATAATAGTTGCAATACCGACCTGCTATGAGTGCCATACCGGAAGCGATGGTCATGTATCTGTGACTTTTGGACAACGACCCGAGACTACCCGCTGCCAAACTGGTGATGAGGCACAGGATGGACAATACAGCAGAACAAAAGGCTGCTACCTCAACCTCTGAAGACGTACAGCAAACACAACCATCAGAAAATTCTACTCGTATGAACTCATCACAGGAGAAATTTCAACCTTGGCAACTTGAAGCCTTTTACCTGGACATTATATTTAGCTTACGTCTATGTAACATCAAGGGCGGCCAGTTTACGAACTTCACTGATGTATAAGTAGGATAATCATAGGTCATCAGCTTGTGATAATGCAAATTGAACACTTCACTTCATTACGACTGCTTGTACAAATTATAAAGGTCATATGGACCGAATTACAAAATGGCTTTGTGTCAAAGATGGAGAACAAGATTAAATTATCTCTGCCTCGTATGGTTCCTTTTAGGCTTCACAGACAAGTATAACAAAACACGGGTAATCCCTACACAATATGAAACATGGATAAAAAAGCAGCAAATAAGATGAGGTGAGGTAAAATTGGGTTTAACGTAGTGCTTGAGAATATTTCGCTCATATGACGACGTGCATGCGTGTGTACGGGTATGTGCGGCTGCTTGTACTAGCCCAGACTTAAGCTGGTTTTATAGTGCTAGCCCACTGAGATACCATGCCGCAGTGAAGCATGAATACCCCACTCAGACACATTATACTGACTCCGAGCCGACCTGTCCTTGTTGTACCCATTAATGCCGAGCGCCAGGCAGGGACCAACAAGTACCATATTTTAACGTCTCTTTTGGTATGACGCGGTCGGGAATCGAACCCGCGACCTTCCGCTCTCCGGGCGGACGCTCTAACCACTACACCACGGAGGCGGTCCAGCAGCAAATAAGAAACAGTGTTTGATGTAATGAATGAAAATGACAATTTGATGAAATGAACGGAAGAATTACATTATTAATGAACTTGAATTGACACAATCTCATTCATCAAGGTTGTATTTGAACACCACCCCATGTGTTTATTATGAAAACCATATGTAAAATGTGTATGCTGGACAGCGAGATTGTGTGTCTTATAGATATAACGATAAGAAAGGTTAGTTAATGTAAATGGTTATCCCTTCATGTTGTGCCTATACGTATCAGTAGTTATCTTCAACGATAACGTGTGGTTGTTGTGAACGTTTGAAACTACCCATGGAACTCGATAGTTCGTAACCACCAGCGTTCTCGATGAGGTGCTTAAGATATACCAACGTATGCTACGACAAGAGTACAATTCGTGCGTTCAATGTTAAAAAGTTGCGGGTGAAAACAGAATACAATCTGATGTATAATGATCACTTACTGAGAGCGTCCGGTATGTGTATTCTAGAGTCTGTTGGGACTGGCTGACTGGACATAAACATAACGCACTTCTCTGGTCGTATTCTCTTGATCTTCAACTGTTCCCGTACACCATCTGAAATATGGTACTTGTATCTAATAGTTGTATTGGTTTATTCAGACACTTCATAACGTATCACAAGAAGTCTGCAACCTACGTTTTCCCGGAAACTTGTAATTTAAACAGTTGGGAACTATTGATAACTTCAAGGCAATAAAACGTATTTCGCAATATTCAATTTGAAGGTAACCCCTTGGAAATCCGAGTAAGAATATGAAAATGACCCCAGGAATATATGTTGATCGTACAACGTGACATATGAATCGAGTGGTCAGGTGTGATGATTTGGTTGATTGTACGCCATGGTAATCTCATGGGACTAGATCGTTGTTCATTATATCAATCATTGGGTGTGATTATTTATTTTATCGGTGTCATGGATTACTTGGATGTTCAGACGCGTGGTGTACTATGGCAAACAAACAAATATTAAACGCCATCACTAGAGAATAATCAATTTTCATTACATACCGATTTCATTAGGAGTGAAAATGAGAAAGGGACCCGCTAGGGGATTGAGCTAGGTTCAAACAGTACGTAAGCCGGTGAGTGGGCATTGTTTTGCACAGTGTTGATAACCATACCAAAAATAAAGTATGGGCTAACGTCACTGCGAATGAATGAGCGCTTTTACGCCGCTTTCGTCAATATTCCAACCATATGATGGAGGGTAACACCAGAAGTGGGCGTCACACATTGTATCCATAACTGGACTCGACCGGGGGCATCGGCGAGACCAGTTAACAGTTTAACCACAAGACTACCATCCCGCCCAGCGAAAGAAAGAACCACTTTGCAGTGAAATGAAGACGTTCAACCTTTTTTGAAACGTTTGCATTCAAGGGCGGGGCTGTTTACTTTTGCAGTCCAACTCACAATGATACTCACCATAATAATTACCATCACCGTATTATTTATCAGTAATCAATCCGTTAGTGGCTGTATCCTCAAAGGGGGTTAAAGTATCGTAAACTTGTCCTCCGGGGACGATACGTAAGTCCAAAAACTTTCAAAGCTGAATTTAACCTTACCACATTCTTAAAACGTAGTAATTTTGTTCTTGTAAAGTTTGGCTAAATATTTACTACAATCGCCAGCGGCTGAAGGGATGGTGTAAATCCAACTAGGGTCCATGCAGGTAGCAAAGGTACTGTAAGTCCCCATGGTCGCTAGTATGCTGATCTACCTTCAGTTGTCGGCTATCTGTAGCCTGTTTTAATATTGTATCGTCCTCTATAGTTAAAGTATTTTAGATTTGATTACTAGTTTTAAATATATATCTGTGATAGTCTGGTTGGTTTTACTGTCCTTTGTCGACAGATATTTTAAATTGATTACCTTGTTTTCATCGCTATATGGCTGTGATATTGCCGATGCGATGTAAAAGTTTAACTCACTCACTCACTCAGTAATCAATCTGAGAATCACAGACATCACCATTATAGTCACATCAGTATTACAATCAACATCACGCTAACATCATCACCATCATCATCATCCCCATCCTCACTACCATAATCATCACCACCACCCTCCATCATGACCTAGCTATCAATCGATTCCTTGTTCTGCCATGAAGTTCGTCCTTGTGATGCTGCACAGCCTATAGTACATACACAGGAGAAACAGCAGCTGGCACTCGGCTCTATTGATTTAACTAACTTTAGATGCTTTGCTGGGAAGCAAAGTGCCTACTTGTTTAAAATTTCGGATCGATGTATTGATTTGGTGAAACAATGACAATTAACCATGAGACATCGATGAAGGGAAGGCGTGCCATGGTGTAGAGAGGTTACATTGGTTCTATAGTTTACAAGTGCATCAGGTTGATAGTTAAAGGAACAATGGCTGCATGAAACAGGGCCTTGTTCTTCACGTAATTTAATAATAATAATAATAATAATGTGTCCATTTATATAGCGCCAAACTCCACACTAGGTATGCTCATAGCGCTAACAATCATTAGCTTCTGAATGGGCTGATGCTGCTGAAGTACTTGTAAGGGCCGAAATGTAGTGGTTCCGAAGTTTGAGCAGCTGATAATCAGATTGTCAGACTTCGTACCTTGACATGGATTGTGTTCCTACTATCAACCATTTGATCAACCATTTGACCGCCTGACCCTAGCTCGCCTATCACCGTCATTGATCTGGATGGTCAGTGTGTCAGTTACGACTCTCATCGGGCATCGAACAACTACGGACCCAGAAAGTTTCAAACCCTTTTGTTAAACTGACTGACTGACTGAGTTTGGTTTTACGCCGCTTTTAGCAATATTCCAGCAATATCACGGCGGGGGACACCAGAAATGGGCTTCACTCATTGTACCCATGTGGGGAATTGAACCCGGGTCTTCGGCGTGACGAGCCAACGCTTTAACCACTAGACTACCCCACCGCCCCCCTTTTGTTAAAGACGCATTGTAGTGATATGCACTTGTAGATAGAAATATTGCAAGGAACTTCAGAATTTAACTTTAATTCAATTCAAACAGACAAGTGCGTCAGCTGAACACCTTTCATTAATAATTTCTACTGATTGTTCGTTACCTAGGTAAACAAAACATCATCAACAACAACGCGGTTTAACGAATTCAATATTTCATTTGAATCTAGGTGACGATCGATACGAATACAACTGATTCTTCACTTGAAAGTATTTGGTTAAATTGCAATGGCTTTAAAGTTTGATACCAGAGTGACACCAGTAGAAACGTCGGACAGAGCCTAGGGATGGCGTGTTGATGGGAAACGTGTAGCGGGTTGACGTGTCTGCATGTGTGTGTCTGCGTGTCTGTGTCTGCGTGCGTGTGTGTGTGTGTGTGTGTGTGTGTGCGTGCGTGCGCGTGCGTGTGTGAGTGCGTGCGTTTGAGAGAGCGAGTGTGTGAGTATGGGTTGTATAGTGTGTATTTGCATGTGTCTGTATGTACAGATTAACATTAAAGCTGAGATGATGAATTGTTGTAAAGCTAAGGAAATATAAGTTTCAATCTTTATGGGAACACAACGCGGGTTTACACAAATTATAAATGTACACATAAAAGGGGATTATGCCTGCTATGATGTTTGTTTCATATCTGTTTTGGCGAATTTTGTTACGAACAAGACTGTATTCAATGAAGATTGGCTTTAGCATTCAAAAAGTAAAATCTCACTTTATGACAACCATTATTCCAGTAAGGTTTTAACGTCAACAACTTCTGAGGTACAATCAAGCATGCTGTTTCTACAGAGAATGCAAAGAGCGTCATAATCGTGCTCAAAGGTTGTTTGATCAGTGTCACAACATTCAAGCTCAGAGTAAAGCGTCCAAAACGTCCAGTATTATACATGAAAAAAAGACATTTCTAATTTGGTCCATCAGTATCCTAAATGATGTCCAATTTTCAATGATTTAAGTCGGTATGTGAAGGGTTTCGTCGCGTTTTGAAAGGGTCCCTAAAATAAATCCACCATTCTAAGTACAACAAACAAATTTCAGTCTTCAGGTATATCTTTAAGTTTGTCCAGCAATGTAGGGCGTAGTATATATACTTCCCTCTATCTCAGCACCGACGATTAAAGTTGAGATGAATTTTGAATTCAAACATACGGTCAGCAGATTATGATTCAATAATAAGGGAAGCAACTCTACACAGTGGTATCAAATACCACTAATCTACAATGCGGACTATACGTTATCACTATGCATATAGAAGGAAATAGTCAATTTATAAGTATCTGTATTAGAGCTTACCAGTCAGGTTGTCACAATCCTTGAACAAATTCCCGTATTGAGAGAACAGATACACTTGGATAACGTCTTTAACGTGACCCCTGCCGTCAACACTTCCGTTGTCAAAGACCCTGACGTACATGGGCGAGTGGTAATGCACGGCCACATGGGCTGCCTGTGACGAGTTCTTCTCCGGCATGGACATCATCGTCGTTATCAGTTTGTACGGAGACGTGCCATCGGGAGTGTTGACCTCAACACCTTCCAGGGGTTTCAGGTAGTTGGTGATGTTGTCAAGGTTGAAGCCTCGGTATTGCCAGTAGTCGGTCGTTACGGCAACGATCAACAACACGACGGTGTTGCCGGAGAGGATGAGGGTGGAGTAGTTGCAGATTTTCACCATCGTCGGGGAACAACAGTTCGGCATTGGCGGTGTTACAGAGTTACGTCGTGTCAACGTGGAAAATGCCACAGCTATAGGTACAAACATGCATTGAGAAGCATCACTGGTTCCACAACTGCACTGAAGTTGTCTCCCACATTGACTTCGTTGAAACGAATAGGGAGATTCCAAAAGCAACTCGCACAACGGCAACTTTCATATAATATCAACTTCAGTCTGCCTTCCAAATGTCCACTTAAGTCTTTTGAAATCTAATTGTTGCTGAATATGCAGATATGCATATTTGCCCATTGAAATCAATGCACATTTATAGGTTTCTGAGTACTCTACATCTTGTAGTAGACCAAAAGATCACAGTTTTAACTGACACATATTGGCACCAGTGTTAAAACTGACACTTCGAACTAAACACACTTCGATTCCTCAGATCGTCTCATTCATGTCCCTGGATCCGACAACATGGACGTGCCAATGTTAAGACATTACCCACGTACGACATCGTTGTCAGGTGTTTGTTGATCCCTGTATCATGTCTCCCACCAAATAGCGGCCCCTGGGGCCACTTGGAATTAGATTCAGAAACCCAATCAAACTAAACCATAAAGTTTTCCGCCTATAAACTCATCAATAATTAAGCCGGCTCGTTCCAGTCCACCTGCGTTCGCCTCTTTGTCAGGTGCAGCGCAATGACAAGTGACAAGCAGACGTTAAACGCCGCCATCTTGAAATCGATGCAAATTTGAATAAGGATTGCTGTGTTTTTAAAGTAAGAAGATCCGCATCACTGAAGGATGGAAAAATGTCCCCTAGTGAGGTGGAACAACTGAAACGCAGTAACGTTGTCAATGGAAACACCACTTACTCGAGTGTTGCTTAAAACGTTGAAGGGTTAGGCATGGGCCAGTTGTCAGTCATGGCCGATGTCTGCGTTTGTTTACTTACTCACATTTTAGAGGAATACGAAGCATGCCGTTAAGGATTAGCCAACTACGGAATGTATCAGTTTCACATAGGGTCAGGACGGCCTGCGTGATTCATATCATCGTATCCCATTTGTTTTGATCAGTGCTGCTGTTGTCAACCACTGGATTGGCTGTTCCAGACTCGATTTAGACCGCCGTCATTTAGATGTGATATTTCTGAGGGCGGCGTAAACAAACGAACAAACAAACAAACAATACGTCTATGAAAAGTTGTGCTTTTTCGAAAAGCAACATACGCCTAATATGTTTGTACTTGTTTTGCAAAACATCTCCTGCCATCGCCGTTGCTCAGTCGGGCAAACTGGCATTCCTATAGCTAGGAATGTAATTTAGGATTCCAGAAAAAGAGAAAATTACATTGAAGAGTCTGATGAAAACTCAGTGGCGGATTAATAAATTGTCACACACAAATTAGCTGTTTAACTTGTCGCGCAATGACAGTCTCTCTTTAGCTCAAGAAAAGGCGATATTCAAACATATTCCAAGGTGGTTATGTTGGCGATGACTGTGCCAATCTATTGTTTTGTCAGTCAGGGCCAGTGAGGAATGTCAATGATGAAGGTCAAATTCATCCTAGTCGAATTTCAGAGTTCAGAGAAAGTCTTTCTTAATATGCATTATTGTTCGGTTCAAACCAATCGGAACAAAATTTGTTTAGCACTTTTGTCGGAATACTTCATTTGTCAAGAAATGGCTTCACTGACTATAAGCAGTGCAACCAGAGTCATCAGAAGATGACATATCCCCCCGGCCCCCACATCTTTGAAAGAACAAACCATCTGACAGTTACTTAAAGTCCAGCTTGATTTTAGACAAAGTACAAGGGCAGATAATGCAAAGAGAGCTAACTCTAGATGACTCAATATATTGCAGAATCTGAACCATATCGCGATAATCGTATCGCGAGATGCTGTACCGGTATATACCGGTAATATTGCACAGCCCTACTTAAAATACCACAATGTGTATCAGATCATTAACAACATAAAAAGCAAGTCTAATGAACAATCTGATGGCAGTAATTGTTCGACGAAGTAATCCAAAGCAAAACATAAATTCTATTGTCACCCAAACCATATTGTCGAAAAAACAGTAAACAAAAATAATACAAGTGTTGACTCACGAGTTAAAAGTCTTCACTTAATTGCTGAGGTAATTGTGATTAAAATAAAGAAACCCTTTGGTAAATGTTGTTTTCGGTATTTTTGAGTGGCCGGTTCCCCGGTTGGTCATTTGGAGGGCCCAGTGACCACATGTTGCCCTGGCGATTGTGTCGCACGATATGGACGGTTCGAAGCGTACATAAAATACCATCTTTATTGTCGTTGTACATCGGACGGTATGCGTTGCCACTAAACTACGAATATGCTACTCAAAAGACGTCAAAGAACACCCGATATTTTCATAGTTAATCTGGTATCACATTACTCTTAGTATATATTGCTATCTTTATCATTGGCGGATCCAGAGAGGTGTGTGTGTGTGTGTGTTGTTTAGGGTGTTTTAAAACTTTGTGAAAAGAACTTAAGACCACATTGAAGACACCCCACCCCACCCCCACCCCCTTTCAAAATTCAAAATGTTTATAAATGACTTCTCGTGTGTATAAATGGATATGACTTTTGAAAATATGACAATACTTTTTCAAATACAGTCGAGCACCGTTGTGTCGAACTCTGACAACTCGATATCTCGGTTGTCTCGATATAACATCTCGGTCCCGGCAAAATCCTTCATAATTTATAATTATTCAAGCTCTTTTAAAACCAAATCCTTTAAGGAAAGTGTTTAAACAGACCATAAGAAATTAAAGCCCCCTCTAAAATTGAAATACAGAAAACAACAGGAGCTGATGTGATCAAACTATGAATAACACACCAGAACTGCAGCTGAAAGCCGTAACGAAATAACCTTCACACGCTAGAGATTGTATGTCCATGTAGATCGATGCTCACACTGTTGATCACTGGATTGTCTGGTCCAGACTCGATTTTTACAGTTTTGTTATTTCATCTCATAGATGTGCGTATTTCGTTTCTGAGTTTAAAGTTACATTTCAACAGTTATCAATTTTATATATATAAATATATAAATAATATATAGTGCATATTGATAACAGCAGTTATTGATGTTTTCTGTTTATTCTACATTTATGAAGCTCCTTGGGGTCGGATGATTCGTCTACTCACTTTCAAAGCAACTCTGGCCTTGTCGGTTCATCGACTGGCACTGTTTGAACAATTACAACAGTTCGTTGTGCAATTTACGTGAACAAAAGCGTCTCTAGACAGATGTACATTACAGTAGGATATATTTAATAATTCATTTCAAGGGATATACCATTTTGTGTTGTGCGTGACGTGACGATATAACGGGATATACAGAGTTGTGTCCCTTAGACTGCTTGATTTACTGACAGCTTGTAGGGCTGACTGCATTAGTAATTAGCGCCTCGTCGGTGTTCGTGGTTGTCTCAAACATAGTTAAGGGGTAGATTCTTCTTGCTTTCCCCCTCGTCAAGCTACCTGTGATGTAGCTGAAATACTCAAAACAGCATTTTACTCACGAATTCGCACATGAAGATTTAAATAATGGACACAAAAAGCGCTACTTAAGACATTATTACCCCGGTTAACCCACGCTGCCTGTGACTTATCTTACCGGGTACCCATTCCCTGCTGGGTAAACAGAGGCAATTTTGAACAAACTTACTTGCCTAAGGTGAGACCACAGTGCCACTTGTGCTTTGTGATTTGGCCTTGTGTCAGTTCAGTCTCCCTCCGACATCGGCCACTCTACGTGCGCTTTATTGCGCTCTTTCCAATATTCGAACAATTTCCCAGGCGGGTTCACCAGAAAAAGAACCCGAGATGACGCTGTAACCACTATGTAGTCATCACCTACTCCCCTCCCGCTTGAACGCATCTAGTTTTTGAACACAGCAATACATTGAACACATTAAAAGACATCGTTCTCGTAAAAGCTTTATTGTCAATGGATTTAATTAACAGAACAGGTAAATTAAACAACAAAGATAACTCGGCTGTAACAACATTATGGCATATAAACAAGCAAAAAGCGATCCAAAATATTGGCTTTAAAAATCATATTATTGTCATAATTTTATTAAGAGCAGTAATAGATTGGATGGATTCTAGGTACATGTATATAAATTGAACGTTTAAACACAATGGTATTGCTTGAAACTGTATTGCAAAATTGCAAAAAGTATGTCGTAAACGTGTTTTGATCAATATTCAGTAACTGAATTATAAAAAAGGAAATAAACATGAGTTAATCTCAGAGGGAAAAACACGTGTGATATTTATCATATCTAATTATCCTGGAAATAGAAAACCCTCACTAGTACAACATATGTTGTGACAGAATCTTTACATGTACAAACAAACATCTCTGAATCGAACAACATCTGCAGGCGGTGGAAGGTTCAAACGTGCTTACATGTTTCACAAGATGTGCAAGAGTCATTTCATTTTGAACAAACGACTAAGCTGGTAGTGAGTGACATCACCGATGTACACCAACAAAACGGGGGGGATCTCCCCTCATCATACCTTCTCTCTCTCGCATACTATCTTGTTGCAAAATACATTTTTGCAAACTGGTTCAAGTAAACTAATAAGCTGCTGTAGTGTTCAGATGGAATCTATTCCCAATCTATTTTGATAAATCCGACGTTATTCAACTGTCGAGAAATTATGGTTTACGGACTGACGGAGACGCTGAAGTATGTACAGCGCAGGTGATGCTATTTACATTTATGAAATGTATGAAAATAATATTGTAAAAATGAGGACGATAAGCAGGGGTGGAAATAACTTTAAAATTGCTAGTGTACTCCGGTACGCTGGCACATGTAAAATCACTTGCCCTGATAATTGTTCACTATACCTGCCGATTTTCTTGTTGATTTTTCAAATAAACAACATAATTAACATTGGAAAGTCAACTGGACACCGGTACAGCGTGATATAAAATTTGCTTGCCCGACAGAAAAAAAACACTGGACTAGGACGTAGGGCAATGGGTTATTTTCACCCCTGCGATAAGTGTATATATTGCCGATACAATCTAGATATGGTGTGGTCTGTGACATGGCGCATTGTACGGTAGTAGTTAGTACTAGCTGTAGTAGCAGCTGTAGTAGTAGTTGTGGTAGTAGCAGTGGAATTATCCGTAGTAGTTGCAGTAGCAGTAGTAGCAGCAGCAGTAGTAGTAGTAGTAGTAGTAGTAGTAGCTGTAGTAGTAGTTGTGGTAGTAGCAGTAGCAGTGGAATTAGCCGTAGTAGTTGCAGTAGCAGTAGCAGTAGCAGTAGTAGTCGTAGTGGTAGTAGTAGTAGTAGTAGTAGTAGTAGTAGTAGTGGTAGTAGTAGTATAGGATATTTATATAGCGCACATATCCACGCAACTAGTACATGGTCAAGGCGCTGGTATCCTTTTCCCTCGATCTTTGGATGTCAATATCAACGGCACATCGAATTATCAATCTCAACTCCCTGAAGACGATACAACTCTTGCAGCCACTAGGCGCACCGAATTATTGTGGCTTTCCCATCCTTACGAGGTAGTAGTAGTAGTAGTAGTAGAAGTAGTAGTAATAGTAGTAGTAGTAGTAGTAGTAGTAGTAGTAGTAGTAGTAGTAGTAGTAGTAGTAGTAGTAGTAAGTTACATAAGTGAAGGCGCCATTGACCTGAAGAGGACTGCAATTCACAAGTAAAACAATTAACATTCATCAAGAGGGTGTATAAAACCTCCGGAAGACAGCTACCTGTCTAGTCAATAACACTGCATGCAGATAATCCCATACCGAGCATTACAAGACAGAAAAGGAAACAGACGCTCATATTGCACAAACAAATACCGCGATTCGTCAAGGGTCATTCGTCAAGGGAAACGTAGCAGTTATCTCCCTTTAAACATATCGTGGATGTCTGTTGGTTGTGCAACTTGTTCGTGTTAAGCAATTCGCGTGGACATACGTCTCCTGCTCGGCACTTTCTAAACGAACTCAGTTTTAGAATCATAGAAGAATTACGGTATTGAAGACACATGGAAGCCTGTTTCTGAAAACAATTCGGTACTTTGGAATCACAAAACTCGTGGTACGCTAAAAAGAAAAGCAAATAATATTTTCAACAATTCAAAACATTAACATTTTTCAAATCTATTATATCATGAGCCCAGTGTTATTTACAGCTGAAAAAACAGTAAGATGCGGTTAGTTGAGAGGGACTACTTATTTTAGTTCGTTATAACGCCTTTGTTGCAAGATATACAACGATAGTTCGTGATATCCGCGTGTTCGTTAGAAACGTAGTTTACTGAAATACGACATGTTGGGATGAGGAAACCAGTATTACGTCGAGTAAAGCTATAATCCTGAAGATTGGTCTGTCTGAACCGTAAACAATTTTCGTAGTGTTTTACTCCAATATAATATCTCTCTGTGTCGCGATTTGGAAACCTTAGAAGTTCGTGTCTGATGAATTCTCAGTGACCTTTGACATCCAGTCTGAATGAAGGAGGCGTGGGTTCTTGAGCCAATCACATGTCAGCTTTCAACAGCGATTCGACTTCCTTCCTTTGCCACATCGATTCGGACATTTTGATTTTGTTGAACATGAAAAACATTCAGTATACACGTATAGTCGCTTTGATAGCACTCCCTTTCGAGTATAGATAACACGAAGCTAAGAAGCAGATATGACGGCCATGTGTGTGTAAGATATGAAGCACAATATAATAGCGCGGTAGTCATTTTGTACATTCGGGAAAGGTCGTTTAAGCTCGTTTTCGAGGCACAGAAATCAGATATGCTGATCTGAATTCTTAGAGATTTTATAAGCTTTGCGCTGATTGGATGACCAGAAGGTTCACCTGACCCGACCTTCTGTTAGGGTGAACACAGACTTTTAAGCAGAGAGGTATAAATAGGAGTAAAATACTTGATGTTAAATATACTTTGATAAGCAGAGAGGTATAAATTAAAATACTTGATGTTAAATATACTTCCTACACACTTTGACCAAACACGTCTAGGAATTATCTGCATAATTTTCGGCTTCACCCACCCCCTGAACTTCACGCTCTGATAAAACAATATTAAGGGACCGTTCGTTGATGATTTTAAGGGGGAGGGGATATCAGCATTGTTTTACACATCTACTAGGGGCATCAGCAATTTTGTACATAGCAATATTAAAACAAATGCTTAAAAGTAGGGGAGGGGAGAAGGGGGTAATTGATTTGTACATGACATGTAAGGGTGGTGGTGGGGTTTGTCACTTACGACTTACATTTGTACATAAATTTTAGGGGGGGCATTCACAATGTACATGCTTCTCCATAAAAATCATCATCAACCCCCTAGCCATAAATTATGAACGGTCCCTAATTACCGCGGACTAAAACACTGCTCATTTGCTTCACTGTATACATAGGCAATGGATATATCGTCGTAATACAAAGTCTAGCACCAGTCTAGAAACGGTGGTAAATAGCGTAAAATTGTAACCATGAAATTAATTAATGAAACCAGTGTTCCAGACCAATGTCGGTATGCATTATTATCACTGTGTGCAATATGTGATAAGGCAAATGACGTGTTCACATCACCATAAAACATCGTGACAATATTCAACCAATGACGTCACTTCCTGGTCACGTCATGAACAGAACACATGATCTGGTACTGACGGAGCTCCTCTATAATAATGGATACATTTACTACACGGACGGACTTGGGGGACGGAACCTCATGAATATTCATTGATGTGTATGTCCTGTCAAATTAAAGCCTATGTGCGAGTTAGATGGAAATGTTCTCAAAATACATGATGTGTTGCCAAGATTTTGTTTTGTAAAATCCCATGCTTATCATCCACAGTAGTTCAACTGTTTTAGAATTGCAAAAACCTTTCGTAAAACCTTAAGTATTTAAATCCCAGTTTTAATCGTTATTGAGAATGGCTGTTGCCTATGTAACAGGTAAAGGCGTGTATAATAAATATCGTATTTTAGACAACGGTCAACTGTTATAAAGCTTTCATTATTAAGATGGCCTTATGTATAGACTCATGTGACGTGATCTCAGCACGGTGAAACATATTGCCACAACTTTAACAGTCATTCGTCAAAGATATTAAATGAGATATGTTTCGGGGCAACATTTCAAGCACAACCTTAGCGGGGATATAACATGTATGTGTGATTGTCTTCGGAATTGCTTTCTCATACTAAACACATACTGGATTCGAACCAGGGGCGTGAAGGTGACGGAATAACGAATAATCACTATGCTACCCGTGTTCTTCCGTTAAATCCAGTTCTATGAGATGCCTACAGACACATACAAATAGACCCTGTGGACTTGGCCATACAGCTTCTGATTGGTCTCAACAGCGTGTCAGTGTAAGGACGACGTCAACGGCTTCACAACATCGTCTTCGCCTTAATGACCCGTAATGCCCTCGCGACGATCAGCCACAATATGCAGGCAATGACACAGAACACCACCCCCAGCCAGGCAAGGGGTATTGCCCACAGAACGTCCACATGCCGGGCGGGGCACAGCGGCTCTGGGATTTTGTCCATAGCGTAACACTGGAATGTCTCGTAGTAATTCTTCGTGTGGAACATGGACAAGCCGAACACGCCGAACAGTGCTGCAATGTGAAATACCATCAGAATAAAGAAAGAAGTTTTGATGATGTTTTAAAATCAAATCAACAGAGAGCATACATTTGTAAATTGAATTCGACATTTACATACGGTGTATAAACCGTAACTGGGCTGAAAACAGTTACACTGCAAACTGAGGCGTGTGTATGTGTGTGTGTGTGTGTGTGTGTGTGTGTGTGTGTGTGTGTGTGTGTGTGTGCGTGTGTGTGTGTGCGTGCGTGTGCGTGCGTGTGCGTGTGCGCACTCCCTCCCGAAAAGATAATACCCGAGGAGCTTTTCCCCATAACCTTATAACCTTTGGACTTCATGATGTATGTGTGCCACCCCACCCCACCCCAACCCCCTCCAAAAATAAAGGAAAATAGAAGAAAAATCCTGAATCAGCCCCTGAATTGCTATGTTCAATAACATCTTTTTTAGGAAATGATATTGCAATATGTACAGCAAAAGCGTTAACATCAAGTACTCGTAATCAATTCCATCAGAGTTTGCCCTTGCATGAACGCAATGACGTGATGACAGATTAACATGATGACGAACAATGAACGTATGTTGATATGTTGAACATATGATACAATTAAGATGTGATGATATGATGAACATGAAATATAAGATAAACATATGATAATATGATGAACGTGTTAACGTCACTTCGTTTTGCAACTCTGTACAACTCGAGATAGATCGTTGTCATTCATCACATCAATGACGTCATCGACTCACCCGCCATGCAGTACAACACCCCCGTCACCATGCAGCTGGCAACTTGCTTCTGGCTGAGGCCGATGAGGCCAACGACACCTGCCGTCACCAGGTCGATGAGAACAACGATGTAGCAGGAAGCAGCCGAATTCTGTAGACCTGTAATATATTCAGAATATCAGATTATTACCACTGTGCATCATTAGCGGTGTTGTTGTGGTAATTAGCAAAACAATCAGCAATATTTTTATCATTATCATATACCATTATTAGGATGCATTTATACGTATTCTATACAGCAGAAATAAGAACGTTAAGGGAGTGGGTGAATAGTATCGCCGTCAGCAAGTTATACCATGTCTCTCTGACGTGTCACTAATCGAATCTGGACCAGACAAACCAGTAATTGAAAGCATGACCAGCGATCTGAAAACGATGCTTTAACAACTGGCATTGTTTATGGAAGCCAAAGTCCGACTCGGAATCACTACAGAGAATTCATGAATGAATGAGACCTGAAGGCGCTGGAAAATGTTTGTGTGGGTGGACAAATGACCAGGCGTTTCTCTATTCCTAACTCATATCATGAAAGGAGCATTAAGAATGTTCTCCAACCATTAAACCCGGGCCTCCAGTTTGGTCAGTGGATTTTATAGTACCCCATTGCCTGGTGGTTCTGAGAATAAGTCGTCAACATGGCTTTTCCACCCGTCATCCCACAGAAAACCAGCAGCAATCGTAGTGGATGAAGACACAGCAAGTAACACATAAAACCCAGCAGCAATCGTAGTGGATCAAGACACAGCAAGTAACACAGAAAACCAGCAGCAATCGTAGTGGATCAAGACACAGCAAGTAACACATAAAACCAGCAGCAATCGTAGTGGATCAAGACACAGCAAGTAAAGTAACACATGGATCAAAACCCAGCAGCAATCGTAGTGGATCAAGACACAGCAAGTAACACAGAAAACCAGCAGCAATCGTAGTGGATCAAGACGCAGCAAGTAACACAGAAAACCAGCAGCAATCGTAGTGGATCAAGACACAGTAAGTAACACAGAAAACCAGCAGCAATCGTAGTGGATCAAGACACAGTAGGTGACACAGAAAACCAGCAGCAATCGTAGTGGATCAAGACACAGCAAGTAGTGGATCAAGACGCAGCAAGTAATAAAACCCAGCAGCAATCGTAGTGGATCAAGACGCCGTAGTGGATAACACAGAAACAGAAAACCAGCAGCAATCGTAGTGGATCAAGACACAGCAAGTAACACAGAAAACCCAGCAGCAATCGTAGTGGATCAAGACGCAGTAAGTAACACAGAAAACCAGCAGCAATCGTAGTGGATCAAGACACAGCAATCGTAGTAACACAGAAAACCAGCAGCAATCGTAGTGGATCAAGACGCAGCAAGTAACACAGAAAACCAGCAGCAATCGTAGTGGATCAAGACGCAGTAAGTAACACAGAAAACCAGCAGCAATCGTAGTGGATCAAGACGCAGTAAGTAACACAGAAAACCAGCAGCAATCGTAGTGGATCAAGACACAGTAAGTAACACAGAAAACCAGCAGCAATCGTAGTGGATCAAGACGCAGCAAGTAACACATAAAACCAGCAGCAATCGTAGTGGATCAAGACGCAGTAGCAATCGTAGTGGATCAAGACGCAGTCAAGTAACACAGAAAACCAGCAGCAATCGTAGTGGATCAAGACGCAGCAAGTAACACAGAAAACCAGCAGCAATCGTAGTGGATCAAGACGCAGCAAGTAACACAGAAAACCAGCAGCAATCGTAGTGGATCAAGACACAGCAAGTAGTGGATCAAGTAACACAGTAACACAGAAAACCAGCAGCAATCGTAGTGGATCAAGACGCAGTAAGTAACACAGAAAACCAGCAGCAATCGTAGATGGATCAAGCACAATCGTAGTGGATCAAGACGCAGTAAGTAACACAGAAAACCAGCAGCAATCGTAGTGGATCAAGACGCAGTAAGTAACACATAAAACCAGCAGCAATCGTAGTGGATCAAGACGCCGTAAGTAACACAGAAAACCAGCAGCAATCGTAGTGGATCAAGACGCAGTAAGTAACACAGAAAACAAGCAGCAATCGTAGTGGATCAAGACGCCGTAAGTAACACAGAAAACCAGCAGCAATCGTAGTGGATCAAGACACAGCAAGTAACACAGAAAACCAGCAGCAATCGTAGTGGATCAAGACACAGTAAGTAACACAGGCCACAATGAAACGTGAAATTTAATTGTTAATGGGAATTATGGTGGTTAGTCTTGTAGGAAAAATAGTTGTTTGGCTATGTTTTTCAAACGTGTACACATTCCAAAGTTGCTTTTGTGTTCATGTTCCGGCTAACAATGGTTGATACACAACGTGCGAGAAGCACTCGAAGAAATGTATATTTTAAAATGACAGAAATACACATCCAAGTTGTTTGGCTATTTGGTCTAAAATGTTAATTTTGAAAAATATATTCCGGACTTTTCACTGATCACTGGTATATTTGATATTCCGGAACAGGGTGGCACTGGGTTGATGCACACATGCCTGAAATATTCACTTTACTTACAAACATTTTCAAATGAAGTAAGTATCAGCCCCACATGCCATATTGCTGAGTACTCTCTCATTACGAAGCAGTTCATTTGACCGACCTTCAATTACACAATACATACATCCATATCGATTTCTGGCTGTGCAGGATATACTTGCAGCGAATATCGATTTCTGAATTTTTTGTTGTGTTTGTTGCGCTGTGGGATATTACTAATTACATTGTCCATATTCAGCCTAGTGTTGTGTATTCAGTTGATACTTTTTCTAACAATCGTAAACATTCACCTTCATATATTATTCATGGTGTCACAATAACAAGTGTGTGCTCTCCAGAGAGACGTTAAGGTTTAATACTGCGTTCATCATACAACTCCGGCTCCCACGAGAGTTCCTGATCCTGTTATGAGATCAAGCGATATCTCGCGAGATCGCGCTTGGCTGAACACTTCCAGATGTATGTAGCCTGGCTGACAATAGTTGGCTTGTTGGGTGGAGGTTGTGATCCTAATACATCTATCTTCCTTTTGCTTATAGAAATGTTCTATTGTACATGGTATCGTGATCTTACACAACGACAGCAGTTTGCAATGTTTGAGTTTATATTTCACACGTTATGGTCCCATGGAGAATAGAACTTGAGTTGTTGATTTAACGGGTAAACACTTTGACCACTAGGCTAACCTATCTGCCCTTACATCAGGAATATATAGTACCCACAGATAATTGGGAACCAGTGATTGGAATGTAGCTATGCAATCTTTGGGATGTACATTTGTAATACCGTGACGTTGCATTTGAACGCAACATCTAAACACAAGGAAATCTGACATCATGCATGAATATCATGTGACGCACGTGCCAGTCGATCTCACAGTCGTAAAATGCATACGAGACGGTATCTCTGTTGAGACAAAATGGCGGACTGTTGACAAAGACCGTCAGACGGGTTGGGTTGCAATGAGGTCTGGGCGTGGTAGGACTGGACAACGACACCACCACAAGATCGTCTCACTACATTAATAGAACAGTGTCTTTTAAGGACGTCGACGCCTTAATCCCATAGCGTGATTAATCGGATTAAACATTGTTGTCGCAAACGATTTAGTCATGGGATCATCTATGTTAAGTGTGTTCACCATGTAGTTTTACCATAAGCTGTGGAAATCTAGACTTGCCATATTTTCTAGACTTGCGTGGGCTTTTTGGATATATTTGCTTCAGGGTCTGTAAGACAGACTAGAAGAAGAACTGAGATCATGTTTATCATTCAAATTATAGGGCCGGGAAGTAGGTCACGGCACTTCGCAAGACCTTAGTACTTCCGGTGACAACGTTTCATACCTTTTCAAATGGTCTCATGGTTGTCAGTTGACTGTAAGGAACCGATCATCCTTGCAGGTTTAACAGGTTCCAATACCCAAATTAACCAACCATTACGACTTGCTCAGGTCTAGTAAAGTCATATTTGGCGGTCGCGCTATTTGGAACTAGAACTGGTTCTTGAATATACGCTTGTCACCGGAAATCTGATACCGGAAGTAGGCTAGGCCCCGTTTCGCATATCGCAAGTCGGCGCGCGCAAAGGGAGACGGCTTACCAGCTTAGTACCGGAAGGAGCGCCTCGCGAGACCTACAGGCTCTAAAGCTTATCAAATGTTATGTATTCAGAAAATCTAACACAAAAAAACTGTAAAAAACAAGCTAATTTGTGTCGTGTTTGTAATATACACATAGAAGACGAATTTCGCGAATTACTTATTTGCTCGGTTTATACTGAGAGAGAATATTTCTACTTTACCTTTATAAAAATCTCTGTTAACTTTGATGGTAAAATTATTTTCATCTTAGCCCTCTTTGTTCGCAATTTGTGAAATGCATCCTAGTTTATATAATTGTTACATTTGTATTATTCATATATTTGGATTGGAAACCATAGCGCAATAAGGCATCTTGATTTACCATTCGCTAATGGCAAAAGTGCGGACAGATGTGAGATTTCCACCCACTACAAGGCGGCAGATATTTAATCACAGAGGGTGCCAAACAGTGTAACACCATGGATTGGTAACCTGGTAACAAGAGTCGGAGACATAACACACACGTCCGGCAGTTCACAAGGATATTCAGATAATTCAACATACATTTGACATTCACGTCCAAATTATACAAGGAACTGTGACACGTGAATATGAACTGAGCAATCAAACAATAAATAGAAGTTCGGTGTTCAAGAATTTGTTTCGGTTTGACAGTACTTTACATCCAAACTTCGCCTTATTGTAACATTAAAGAAGTCGTCGTCCATAAGAAATCGTGTTCTTAAGTTTGAATTGATTTTCGAATTTATCCTTATACTTCAGCTGTTACTTTATTTCGTTATTGTAAAATAATTTATATTATGTCATTATTTCTTTCATCGCTCCAATCCTTTATCTAAGTCTAAGTTTGAGACTACACTAAGACCATTCCCATATGTTTGTATAGAACAACGCTTAATATATGTATCTTGTAATACAGAAAATATACAAACAAAACCTCAACAAAACATATGTAACTAAACGATACTTTTAGCAATCACTCCACATGCCACCGTTGTAACTAAATAGCTACACGTGATCACGTTAAAGCAGAACACCCCCCCTATGTATTACGGTAAATGGAGAGGGACGTGGATATCCCCATGTTAAATAACACGCCGACTGTTTACTTTGACAACATGCTATTTGAGTCAAAAATCTGACATTATACAAAGGCGTGCTGTAGTCCTTCGCATCTATAATTGTGGTCATATAAAAGTAATCAGGTATAATACATTACGTTTTTGCTGAGAAAATCTACAAAACCCCCCATCGGCAAATATCATAATATGTCCTTGTCAAGGGCTCTATATTGCTTATAATGTCATCATGTTTTCAGAACATTCAAACCTCATTACGGTGAGTGGGTTGAGCTTTACGCCGCACTCAGCAATATTCCAGCCATATGGCGGCTGTCTGTAAACAATCGAGTCTGGACTAAACAATCCAGTGATCAACACCATGAGCATCGACCTACGCAATAGGGACACGATGACATGTGTCAACCAAGTCGGCGAGCCTGACCACCCGATCCTGTTAAACACCTCTTACGACAAGCATGGGTTACTGAAAATCAATTCTAACCCGGATCTACACGGGCTGTCAAGAATAGATCACGTATGATATCCTTGACTATTTGTACTAGTCCGTACTTCTTCAAGTCTAGTGCTAGCCCACCGCGATAACACGGATACCCCCGGGACAGAACACACTGACTCTGTGCTTGTTTAATCTCGTATCGAGTGCAGGCAAGTGCAGCCAGGATCATGCATCTTGTAATGTCTTTTGTTACGAGACTGTCGGGGATAGAACAAGCAGCCCTCCACTCTCCGGAAAGACGCTTTGTTTGAGCATGTCCGGGATGAACTGGAACTGGAAGCCACAACAAACAGATCCCAGCACACTATTGCGACACCTTAGATCGCCGTTTTACCAATGCTTCCATAACGTTAGAGTGTTGCTTGTCCCTTTATCTCTGTTGACTTTTATTGATACTTTCACTAGACAGGGTGACTTCTTTTGTTTGTTGTCTGACGCCATCTTTGTTTCATATGTACGCACCATTCTGTAATGGAGAAGTCACGAGAATCTGTTGATTCCGGATGTAAAGAAAAGTATAATCATTCCGCTTTCAGACTCATCAGCTTTCAGGGAGCTCAACAGATATGACTATTAGTGTTGGGAATTGGTTGAAATCTCTCAGTTGATGATTGCTTCACTACCAACGAACAATCATCGAAAAAAATTGGTTAGCGAGATTTTTCAGATTTTCCAATCCAGGTTGTTAACGCAGATATGTATAACATGATGCAACTTGCTACTTTAAAGTGATGACTAATATATCATGAACATAAGAGTCTTACAGAAATATTCAGTCATGGCTTTTCAGTTAGTGAAGTGAGTTTTCTAAGAATTAAACTCGTTTTCTGGCCCTGACAACTTCTAAGATATGTTCCATTGTCGAGTTTTTCAAAGACTAAAACAGTAGTTCCAAAATCGTTTATGTTCGATTATGAGAAAATGTGATCGATTGCTTTGTCGTTTGGTCACTGCGACCAATCTTCGATTATTTCAATTAATCGGAACACCGCTAGTACGCACCATTCTGGAATGGAGAAATCACGAGAATCTGTTGATTCCGGATGTGAAGAAAAGAATAATCATCAGCTTTCAGGGAGCTCAACAGATATGACTATCACTGAATGGTGTAGTTTCCATGAGTACATGGTGTAGTTTCAGTCTTTGTAATATAGCAGGAATAACATGGACATTAAATAGTCCTCACACTGTGTACCCATGAGGAACATATACCCAAGGCTGCTATGCCCATGCCGACAAAGGCACACACCACTAGGTGGAGATGACTTTTGAGGGATTGAATTATCTCATTTGAAGCCTTTACCAAATGAAGGTATAGTCTATATGAAATAAAACAAGTTGAAGTAGTTTCAGTCTCTTTTAATAACTGACACGAAACGTGAAACCCAGATCAAGTAAACAGTTAAAACATAAACTTATTGTTATTCACAATTTCAAACTCCGAGTTGCATGTCGTGTTTGTTGAAGAGGTAACAGGGGCGGATAACTCTAAATCAAACGAACCTGGTACTTCCTGTATTTTGCGCTGCGCATTTATCAACGGAAGTCAATTACTAAAGTATCGATAGTCACACATACTATCGATGCATCGTTACAGCACTACCCCAGTGTTTCGTCATGACATTACTATATCCGACCGAATGTACCACTGGCACATTTGAGACCGCCTCCGTGGTGAGCATCCGCCCGGAGAGCGGAAGGTCGCGGGTTCGATCCCCGACCGCGTCATACCAAAAGACGTTAACATATGGTACTTGTTGGTCCCTGCCTGGCGCTCGGCATTAATGGGTACAACAAGGACTGGTCGGCTCGGAATCAGTATAATGTGTCTGAGTAGGGTATTCATGCTTCACTGCGGCATGGTATCTCAGTGGGCTAGCGCTATAAAACCAGCTTCAGTCTGGGCTAGTACAAGCAGCCGCACATACACACACACACGCATGCACGTCGTCATATGAGCGAAATATTCTCAAGCACGACGTAAAACCCAATTTCACCTCACCTCACCTCACCTGGCAGATTTGAGTATATGTACTTTCATTAATGTCCGAGGGATTCTGGAGCAGATCAGGTATCTGTAATTGAACTAAAAGTTTAAAAACGGGGATCGGATGTTCGAAGTGGCAAAAACATATTAACTGGTGTGAGCTTAAAGCTGTGGCCTTGCCCACACAAATTGTCAAGGATGGAAGAAAGGTCTTTTTTGTGAACAAGATAAATCATACACGAAATAACGGCATGCTGTCACTGCCAAGACATCGTCTCGAAACGTTTCTAGAACCCGGTTACGAAGTCTGGCTTAGGATCTTCGTCTCAGACTAGTCAGGAATATAAATATCGTATCCTAGCAACCACAGCGCACATGAAATTGATCTTAATTGATATCAGGATGTTTATAACTAATGGACAAATCAGTCCAATCTGTTTATTCTGCTGCTGGAATCAACAGAGTCGAGTGATTTCCCTGACTGAAACCAAAGTATAATTGAGGTACTTTCTTTATAATTTTGAATGATGGCATTGAGCTAAGCAGACATTTCCTTGATAATTTGCACGTTCAGAATTGCCCTGGCCAACCACAACAATCGTGACGCCATTACGTGACGTTAAAGGTACAAAGATGAGAAAACAATCAGAAAGTGATCACAATGACAGTCTTCCACTTCGCAATTTCAAACCCAAGCTGTGGATATCCCGCTAACCGTATCCAATGTAATACGGAAACACATTAGTTTTGACAACTGAATACAATTTTCATTCTTTATAAGTTAAAAGTATCAAGTCTGGATTCATACTGTGACAATGGTAAACCCATGAAGCCATACTAAAGCTATATTCACAAACACTTGAAAATTGTAACCTCATGCACGAGTACCCTTGTATAATATCAACCGAACAATGGCACAGAGGTCATATATATACTTCTCAAAAGGAGTTGAGGAACACACGCTTCTTTCATCCTGCTAGAGTTAAACTGTCATGTCTGGGTTATTTAACTACACCAGTGGTAGATAAGAGATTGTAGGTAGCTTCTAGGCGTGGGTATTGCAGAAAATTTTCATATTGCGATATATTGCGATGCAGAAGCATATATTGCGATATGTATTGCAATATATTGCAAGGATTATTTTTTTTAACAAAAACTACTTATAATCGAGTTAATGCTGGATTATAAAGCAAAAACACAACAAAATCACTATGATTGATTAACCTTTTATAAAAACTTTTAATCATGACAAAATAAAAATGTAAGTAACATTTGGCACTAATGAAACGGGGAAAAGAACCATTCAAAAAACGGAAATATCCGAAGATTTCCGAAGTTTTCCGAATGCATGTCAAAATACCGGTTTTCGATCAGCGTATCGCGATACGTATCGTTTTCATGTCTGAACCGGTAAATACCGGTAAACCGGTTATATTGCGCAGCCCTAGTAGCTTCATCCGTGTTCCTTGCTTCTTATTATATATTTATTGTTTAACGCCACACAGTGATATTCAAGCTATATGTGGGAGGGGTTTGGGGTGGCTTGGGATTTGGGTGTGGGGGAGATTGAGAAATCTGTAAATATTCACGTCTGCACCAGTCAATCAAGTGACAGACATCATGAGCATCGATCTAAGTAACGGGGCGCGATAACTTACATCAACCAACTTAGCGAGCGTGACCACCCGATAACGTCAATCATAACGCCTTACCAACGCATAGAATGACGTCATAATACATGACGTCATACAGGTATAGCCACAGGATCGAGTAAATTGAACAATTGTGTTTCAGCGACATATTAGGGCAGTAAGCATGAGTCTTTGTCCTTTGGAAAATAGGCGAGTTTAACCGGCGTCATTTCAGGCATATAACGACAAAACCAAGATTGGAAAAAGGATCACACTTGCGGAACCTGAGGAAATTCCATATGCCTGTCATTGTACGAAAGAAATACAGTTCCTCTGACTTGCATGACGGCGTGAATCGAAATTCCGAGAAGTCTTAAACTGTGACCTGACCACCCTGTACAAGAGACAATATTAAGTGTTTACAGTTGTTATTATTATTCAGTGAGAGTGTGACGTCATAGCAATCGCAACGGATAACGTGTGGGGACTTTATGAAGACTGTAATGCATTGATTAGGAAGGAAATTATTTCTGACACTGTAATCTATTGGGCCTTTGCACAACATAGCAATTAATTACTTAATATTAGGACCTTTAAGACTAAATCAATATCCCCTGGACATTGCTGGTAATCACTCCCGATGTCCAGGCAAACGCCATTGGTCCCCTGGGGTCCACTGTTCTCCATGTCTACCTATATGTGTTTACGTCTATACTGTTACTATGGCGTGTTTCGACTGCAGCTGTATATATAACCGCGAGTAGAGTAGCATGTTTGCTCGAGTTGACTTGGAAGTATACGTTCCCCAAAAAAGAAACGCATAGGCGTTTTGTATTTTAAAAAATCTATCAATTACGTTTTGTGTTCAAGCAGTCGTCAAAATATGTAACAAAAGTGTTAATAACATGATTTTACACAATTGCACAAGTAAAAAAATCGACTTTACATGAAAATGTTGATTTTGATGAGATTTCTTACAAGGATTAAAAAGGCATCACCACAACGCAACAGAAATCCCCATCCAGTTGAAATTGTGAGCAGAGTGCATGCACTGTCTGGCTATAAAAATCCAGATTACTTTCGGAAATCGGCATTCGTTTTTGAAGGCCAAATCACTACGCCACGTCTTGACGCTGCGACATGGAACATCGCCATTGAAAGAATGCACGTTGGAGATTATCAATCTTGTGTTGCCAGGCGTCTGAATGTTAGTCTGGGCACGATATCACGGCTTACAGCTCGTTACAACCAAACAGGTATAACAAATGACCCTCCCCGTACAGACAGACTTCGAGTCACCACTGTAGCCCAAGATCGGTACATCCGGGTACTACATTTGCGTGATCGTACTGACACGGGTGAGAGCACAGCAGCCAGGGTGCCTGGATTTCGGAGGATATCCGGTCAAACTGTACGGAACAGGTTGAGAGAGATTGGACTGAGAGCCAGGAGACTCGACGTCGGGCCCGTGCTACGTCGTCACCATGGCGCTCCGTTATCTAAAATTATCCACTTGGTTGCATAGATATTTCCTTCCCCTAAATTAATTTCCTAAAGTCTGGACGAGGATTTGTGGACGAGTTATACATGTTTTAAAATACATTTTCGCAACAGATTTCTGGGTTATGCATTTCTTTTATTAAATAGTATATTAGTTACTGGATCACAGCTCGACTGCTGGTTTGATTATCTGTAACATTCGTATATTTTGTAAACGACTAAAGAAGTTTGGACACTTCTTCTTTGTACTATCCTTGACAATTGCCGTTATACACTAATCATTTAATCAAAGTCATTCTTTCATGTTTGAAGCAAAATGCGAGTTTAGTGACGTGAGTGAATCGCCTCAAATACACCCAGGAACACAGCTAAGCGCACTCAAGATTTCCCTGCCCACTCTTGATGTATCGGAGACATTTCTACCCCTGGAATATCATTATAAGTTGTTGCTTTCACATATCGAGTCCCTCGTCTGAACGAGGCTGCAATTTTGGCAAATTCGTATCCATGTCTTGTTTAGAAGAGTCCTTCTGACTGGTTGTTGATTACAGGGGCGAGAAAAATGATATGTTGAGTTGGTGCGGACAATGGTGATTGGAGATGTTGATGCCATTTCCGACACGAAGCTTCAATGATGATTTGCTTGCGGTCATTTACCAAAATAGAATGGCTGTACTATGTGGGGTGGTATCCGTGCGTGGTTGTATACCCGATCCATCCTTTCATACCAAAAGTGTAAATTACTGATGATCGACGTATGTCTACTGGGACAGAGTACCAAATTAAACTGGAATTGCAATACTGTGTGCAATAAAATCGCTATGCCCAAGGAAAGTGTTCATTTTATATTATCAACAATACAAAGGACAGGGTATTAATTCAAGGAACGTGTTAATAATACAATCCAAGCAATACAAGGAACATGTTAATATTATATCAACAGTACAAGGCAAAAAGGTATAATAAAAATGAATGTGTTAACATGATATCATTAAGAACACAAGGATCGTGTTGGCACGATTAACAAGACAAAGAACGTGTTAATGTAACATAAACAATGTAAACTGTATGAATACTATAATTAATATTTACTGACCGACGGAGAACCGAGACTGATACATGTTGTTTAGTTTTGTATAGGATCTTTTTTTAACGCTGTTCAAGCAACACAATGCTATTGTGAGACTACATTTTATTGACCTAAAGTTTGGTTTACTCCTGCAATTGGTCATGTGTGGTTTGTATTATAGCGAATTGTCTGAGTATCAGATTGTCAAGTCTATCATGGATGATTGTATGTCGCTGTTCTCCGAGCCTTCAGACACTGGATTGCCGGGTCTAGATTCGAACACAGACATTCACGATAACTCTGGACTATTGCCGAGTTTGGCGTAAGACACAAATTAAAATTACCGCGAATGTACGAAACAGACACCTTACCACAGGCTATCATACCTAAGAACATTGATTAAAGTTCGTAAAGACAAAATGATATTAATGAAAAATGAAACTGGATCAATACTCTCGTATAGAAGTAAGGTCACCATCAAAAATAAGTTTCATTATTTCGTAATTTCACCCAGGGATGTCAAATGTCAATAATCATATTGTCAACAAGATCATATATCTCTGACATGTACTACGTCATCACAGTGTCATTTGCAGACAAGCACAGTATAACAGCCAGTTTTCTATTGTCCACATTGACGAAGCCAAATGAATCGATGACACCTGCCAAACACAACTGACAGCTGTCAGTAAACGGCGCTGAAATGAACACTGGCTCGTGACTCACGTGCAATCTGCATGGCGGGCTTGGTGAATACACCGGAGTCCTCGTTGTAGTCGGTGACGAAAGTGAAGCATTTGGTTGGGTTAAAACGATGAGATTCTGGAATCATGCTCCGATCGTAATCTGAAAGAACACAAGAATATGTGGGTTCCTTCAGCAGTATTGGTGTCAAACTGTGATTTGAAATGTGGGAAAATTTAAGAGAGGGAGAGAGGACTTTGGCTAAAGTCGAACTTCAACCCCGAACACTGACGATTGTAACACGGGTTCACTGTTTTTATTCAACCGACAAATAACTGTTAAGGCTTTCTTCAAAATACATATATTAAAATAACTGTAATTATATTGTATTCAATGACACTTTTGAAACAGAACTCATAAAAACATAGCAATAACAAATTTCTGTTACTGTAGACCAGTGATAGGATTTCTCCGGTCTGTGTTCAAAAGGCTGTACCTATAAGTCTTACAACAAACTGTTGTAAATAACAATTGACAAACATAATAATACGTTATGCGATAGATGACAAAACAGTCGGGCAAATGAAAAACGTCGACACCATGTTTGATGGGGGTTAAAATAAAACAAAAAGACAATTATTATTCGAATGTTTGCCCTACTGTTTACCAAGCCCAAGTCTAAATGTCATACGGTCTCTCAGTCGCAAAGCCATTTTAGAAGAAAACGTAAACCATTATTCCCATATTATGTTCGTGGTTACCATGGAAATTCATCCATTCTGGAATCCCGACTGAGCTGAGGGCTGTCAGTAAAAGTCCACACACAGTGGAAAATACTCCCTTGGAAACAGGAACAAATACAGTTAGACAGTTCGACTGTCATGAAGCATTGTTTATTAGCAACCATGTCGATAAAAACAAGATACAAACCACAGGCTTATATTCGAAGAAGTACAAAATAAATCGAAGCTGAATAACAATTAGGCAACATAAACAAAGCTTTTTTCTACGTACACTCCTAATAAATCATCCTTGAAAATACCTATTATGTCTTGAAAGAACGACAGTAATTAAACAATCAAAGGTATTGATTTCCGACATATAATAGTTTCCCTTTTTCTGTCCTGAAACTCTCTCCTCGCTCAATTACTCCCATTATGGTCGCCCTTCTAACTCAGTCGGATAACTTCGGGACACTACGTTACTGGGGCATATTAATGTTTTCAGAGATTCATAAGGCCGGCTTGGTAGGTTCCGATGACATTTCGATCGATATCTCCGTCAATGACGTCATTGCAACGACGGGGCGCCAGTGAAGACGTTGTAGTTGCTGTAGTTTGAAAGGGATCCTTGTAGAGAATGCCTATATTGGTTCTAGCAAGACTCTAATTTCCTGTTCTCGTGGAAAAATTTGATTACCCCAAAGGACTGGTGCAGAGCGTCCAATGAATATAGATAATGACAATCAATGGAATATGAGGCTATAAACTGGAGGAGGTGCTGAGGCATATAAGATGAAGTGTGCATCATTGATGACATATCGTCTCTCATCATTTACCCCCTTCCCGTTCATCCTCTCTTCACCACTGTAGGTTGAAGCGTTACAGTACATGGTATTTCGAAGTTTTCTCAACATTCATTTACATTCCTTTCAAACTTGTCTGTGGATGTACATGCATATCTCAATTGAACATGGAGTGAGTGAGTGAGTATGGTTTTAAGACGCTTTAAGAAATATTCCAGAAATACCAGTGCGGGGGAAACCAGAAATGGGATTCACACATAGTACCCATGTGAGGAATCGAACTCGGGTCTTCGGCGAACTCTTTAACCACTAGTCTACACCACCGTTCCAATTTTAACATGGAAGTTGGAAGAAACCTACATTATTTAGTACACAGTAAACCGAGTATCGGCACCACACGAAGCAGAGACTGTATATGGTCAGATAGGTCCAAATCCATCTCATTAGCACTGACACGCAATCGTTGTTTTCAAAGGCATAGCTTATTGTGAAATATGCAGTCCAAAGAAAATGGTTCAAAACATGTTATTTAATTACATCACCTGGGAAAACAATGTCTCAGTTCAGAGCTACAGGTAACCTTTTTAGTCATTGAGTTATGTACTCGTTTGTGTTCATCTCGATTGGGTATCCTAATTTTCCTTCGAATAGCCAAATACATTGTACCCACCTTACTCAAACTCATTTGGGTATTTTGCCATTTTCTATTATTGTAAAAATATAATGAACTTTATATGTTGGTTTACGCGTTTGTTATTCATATTTGATCTGTAATATGAGAAACGATAAGAAAGGCTGCAAATTGCCAAGTTCATGTGCTGAAATAGAACCTCTCAATGTACCTCAGTTATTGTATCTACCCTCAGTAACCTTCATCTGTAGCACATGTGATATGTGTCAACCAAATCAGCGAGCCTGACTACGCGATCCCGTTATTCGTCTCTTACAACAAGGATGTTTTGCTAATGATCAATTCTAACCGGGATCGTCACGGGTAAGGTACAGTAACAAGCAAAAGTGCATAGAGAGAAAGCTCCTTCTCACTCCGAGAGTGTTCACCGTGTGCTTTGATACAGGCCACCTTCATCGGCGTCATCTGCAATGTCAGTCCAATGTCATCCCGTCGCAAGACGGTTAAACATAGTCTGCACCTGTTTCATTTAGAGCAATATAGTCAGGACTTGAAGGAAGAGGAACATACTATGGTTCAGGGTCTGTGGGTGCTAGTATTGTCCTCGTGATCAAATACCTCTCATTTCCGAGCGTGGGTTCGAATCCTAAATACACCCTTATTATACGTCCTCTTGAGCCATCATCATAACCAAGCTCGTCAGCAAATATGTATCAAACGTACAACTTCAAACTTACCTCCAAATTAAACTTGATGAACCGTGATAAAGCAAAACTATTATTCAATGTCTCATCAAACCCAAATCCCTATTTACTAACTTGGAATGTGCTCTCTGACTACATAGGGTAATGAGTTGTCGTGATAACTACCTGGCCAAGGGACGTAAAGGTATTCAAGAAAATCAATGGTAAAGTCGATGTGGAACCGTTGCGGCAGATCGAAATGCTTTCTTCACACGACATGGGACTCTCAGGAGCCAGGGGTTTCCAGATCTTACCAGGCCGAAGTAGTCGGGGAGTGGCTAAAACATTCTGTGGCTAAATATGATGGACTCCCTTGATGAATTTGGTTGAAAATGTGTGTTCAACAGAATCTCTAACGTTACTGTGTTGTCTTCATCTCACTGTTGAGGAAAGCTTCCTTACCGATGTTTGAAAGTTCCTCCATACCTGATCGTTTGTTATTATAATTTGCATAATGCTTGATGACATTTCAGTCACATTAGGGAAGAGGAAGTGACGGTGCCAAACTTGGTATATACAGAGGATGTTCTTGAGATCATGACAGAGTCATGCATTGTAGATATGGCGCCGACAGACTTGAACACAGGTGCTGTGTCCTGATGGGCGATCAGTGTTTCAGTGATTCAGTGCCTTAATATTCCGCATAGCTGCCGTATCTTAATAGCAGATTATGGTAATTAAATGTTTGACCTTTACTGGAGTACCTTCATCGGTAAGATTTCATTGGAAGCACCAAAAAAACCCAGAATACTCGAGCTGGCTTCTTTTTTGGAGGATAAACTTTCAACCACTTTGACTGTTTGCTTAGCCTATTGGTTGCATGGTTACAAATCGTTCACCACAATCAGCTGGAGTTGCTTCAAAACGATTTTCACGAGACGCGATGAACACAGAAGTCAGAAACATGGGAATTGTCAGTCATGCCATGTCCATTAATCAGAATGTACTCAACTCTGTCATGAAATTTTCCTGTTGTATCCAGTGTGTTGTGTGATTGATTATAATATCATGCATTGTATATATGTTGTCGTTTGTGTTGGCAGTTTAGGGGTTCGAACAAGATGATTATTGAGTTAAGTGCCCTTAGTAACGTACTGTAAATCAGACACGTGCAGTTGCTGGAGTCCACAACAGAAAAGGTTACTGTGGATAGTCTTGGGAATAGTTTCCCCATGGATACCAGAACGTTGTGAAAGGGAATGTATGCGACATAATTATCTCTAAATGTCTTTATTTGTTATTGTCCCAGTCGCGGATGTCGCATCAATTTGCTTTGGACAGATCCATCTTTGTCACACTTCCCGAACCGTATTACTTTACATCAGCCCAGCACACTACTGTAATACCACAGGGATCCTTTTCAGTTTAAATGGAGACATTTATTCTTTCCAGAGACAAAGTGTTGGTCTTCTCTCTTCAGAGAGAAACCTTATGCCATAATGCCTATGTTCAAGTCAGTTTACAGAGTAGGTGGTCAGACTGTGGGATGTGGCTGTGCGGTTATGGCTTGTCTGGTTTAGTCACCATCATTTCAATAATCACCGTGCTACTGATGATTACGGAGTTCAACAATCAATTATTCGGCAACAAGAAATTTGTTAAACCTGATAATTCGTCATTAGACATTGGCAGTCCAGGGCCTAGATTTTCGAAGCTCTCCTAGCGCTAAGGTAGCCGTAAGTACCATGCATTAACACTAACTTACGACTATCTCAGCGCTAAGCGAGCTTCGAAAATCTAGGCCCTGGATACAAACACACACGTAATTTGTCACTTCAGAAACAGCTGTATATATATATATATATATATATGCCACCTACTCTAAATATTCTCAACACTAAAACAGAACATCACTAAGGGGTAATGGTGGCGCTGGAGTCTAAATCGCTGCAATCATTTGTGAGTGTGTTAGTCGTGCAAGGATCCTATGATCTTCGGTTTGAATCCAAGATACGCTATAAATGTGGTCAGTGTCTTTGTCAGCTCGTTTGTACATCGGCCTATATTTCAGGAGGAATTAATAACTCTATCAATATCCTAAGACGTCAACGCCAGAGAATAGCCTGTCTCGATTGTCAACCGATATAGATTCCGAAAATGCGCGCAAGCGGTGAACGGATCTATGAAAATCAGTGATGACACCAGGTGTTGAAACAAGGGTAATGAGTCAACACATGAAATGGGTGTCACACTGATATCACACTTATCTCCCTAATAAACCACAAATCAATAACATCCTCGCTATAACAGGCAAGATCGATAATTCCTTATAGTAAACGAGGTATCGATTTGATAGCCCTGTGATTATCTTCACCGAGGAAGTTCATAGGAAACTCGTCTTTCCATGCCTGGTTATTTTGATAAGGCCCAGTATTGACAAGATAAACTTACTTTGGCTGTGAAGGTCATTTTTGATCTTTAAGACGTGTTTGGAGATAACAATGTGCATTTTGACACATCTCGAACTTTACGGAGAACACGTCTTCAATTAAGAATTAAAGTGTATTTCGATTTCACATTATATAGATTAATCCGTGAGTGCTTTAGTAAATAGAGAAAATAGAGAAACACATTATTCATTTTAGTTTATCCTAGCAACGATTGTCAACATGGTCGTTTTCACTTTGTGATTTTTATGCTTTCATGTTTCTCTACTGAACAGAGAAAAAACTAAAGTGTTTCTTGGAAAGAAAAAGAAAAAGGATTTGGAACTTAAAAGAAATGATATTTTAAATCGAAACATTTTTTGTAGGCTTAAGATGCTATCTTACTTAGTTATTGACGTGGTAGTCTAGTGGTTACATCTGCAGAACGACCGTGTTCGATTCCCCACATGTTTATTGCACCAGCAATATCACGGTGGTGGATACCAGAAATTTACCCACGTGGGGAATCGAACCCGGACCTTCGGTGTCACAGGCGATCGCTTAACCACTACACTACCCCCCCCCCCTCCCCCCCTAATCGCACAGTAAACAGTGTGGACTAATGGTGGTTGTTGTATCCTGTTTATGCTTATTGCCAGGCAAGTTAACAACAAGTACCGTTTGTCACGGCTTAAGGTGTGACGCAGAGTTTGGTCTAACGCCGACCTACCGTTGCTGGGCATTTGCTCAAGGAAGGGTTCAACTCAGTTCGAAGATGTCAATCCGATTCCTGAAAACCGCGAATGTGGTGACGAAAGATCAAGTACAGTACAAGCTCGAATATAGGTTCGTACGCGCGACCTTAGAATTCCCACTCTGGTAAAGAACGCCGAGCTGTCTAAGACGACTAGGACGCCGCAGCCGTGATGCCGTTACTTTCCTAAAGCAAATTCACAGCCGCACACAGAAACTGCTATTGCGACACGCCAACTTGCAATCGGTCCAGATCATTGACCCCACCACTTATTTAAGCTCCTTATGAGTCTCTGTGGCGACAACAACGTACAGTGCCGTCACGGGTGACTCAATTACTTTCTTTTAAGAAAAAACAGCGGAGGCGAGTGGATGATATACTATTTCAGTAAAAGGATTTAAGTGGTTCTACACATTCAGATATTAGTTGATTATGAGACAATATTTTCATATTATTTAATGCACATCCTAGTACTTTGAAAGGCGTATGGGATATGTATAGAAAACATAACTAGTAAGGCATAGTAAGATATTTAAACTGAGGCCTGAAAGGGAATTGGAACATGAATTTACATCTCAAGAGATAACAAAGGGCGTCAAATTTCTCCGCAGGAATTTACCCCTGGTTAAAGATGAACATATTATTCATGCAAACATATTTATTCCTTGTGTATTATTTCTAATTACGTGAAAAGATCAATCATCCTGTGACTATCGACATTCTGTGTTCATATCAGTCGATAGGGGTAACAATGAGAAATCTGGTCCGGGAAATTGTTCAGGTTTCACATAATGTTTTGTAAGTTCTTTGAAAGTTTTACTACTAAAACTTATAGCAAGAGAGAAGACTAAACTAAACTAAATCGTGTGATTACGCCATATTGTCTTGATATGTTTCAGATTGGTTTATGAAAGGAACCCGGAGCCATTATGTCTGTATTTACTTTGTTAGAAGGCGTTCAATATTGCAAACAAAGGGGTTCTGCAGTCTAACCTGCTTACTTGCACAATAACAAAATACTCGATAGCATATTGCACGATAGACTGTTTTACCAACTGCCTGAACTGGGTATTAGAGAGAATACAACGACATTAGTACATCACTGTTATACATATAATCAGGTCAGTTAGACACATCATTCAACTAGGAGCTGACCCAAGCAGAGTCATCTCTGAGAGTGTTTCTTGTTTTATCAATGATCTTATTACAGCTCTTATATAAAGTGAGTGAGTGAGTGAGTGAGTTTAGTTGTGCACCGTATTCAGCAATATTCCAGCTATATGGCGACGGTCTGTAAGTAATATAGTTTGGACCAGATAATCCAGTGATCAACAGCATGAGAATTGTTCTACGGAAATAGGATACAATGACATGTGAGTCAACCAAGTCAGCGAGCCTGACCACCCGATACTGAAGACGAATTCTAACCCGGATCATCACGGGTCACTTATACAAAGACAATGTGGCCTTTGTGTATATAGAATGAATATTCCTACGGTTTTACTCACTGACTGCACTACACCAAGAAACTTACAAATATCACTTGATATTGTATCAAGGTGATGCCAGACATATATTCCACCAAAACAAGCAATACGTGAGTACAATTCAGCAAAGTGTGCATAACGTTATCGTATTTAAAGAGTGAACATTAGATTAGAATGACACATAAGACCAGTCTCTATGGCTGTGAATTGTTCTTTGACACGAGCAGTCATGATCTCCATCTATTGGAAGGCACATACAGACAGCTTGCAGACACTGTGCAAGAGATCTCCTCTGGAGAATTTGTAAGTTACGATCATACATACATGTATATATATATATATATATATCACTATAACAGCGCACACACCTTTAAAGACTTACCGTGCACAATATATTATCATATCGCAAACTATCGAGATATATACAGATCTTTCTTGATATGTCAAACATTTTTACATATAGATAGATAACGTATCGTGTACAATTATCATGAAACGTATTGTTGCCCAGACATACTATATTAAAGCCTATCAGTTACCTAGTTGTTGATACCGTTGATTGGCGCTTACTGAATGCAACAGCCTGTCGATGAACGAACCACGCCACAACATTTCATGCTCAAATTCATTTCCAATTTCATTTAAAAGAAATTGCTGAAACACATTGTGACACATGTTCCGTATAATGTTTTTGTTACATGTCAGTACAAAATTACTTTCAGTCATGCCATTGATCGATGGCAATGACGGCACTGATGGTTGGCAGTTCAGTAATAAATGCAATACACAGAACGTGACACATGTATATTCTGATCCTGGAAATCCAGCATTAGAGCAGTTGGGCGTAAAAATGGTTGTGGTGGTATTACAAAACTGTGGTTCAATTCTCACGGCATTGTATGTAATATATACCAGAAGCTACGCAGGGGGTTGAAATATGCTGAGAATTATTGACTGCAGTGATTGAGTTTGTTGCTCGATATTGTATACATAATTCACTCCAAGGTGCTCCCATTTTCTTCCAAATGTTCTGGATTATCTGGAGGACACTAGTATAGATGGTTTCATCGTCGTAGTTTAAAATGTGATGTATAGCAAACCAAAAAAGATCATCATCATTGTCATGATGCTTGCTAGACAGTTCTTTCAGAACTTTGCATCCACGGTGACAACATGGTGAACAGGCGTATCATCTTCTGGGGGAAATCACCTTTTACGTCTTAACGTAATAATTGTCTTTAATGGTCTCACCATTCCAGAGATTATCAACCTCTAAGATTCACAGGTGTCATTCATCACCATTTACAGTGATTAAAGAAATCATGCTCATGCTGCAGTCGAAACTTGCTTTTGTCAAAGACGTCTTGTGGATGTTGAAAGGGTTTTGTCACGTTTACTTTGGAAAGCCTAAAGGCATTACCAAGCACACCGTTCCTTCTATTCCGGAGATGTTCACAGTCCGATGTTAACATTGCTTTCAGCGACTGATATCACTCAACATCACGGATCATTTAAGAACTTTGTGAAGTCTTTGGTCAACACCGAGGATCTCAAAAGGGGAAAACGAAAGAGGGTCATCATTTCCGAACTGACGACTCAGTGTTCGCATGGATGGCTTTTTTGAGTTAGCCCTTTCAGTTGAGAATATTTGATCACTTCATATAGTCAGATTTGTCCACTTTCGTCAACGCAGTACTTAGTCTGACTGACTGACTGAGTTTGGCTTTACGCCGCTTTTAGCAATATTCCAGCAACATCACGGCGGGGGGACACCGGAAATGGGCTTCACACGTTGTACCCATGTGGGGATTCGAACCCGGGTCTTCGGCGTGACGAGCCCACGCTTTAACCACTAGACTACCCCACCGCCCTAGTACTTAGTCACTCTGATGCATGCAGAATAGGCTGTCCACTGTGTTGCCGGTTCAAATGCATGGAAAATATTGTCCTTCATAGTCGCAAATTGGATGTGGGTTTGCTTGTTTGTTGTTTAACGCCGCACTCAGCAGTATTCCAGCTATATGGCGGCAATTTGTAAATAATCGAGTATGGATCAGACAATCAGTGATCAAGAACATGAGCATCGATCTACAAAATAGGGAAACGATGACATGTGTCAACCACGTCAGCCAGTCTGACCACCGATCCCGTTAGTCGCTTTTTACGACAAGCATGGGTTACTGAAGATCAATTCTAGCCAAGATCTTCATGGGACGCAAACTGGATGTACTTTACATCTTTCATAACTTTTCAGGTGCACCTCGTAGACCGTAATACTGTCAAAATAGTGTAAGCTTCCAACATTTTCACACTAACATCTGGGAGTGTTATTTCATCTCTGGTTATTGTAATGAACCTATACAAATGTGCATCTCATCATTTGTTGGGCATCCAGTCGAAACCAACCTGGCTATAATTTACCGTGTCATGCATGCGGTTAACAACATCCGGGTAGGGTATGACACCGGAACAGCCAGTCCAGTACTGAGAGAAACGGTTCCACGAATCATCATCCATAGAAGTATTATCATGTTCTCATTTTGACGTTATCAAGGGATTCGAACATGTTGCCACAGGTTACAGTACTTATCACAAAAACATGATATATCGTTCCAGAAGATCTTACCGAACAAAAGAGAATACAGCCATGTTTGTTGGTAGCTAACAAAAAAAGTACTAATTTATTGATGGTGATATTTTTGCATCATAGATGGAGCAAAGGTTGCTGTCCTTCGCTTTTTTCAGTTCGACAACCAATGTTATTTTGGTCAAATCCCATTTTCAACTATTCTTTAGCTCGGCAGTTTAATTCAGTATGTAAATGAAAGAGAAAAATACGTCAAAGCATAAATCCTCACAGCTAGGATTGGCAAGGTATCCTCAAGGCAATGAGGCCTAACGTCATCGTTCGGATTAATATTTCATTTTACGATGGTATATATGTTTCACTTTTGTTTGATAGTAAGATGAACGTTTAATGACAAGTTGTGAATGCATTACATCGTCTCTTGTCTGTAATACCAATGGGTACTCATATCAGTATGGCGTTTTAAGGGTAGGCTTATTGGAATGTACCAGGGAAAAACCTATAGAAGTTAGAAATTGTTGTTTTTAAATAGCATCTTGATATACCATGCATGTGTGATACCTTATTACCAGTTTGGAACTATAAGCTTCAACAGTATGGCTGTACGGTATGTGTCTAGAAATGAAAACTCACAAAACATTTCCAAAGCCATCCAGCATCTCTTCTGAAGGCATGGTGTGATTCTGACTGCATCATGAACATTTGTGTATGAATTAATAATAAATTAAAATGACACCAGGTGTTCGCGAAAAGGTGTCGTATCCTGTCTATCTCGTGATATCCGTCACAAACACATGCAAAGGTAAGTCAATACTTTACTTGCAAAAATGCGAGATAATATGGGCCAAGTCACGTTAAATAATTGCATCGGACATCATTTGTGTGACCGAATTGTCCTCCATGAGTTTACCGTAAAGTTAGATAAAAGATATAGACTACACAGTTCGTATTCAGAAAGTATCTCACATTATAAGATCAGTCGGGGCGGTGGGGTAGCCTAATGGTTAAAGCGTCTGCACGTCACGCTGAAGAGCCGGGTTCGATTCCCCACATGGGTACAATGTGTGAAGCCCATTTCTGGTGTCCCCACCGTGATGTTGCTGGAATATTGCTAAAAGCGGCGTAAAATTATAATCACTCACTCACTAAGATCAGTCCTTTGTAATAGCTTTCCTTTTCTAAATAGATTGACTTTCTTATGATGATATTTCTAGTAAAGCGTAACTTGACCACTCTGAAAATTATGTGGTCAGTCCAGATGTGTTTGCAAAAGAAGTAAGCAGGTCACACTGGAACACTGGTCATTCACAATTAGCACAAGAGGTTCTCGTTTGACTGAATGTAAACCCCCTGGCGTTCTGGAAACAATCGAATGTTGATTAGACAATCCAATACCACATAGTGTATTCACTGTTTTTGTTGACAGACAAGATGATATGTTATGGCCAAACATGTACAAATATCAATAATAATTTGTATACCTTTCAGCTCTAGATACAACTAGCTACAACGCCGACCTTATTAAAAAAACGGTTATCCAAACTAGAAACAATATTCACTCTGTCAAGGGCATCAGGTAATGGAATATTCTAACAAATCAAATTATGAAAAATATTTTTCGACATCTAAAAAAATAAACAACCAGCACTATTCATAACTGACAAATGTCCATAATGCCGTCCAATACCTCGACAGTGTTTATACAAATATAAGCAACACATCCATTTCCATAACCGCAATAAATCTGTACTCCTAACAGAGCCAGCTGTAATTCCGAAAATATCCCACGCAGTTGGTCCATGAATCACCGTCCAATACCAGATGTTCAGGAAAACAAACTAAGTGGAATCAAACTAATTTATAATAACATTATTATTAATATTCAGAGAATCAATAAATTCTTCCCAGGCTAGAAAGCAGTTAACAGTTTGCGATAACATCCTGTCCAAACATAATTATAGTATGGATCTGAACAGTTACCTAACTGCCTTCAAGTGGATCCTTAACTTCACAGCTTTTCTGAGGTAGTAACCACTTTGACAATATAGAGGAAATTAAAAGTAAATCCTGTATTTAAATGTACAAAAGGTGAATCTCTAGTTTGTATATGGATCGTACAATTGTACATCACTTCTTGTACAAACCGAACACACCGTGAGTATAAGAATACGTTACAGTGACGGAAGTTATATTTCATCTCTTTGGTAAAGTACAAATTTTAGTATTTTTGGGGTGGGGCCAAATCTAAGATTGAACCCAAACTAGGAACATGTTATAACATATGTTCAACGGAACTATGTGTGATGTCTGTGTTGACAATAAATTTACAGATAAATGTGGAAAAATGAAACATTCATTTTTCACTTTACAAAAAGGCGTGAATAAGTGAACAAAGTATATAGTGACATTTTACTTCAAATCTCCATTAATACGTTACAGGAATGTAATTGCAAGCCCAGCGTCAGCTGTATCAATAGCAGCAACGTAATTAACAGATGGGAAATCGACGGATTATGACAGATGCTGTGGGCAAGACCTTCGTAAATGATAGAACAAATCAGTTGACAATTCTTGTGTTTCCCCGGACGTCAAATGACGTGACGTTGGATAACACGTCCAGGTAATCCATCTGCCAGGGGTTTGCTATTGTTATGTAATGCTTCGTGAGTCCGGACCAGGGAATTAGTTCTACAACAGCTGTAAAATGTGTAGCGAAACTTGGACTTTGAAAACCTAAAAGAACTAAACGATTTTTTACCAGCCACTTGGCATATACTACCTATGTTAGTGTTAGTGTGTGTGTGTGCGTGCGTGTGCGTATCAGTGTCTATGTGTGTGACTTTTACCTTTGCACTGGAATACAATGTAACTTTAATATTCAACCACCAAGTTGAAATCCACCAAGTATAAAAATGCCAACCGAAGTTAGTTAGGTCTTTGGCATTTAGAAGTGCTACACATAAGGAAGATAGTTTTATGGATGTCAACTTCTTTCTTATGAGGAACACAACGTTTCGGAGTATATCCTTACTCCTTCATCAGGTGAATGAAGGAGTAAGGATATACTCCGAAACATTGTGTTCCTCTTAATGAAGAGGTTGACATCTATAAAACTCTTTTCCGAAAATTAGTTAATTACAAACCTAGCTGTTTAAATAACGTGAATGATTTGAATAGTTTAGTACATGGATATTAGGATTCTGTAATGTGTTCTAGACATAACAGGTCTTGAAGCATGGATGCTACAGTTGAAAGCGATTTCAGGTAAACTGTCCTGTTTGCGAATGGCGAAAGACCTACCTGACATATCGTCACAAAGTCGCCACAGGCCCGTGTACGAACCATGGAGATAATAGTCTTCCGTGACATTAGACTGCGGATTCGTCTGAACTAAAACCTTGTATATTGGCGTTGTGTTGGACAGCTGGAGGATGGTGTAAGTATCCAGACTTTCGTTCAGAGACTTCAAGACGGTTTGATCAAACGTGTAGCTCTGCCAGGCGTCCACGGAAACTGCTATCATTATCATCATGGCGGACAGGGCTCCAAAGAAGATGGCATTCGCCATCAGAATTATCAACGGCGAAGCCATCATCGTATAGCATCCTACGGGTCACCAAACTGAAGCGGTGTCTAACAGAGTCGTGATGCCAGCTCCCCGTCTTCCCGATAGTCCCCAGGCCGTGGTTACAACACTTATTATTCGTGTCACGAACGACCCTTTACGTGAGAGAGTTCAAGTCGGTTATGAATGGTTAAATATTTATCCAGTATGTCCACGTCACGCTGGAGAGAGCACCCAGGAGAGAGAATGAAAGTCCCCTCTCGTACTGTTTTCAGCCTGGTGTGATTCCCACTTCTATAGGTGTCTCAGACACCAACAACGTCCAACAACCTCCCCGACTCGTCCCGTCCTGTTGGAGACAATCAGTCCAGAACAACGCTCCCGGGCGTATAACACTATTGCGAAGTGGCTTGTCGCCGCGTTATATCGGGCATGTTTCTATGGCAGCAAGAGCCGGCAAAGCATACCTTTCATCAAACAGGCATCGATTGTTTCTACCTGGCTGCGTTGTGGCATTTTGTCTTTAATTTGGCACGACGTGCGTTGGCTGTCGGGAACTGCAAAGGACAGCAGTTCTTCCGTGTGTGTGGAACAACCTGGGTGTTGGTGGATGGGTGTGTAGGAGGGATAGTTGATAAATGGGACCCTCTGATTAATTATGGTGGTGCTAAACATGCTGTTGTCCTTTAGGCGTTTCAATCATCCGAATGATTTGTGATGTCACCAACGGGGAATGAAGCACCCAGTCGTATGCGGAGCCAGAATTCCTTGCGACCCTTGGGAAAACCAAAATCCTACGTCCTCGGGTTCGGCCCAATGGGTAAACTTCTTAAACCTGTGATTCATATCCTCCCCCCCAATACAACGAATACAGAAAGCAATTATTCTGCAGTATTTGTCAAATATATAAAACTATGTAAAAACTGTTTTTCAATCATTATGGGAAGTCTGCGTAAATATAGGGTTTCAACCTCTTCATTATAACATGGATGTAAATGTTAAATAGACTGGTCCCTCTCCCGATGATAGGTACAAAAACATCATATAGTTCCAACTCCAGTCATTAAGCTATATATCCTTGACCTTTGACCCTTTAGTATCTTCTGTTTATGTGGTTATTAGCGAATCTAATCAACATCCATTTATCATCCGTAATTCCATCCAGTATCACGTTGTCGTGGCAACGTCACCTTTGTCTTTAATGAAGGACAGCCACTGACCAACTTCAGGCAAGATACATTTATTGCGGTGAGTTATTATATTGAATACAGCAATACTGAGACGAGTTCTGTAGTAGTTATAAACAGTGTATAAACAATAATCAGTTACAATGAGCTCAAATCCCAACTATTCGATTAGATACATGTTGACGCAGAAGATGATCACGTGACCCACCAGTAAACTGAAACACAGGATATCCGGTTTTCCTGGCACGTGTTTGAACGACTCCAAGGTAATCGATTAATTAAGTAGGGATGGAGTTTGAAATCGGGTGATAAGTTTCAGCTAAAATAACTATGTGCCATGTAGTGTATTATCAGTTCACTTTAACAAGTGCGAAGAAAATACAAGCCGATTTATCATACATGAGTTGCTGTTGTATGAATTGAACAATTGATTAACAGTGAAAAATTCCCGTGGTTATTCATAAGAAATCGACCCGTGAAGATCCGGATTAGATCTGATCTTCAGGAACCCATGCTTGTCATGAGAGGCGAAACGACTAACGGGATCGGGTGAGGCTCGCTGACCTGGTTGATTTTACGTATTTGGATGTTCATGCTGTTGATCACTGGATTGTCTGGTTCAGACTCGATTATTTACAGATAGCTGCCATATAGCTGGAATATTGCTGGGTGCGGCGTTAAACAACAAACTAACTAACAAACAAAACATAAGAAGTCTCTGCCTAAATTCCGACGGTAGCATCTGTCTGTGATTCACTTTCAAATAGAGATGATACCAGACGTTCCCCAAAAGGTAAACATACCTGCCCTAGCATTGACACCCCTCAAAAACACATGCAGGGGCAAGGCAACCACCGTTCCAAATGTTAGCCATGAGTTAGGCCTCACTACTGCGTTGGCAGTTTGGACACTTTCCAAAGCATCCATTGAACGAAACATTATATATTTATGTGCATGGCATGATCCTTTAAAGACTGTTAATTAATATTTAATGTCTATCTTCGGTTCTCAGTCTCGGTGTGCTAATACATGTTGCCAAGCACTCAAACCTGTTTTCATAAAGATCGTACCAACTTGAAATTATCTTCGATTAAGTCAATAGGCAGTCGTGATATGAGAATATGTAACGGTAAATGACATATGGACAAGGTCATCAGATGGTTATGTAAGACGTCGCAGTATGTGTTCCCAGTGTCTATGGGCACGGCAAGGAGCGTCAGCGGGGGATATCATGGCTTTCCAACCTGGACGTCACATACATCACACCGCAGTTGTGCCGCTGTTTCTGCGCTTTCAGTCTGTGCACATCAATGACCATTAAAGTTGTGTGAGAGAAGCTGAATATTATAATTGCTCTCCAATGATACATTATAAATTTATTATGATTGTAACTTCATCAAAACATGTCGTTTTCCCATGTGTCAATATCGTCTCCATTATGTAACAGTGCTCGGGGCTATCTGAGAGAATCTTGTCAAGTAACGTGTACAATAAGCAGGCAGATAAATCGATTCAGCACGAGGCAAAATGCGGAGGACTGCAGCTTGCAGGCGAAGCGCTCTGAAAATATGCATTTAGACACAGTGACAGGTTACAGAAGGCTCCTACAAGTGACAGAACGTTTAACTGGTGTTTTCACGAAATGATTATCTAAAATAAGGTCATGTCAGTTGTGGCAACTGCTGTCTTCATGTTGGTAAAACACATCATTACGTTTAGGGGGCAGATATGCCAGGAGTCGTGGACGGGGGCGAATGTGGAGTTCGAACACACTTCACTTCTATCTCTTCTGTAGGCCAGTCATCTCTGCTTTGTAGGATGGTCAAGTCCTGTTCCGCAACAGCAAGACATTCTTAGTCTTCGTCAAAACTGTCACCATGCAAAGATGTTTTTTTCAGTTTTGAAACACAAGGTAGTCACAAGTTGTCAGATCTGATGAATAGGGAGGATAGGGATATCCACATCCTGGCACGCAGCCATTGCAACATAACTGGTGTAAAGTGGAACATTGTCCCGATGGAGGGGAACACCATGATGAAATATGTCGAGATGCTCTTCAATATGATGGCATAATATTCACTATACACAGTTGTACCCGTGGTAAATTCTGTTTGATTTGTTTTCTTTAACGACGTATTAATGTTCCAGATATTTGAGTCTGGTCTGTAAATGAACGAGTCTGGGCCAGACATTCCAGTGACAGACATCTATCTACACAGGATACTATGACATGCATCGGCCAATTCAGAATGCTTGACCATGCGATCCAAATGTCGCCTCTTACGACGTGGATTTGCCAAAGACCAATTCTAATCCGGATCTTCAAGTGTGCCGTGGCAAATAATCTGCATGTATTATATCTTTGATTTGGCCATAGCTGACCTGGTTACAGTACACGTGTTGACCTCAGGAATCAGGAAATCCTATATTCATTCATTACTTATTTTATGCACGCTTTAATCATTCAATGACAAATAATTGTTTTGTTGATTGAATTTTCATCCTGTTTGATAAAAATCTTTGTCGAACGTCGCACAACATTTTATTTGGTTGTGTTTACATTCATCCAGTAAATCCATCGGTAAAGAATGATTCTAGATTGTTGAACGGATTGGACTATTTGGAAGACTGCTTATTGTCGTGTTTATCCGACATTGACATTTCGGACACTCGGTGCATCATCATGGGTGATCTGAAAGCGAGGACTTGGAACCTGAGAGACAATATTCTACGTGATGATGATAAATAAATCCCGATTCTCGAAGATATGGAATACATCTCTGACAGTTTTCAAACACCTAGGAAAAGCTTAGATAACATTGTGAGTTCTTATGGTACAGATTTAATAGACCTCTGTTGTTCGTTGAATGTTCACATGATGAATGGCCGATGTGAATCTGATCCTAACGGTGATATGACATGTTATACTGCCAGTGGCACCAGCCTTGATGATTACTGCTTATGTTCCTCTGATCTGTTTGATATAGATCATGACTTTCAGACTGATACCCGATGTGAATCGGACCATCTGCCGATTGTATTGACCTTTCGAACGAAAATACATCGTGACAAAGTTGACGTGAATGACAATGAAGAAATTTCTGTTCTTAAACTTAAATGGAAGGAAGAAAAGATATACGATTATTCAGGTAGCCTCACATGTGAATTGTCATCTTATGGCATTCATGACTTCACAAGCGATGTTCTGAGGAGTGTAGACGACGCTGTCTCAAAACTAACTTCCTGTATAACCCGTAGTGCAGAACAGTGTGGTATGCGAGTCCACGGAGGTTTGTCCTCTCAACCTCGTAGTGCTTAGTGGTATGACGGGAGTGTAGACACTTGAAACAGCTTAAATATTCAAACTTGGACATGTTCAGGAAAACTGGCATCTCTTTATATTGGACTGAATTTCGTTTATTAAGAAACTCGTATCGACATCTATGTCGTCTGAAGAAAGAACGACACGAGGAGGAGCAGGTTAACATGCTGTCTAGCAGCTGTTGTAATTCCAGAACATTTTGGAGTCATATTAAACAACTGACAAAACCAAAATGTAGCACATCAAACTCAATATCAGCGACTGAATAGGTGTCATATTTTGGAACTGATTTAATACCATAAGCACTAACATTGATCAAGATCATCTCAATAAAGCTGATCAGTTTGTGAAAGAACATGATGACAAAACTTGTAGTGCTTGTAATGATGATGGCGGTAACCACATATTAAACAGTGAAATATCGAACGTTGAAATTCTTCAGGCTATTGACAATCTCAGTGTTGGGAAAGCGCCTGGACCTGATGCAGTTACACCTGAGATGATTAAATCTTGTAAATCTGAACTGTTAAAGAATATATCTCCCACTGTTTTATTTAAGATTTTTGATATACAGATAAAACCAATTTTACTTTATTCTAGTGAGGTATGGAGATTTTCTAAAATTGAATATGTTGAACGTTTTCACATTAAGTTTTGTAAATATGTTTTAGGTGTTGGGTATTATGTCTCAAATGATGTTGCTGTGGGTGAATGTTGTAGACATGGTCTGTTTATTGAATATGATAAACGATGTATTACTTTTTGGTTAAAATGTTAGCAATGCCAACTGTTAGATATCCAATACAATGCTATTTATTATGTAAATCATTAGATGAATGTAATCGTATAACGTTGGCATCAAAGGTTAACACTTACTATTTAGTTATGGCTTTGGTTCAGTGTGGATCACACATGAAGTGGGTGATATAAACATGTTTCTTAATACTTTTGTACAAAGACTTAAAGACTGCAATCAACAAAATTTGTGATTCAAGTAAATTATCTAATTATAAAGAATATAAATCTCTTTTGTCAATTGATTATTATTTGTGTGCTCTCCCAGAAAGAGAATACAGAAGACTTTTATGTTTATTACGAATATGTGAGCTCCCTTTAATGGTTAATACATTCCCCGCAGTACTAGAATATGTACATTTTGTGTGTTAGGTTGTGTAGAAGATGAATATCACTTCCTTCTAAAATGTCCATTGTATGACTATCTCAGATCCAAATATATACCAAGATATTATTGTAATTCACCCACGATGTTTAAGTTTGAAATGCTTTTAACATGTAATAAGATAAATATTTTGTTATATGTTGCAAAGTTTATTAAGGAAGCAAAGTTTATTAAGGAAGCTCTTTTTCTCAGAAATTCCCATCTGTCATTAAGTGATTATTTTGTATTATGTTGTACATGGACCGTTGGCCTTTATACCGAATAAAAGAATTGAATTGTATTGAATTGTATTTTGGGCCGATGGCCTTTATATTGAATAAAACTGCCTGTCTGTCTGATTTAAGAATCTGGTCACGGGAATATTCGATACCTTCAAGGAATCCATTGACCACGAACCCGGCGTATATGTATATTGTACATTCAGTTATCTACACAAGTAACACCACGACACCCGGACCGACACGAGTAGTTACGAATGATGTAACCCGTGGTGTCCTGTCACGATGGCCCAACTGTAAGTCTGGTTGTAGATCGCATCAGTCATGTACGGCAGGACATGCTTACCCTGTCTCGAATACCTGGTGTCATCACTGATTTTCAGGGTTCCATTCATATTTCAAAGTTATTTTTCCACCCCAAATGCAACCTGTTTCTGAAGGAAGTCAGGAATGGGTATTCTGTTGAACCGACGTTGTTCTGGTTTCAGGTATACTTAGATGGAGTTTTCGGACAAATGCACGTTACAATATGTACATCTTTAAAACAGCTGTATTGAGTTCCACAGGAATTGGCTGGTGGTTGACGCCTACCTCGTCACGTCAAAAATCGGATCATATTTCTGATATCTTAGTGATGGAACACTGCTAAGAGCGGCGTTAAACTCGATCCGCTCATTCTCTCGTGACAGATAAGACGGTGTAGCCTACATACACTGTGAACCCTGTGAGCTAAGTAAACAGTGAGGACTTACGTGTAACTTTACTTCACCAATTTCTTAATGAACTTAGAAACTTGATATTTTTCAGCCGCATATGTAAAACCAAATATTATGGAATCAAACTATGCGCCAATATTATTTTTTGGGGTGAAAATTAACACTTCACAGTGATGTAACGTTTATGACAGTTGTTTCGTTGTTTTTCAGCAGTCTGAGGCATACTGTTTTTCATGTATTTGATAGACAATGAATTGTTTTATATTCTTTGATTAGATCTCAGTCAAAGTCAGCGGGGCGTCCATGTTAAACTGCAGCATGGTATCTCAGCACTATACAACTGGCATACAACTACCCAAGCAACCACACACAGGTGCATGCATGTCGCTACGCAACTGAAATAAGGCTTGATTGCCATATTACGCTCCATTTCACCCGACTGCACTCATGTACATGTACAAACTGTCTTTTTTGTTAGGCAGCTGTGTTTCGGCTTCTCGTCCGCTTGCCTAATTGGTCTAACCGTCCTGTCTTACCCTGCAAGATCATATCCCTCGCTTTGGCCTATTTATATCACAGCAGCAGATAATATTGCATTCAGTTGGCGTCGGGTATTTGCCAGACATTAGCTAGTCGTTATCGTCGTTCCCCCATTAAAACCACATATATCTGTCATACCTGTGCTGTCGGCGACTCGGCTCGCCATGGGACATGTGAAGGGGAAGGCTGCGTATTCCTGGCGTTATAGAAGCAGTGGGACATATTTATGATTCCGTTTTTGATATGTTTGTTGTCATGTGGTATGTGGCCATGTGGTATGTCGTCATGTGGTATGTCATCAGGTGGTATATGACCATGTGGTATGTTGCCATGTGGTATGTTGTCGTGTGGTATGTCGTCATATGGTATGTCGTCATGTGGTATGTCGTCATGTGGTATGTCGTCATATTGTATGTCGTTATATGGTATGTTATCTTGTGGTATGTGGCCATGTGGAATGTTGTCATATGGTATGTTGTCAAATGGTATGTCGTCATGTGGTATGTCGTCGGATGGTATGTCATCATGTGGTATGAGGCCATGTGGTATGCTGTCATATGGTATGTCGTCATGTGGTATGTCATCAGGTGGTATATGACCATGAGGTATGTTGCCATGTGGTATGTCGTCATGTGGTATGTCGTCATGTGGTATGTCGTCTTATGGTATGTCGTTATATGGTATGTCGTCATATGGTATGTGGCCATGTGGTATGTCATCATATGTTATGTCGTCATGTGGTATGTCGTCATGTGTATGTCATGTGGTATGTCGTCATGTGGTATGTCGTTGTCATTTGGTATGTCGTCATGTGGTATGTCGTCATGTGTATGTCATGTGGTATGTCGTCATTTGGTATGTCGTCATGTGGTATGTCGTCATGTGTATGTCATGTGGTATGTCACCATATGGTATGTCGTCATGTGGTATGTCGTCATGTGGTATGTTGTTATGTGGTATGTCGTCATGTGGTATGTCATCATGTGGTATGTGGTCATGTGGTATGTGGTCATGTGGTATTTCGTCATGTGGTATGTCGTCATATGGTATGTCGTCATGTGGTATGTTGTCATGTGGTATGTCGCCATATGGTATGTCGCCATATGGTATGTCGTTATATGGTATGTCATTATGTGGCCATGTGGAATGTTGTCATATGGTATGTCGTCATATGGTATGTCGTCATGTTGTATGTTGTCATATGGTATGTCATGTAGTATGGCGTCATTTGGCATGTCGTCATATGGTTTGTCGTCATGTGGTATGTCGTCATGTGGTATGTGGCCATGTGGTATGTCGTCATATGGTATGTCGTCATATGGTATGTGGCCATATGGTATGTCGTCATATGGTATGTCATCATGTGGTATGTCGTTATATGGTATGCCATCATGTGGTATGTGGCCATGTGGAATGTTATCATATGGTATGTCGTCATGTGGTATGTCGTCATGTGGTGTGTCGTCATGTGGTATGTCGTCATGTGGTATGTCGTCATGTGGTCGTCATGTGGTATGTCGTCATGTGGTATGTCGTCATGCGGTATGTCGTCATGTGGTATGTCGTCATGTGTATGTCATGTGGTATGTCGTCATGTGGTATGCCGTCATGTGGTATGTCGTCATGTGGTATGTCGTCATGTGTATGTCATGTGGTATGTCACCATATCGTATGTCGTCATGTGGTATGTCGTCATGTGGTATGTTGTTATGTGGTATGTGGTCATGTGGTATGTCGTCATGTGGTATGTCTTCATGTGGTATGTGGTCATGTGGTATGTGGTCATGTGGTATGTCATCATGTGGTATGTCGTCATATGGTATGTCGTCATATGGTATGTCGTCATGTGGTATGTTGTCATGTGGTATGTAGACATATTGTATGTGGCCATATGGTATGTCGTTATATGGTATGTCATTATGTGGCCATGTGGAATGTTGTCATATGGTATGTCGTCATATGGTATGTCATCATGTTGTATGTTGTCATATGGTATGTCATGTAGTTTGGCGTCATTTGGCATGTCGTCATATGGTTTGTCGTCATGTGGTATGTGGTCATGTGGTATGTGGCCATGTGGTATGTCGTCATATGGTATGTCGTCATATGGTATGTGGCCATGTGGTATGTCGCCATGTGGTATGTCGCAGAATGCGAACATGGATCAGTCTTTGTTGGTGAAGCTTCTGATAATCTAAAGTATTAAAACGGGGCCCACAAGAAAAATGGTCGAAAGAAAGGTGTGCAGAGTTGCGTTCCTTACCTGTGCGAGAATGCACTTGTAGACTCATAACGTAATGGTATGTCATCATGTGGTATGTGGCCATGTGGTATGTTGTCATGTGGTATGTCGTTACAATATGTACATCTTAAAAACAGCTGTATTGAGTTCCACAGGAATTGGCTGGTGGTTGACGCTTACCTCGTCACGTCAAAAATCGGATCACATTTCTGATATCTTATTGATGGAACACTGCTAAGAGCGGCGTTAAACTCGATCCGCTCATTCTCTCGTGACAGATAAGACGGTGTAGCCTACATACACTGTGAACCCTGTGAGCTAAGTAAACAGTGAGGACTTACGTGTAACTTTACTTAACCAATTTCTTAATGAACTTAGAAACTTGATATTTTTCAGCCGCATATGTAAAACCAAATATTATGGAATCAAACTATGCGCCAATATTATTTTTTGGGGTGAAAATTAACACTTCACAGTGATGTAACGTTTATGACAGTTGTTTCGTTGTTTTTCAGCAGTCTGAGGCATAATGTTTTTCATGTATTTGATAGACAATGTATTGTTTTATATTCTTTGATTAGATCTCAGTCAAAGTCAGCGGGGCGTCCATGTTAAACTGCAGCATGGTATCTCAGCACCATACAACTGGCATACAACTACCCAAGCAACCACACACAGGTGCATGCATGTCGCTACGCAACTGAAATAAGGCTTGATTGCCATATTACGCTCCATTTCACCCGACTGCACTCATGTACATGTACAAACTGTCTTTTTTGTTAGGCAGCTGTGTTTCGGCTTCTCGTCCGCTTGCCTAATTGGTCTAACCGTCCTGTCTTACCCTGCAAGATCATATCCCTCGCTTTGGCCTATTTATATCACAGCAGCAGATAATATTGCATTCAGTTGGCGTCGGGTATTTGCCAGACATTAGCTAGTCGTTATCGTCGTTCCCCCATTAAAACCACATATATCTGTCATACGTGTGCTGTCGGCGACTCAGCTCGCCATGGGACATGTGAAGGGGAAGGCTGCGTATTCCTGGCGTTATAGACTGACTGACTGAGGTTGGTTTTACGCCGCTTTTAGCAATATTCCAGCAATATCACGGCGGGGAACACCAGAAATGGGCTTAACACATTGTGCCCATGTGGGGAATCGAACCCGGGTCTTCGGCGTGACGAGCCAACGCTTTAACCACTAGGCTACCCCACCGCCCCTGGCGTTATAGAAGCAGTGGAACATATTTATGATTCCGTTTTTGATATGTTTGTTGTCATGTGGTATGTGGCCATGTGGTATGTTGTCATGTGGTATGTCGTCATGTGGTATGTCATCAGGTGGTATATGACCATGTGGTATGTTGCCATGTGGTATGTTGTCGTGTGGTATGTCGTCATATGGTATGTCGTCATGTGGTTTGTCGTCATGTGGTATGTGGCCATGTGGTATGTCGTCATATTGTATGTCGTTATATGGTATGTTATCATGTGGTATGTGGCCATGTGGAATGTTGTCATATGGTATGTTGTCAAATGGTATGTCGTCATGTGGTATGTGGCCATGCGGTATGTCATCACATGGTATGTCGTCATGTGGTATGTCGTCATGTGTATGTCATGTGGTATGTCATCACATGGTATGTCGTCATGTGTATGTCATGCGGTATGTCATCATATGGTATGTCGTCATGTGGTATGTCGTCATGTGTATGTCATGTGGTATGTCGTCATGTGGTATGTCGTCATGTGTATGTCATGTGGCATGTCGTCATTTGGTATGTCGTCATGTGGTATGTCGTCATGTGGTATGTCATGTGGTATGTCGTTATATGGTATGTCGTCATATGGTATGTTATCATGTGGTATGTTGTTATGTGGTATGTCTTCATGTGGTATGTTGCCATGTGGTATGTCATCATGTGGTATGTCATCATGTGGTATGTCGTCATGTGGTATGTTGTCATGTGGTATGTAGCCATATGGTATGTCGTCCTATGGTATGTCGTTATATGGTATGTCATTATGTGGCCATGTGGAATGTTGTCATATGGTATGTCGTCATGTTGTATGTTGTCATATGGTATGTCATGTAGTATGGCGTCATTTGGCATGTCGTCATATGGTTTGTCGTCATGTGGTATGTGGCCATGTGGTATGTCGTCATATGGTATGTCGTCATATGGTATGTGGCCATATGGTGTGTCGTCATATGGTATGTTATCATGTGGTATGTCGTCATGTGTATGTCATATGGTATGTTGTCATATGGTATGTCGTCATGTGGTATGTGGCCATGTGGTATGTTGTCATGTGGTATGTCGCAGAATGAGAACATGGATCAGTCTTTGTTGGTGAAGCTTCTGATAATCTAAAGTATTAAAACGGGGCCCACAAGAAAAATGGTCGAAAGAAAGGTGAGCAGAGTTGCGTTCCTTACCTGTGCGAGAATGCACTTGTAGACTCATAACGTAATGGTATGTCATCATGTGGTATGTGGCCATGTGGTATGTTGTCATGTGGTATGTCGTCATGTGGTATGTCGTCAGGTGGTATATGACCATGTGGTATGTTGCCATGTGGTATGTTTTCGTGTGGTATGTCGTCATATGGTATGTCGTCATGTGGTATGTCGTCATGTGGTATGTGGCCATGTGGTATGTCGTCATATGGTATGTCGTTATATGGTATGTTATCATGTGGTATGTGGCCATGTGGAATGTTGTCATATGGTATGTTGTCAAATGGTATGGCATCATGTGGTATGAGGCCATGTGGTATGTTGTCATATGGTATGTCGTCATGTGGTATGTCATCAGGTGGTATATGACCATGAGGTATGTTGCCATGTGGTATGTGGCCATGTGGTATGTCGTCTTATGGTATGTCGTTATATGGTATGTTATCATGTGGTATGGTGCCATGTGGAATGTTGTTATATGGTATGTTGTCAAATGGTATGTCGTCATGTGGTATGTGGCCATGCGGTATGTCATCATATGGTATGTCGTCATGTGGTATGTCGTCATGTGTACGTCATGTGGTATGTCATCATATGGTATGTCGTCATGTGGCATGTTGTCATGTGTATGTCATGCGGTATGTCATCATATGGTATGTCGTCATGTGGTATGTCGTCATGTGTATGTCATGTGGTATGTCGTCATGTGTATGTCATGTGGCATGTCGTCATATGGTATGTCGTCATGTGGTATGTCGTCATGTGGTATGTCGTCATGTGTATGTCATGTGGTATGTCGTCATATGGTATGTCGTCATGTGGTATGTCGTCATGTGGTATGTTGTTATGTGGTATGTCTTCATGTGGTATGTTTCCATGTGGTATGTCATCATGTGGTATGTCGTCATGTGGTATGTGGTCATGTGGTATGTCATCATGTAGTATGTCGTCATATGGTATGTCGTCATGTGGTATGTTGTCATGTGGTATGTAGCCATATGGTATGTCGTCCTATGGTATGTTGTTATATGGTATGTCATTATGTGGCCATGTGGAATGTTGTCATATGGTATGTCGTCATATGGTATGTCGTCATGTTGTATGTTGTCATATGGTATGTCATGTAGTATGGCGTCATTTGGCATGTCGTCATATGGTTTGTCGTCATGTGGTATGTGGCCATGTGGTATGTCGTCATATGGTATGTCGTCATATGGTATGTGGCCATATGGTATGTCGTCATATGGTATGTTATCATGTGGTATGTCGTCATGTGTATGTCATATGGTATGTCGTCATGTGGTATGTGGCCATGTGGTATGTTGTCATGTGGTATGTCGCAGAATGAGAACATGGATCAGTCTTTGTTGGTGAAGCTTCTGATAATCTAAAGTATTAAAACGGGGCCCACAAGAAAAATGGTCGAAAGAAAGGTGAGCAGAGTTGCGTTCCTTACCTGTGCGAGAATGCACTTGTAGACTCATAACGTAATGGTATGTCATCATGTGGTATGTGGCCATGTGGTATGTTGTCATGTGGTATGTCGTCATGTGGTATGTCATCAGGTGGTATATGACCATGTGGTATGTTTTCGTGTGGTATGTCGTCATATGGTATGTCGTCATGTGGTATGTCGTCATGTGGTATGTGGCCATGTGGTATGTCGTCATATGGTATGTCGTTATATGGTATGTTATCATGTGGTATGTGGCCATGTGGAATGTTGTCATATGGTATGTTGTCAAATGGTATGTCGTCATGTGGTATGTGGCCATGCGGTATGTCATCATATGGTTGGTGAAGCTTCTGATAATCTAAAGTATTAAAACGGGGCCCACAAGAAAAATGGTCGAAAGAAAGGTGTGCAGAGTTTCGTCCCTTACCTGTGCCAGAATTCACTTGTAGACTTATAACGATGCAGGTTGTGCCTTGACATGCTGGATGCGTTCACCAAAGCATGTCATAGCCGGCTTTCCTTCAGTTATAACTACCATACCCTTATAGAAGTGGCGCAGGTCTCACGCGGTTACGGCTTTGGTGAAAACCACGTGGCCAGGTATGTGCTGACAGCTATATGGCGGCGGTCTGTAAGTAATCGAGCCTAGACCAGACAATCCAGTGATCAACATCATGAGCAGCGATCTACGCAATTGGGAACCGATGCCATGTGCCAACCAAGTCAGCGAGCCTGACCACCGAATCCCGTTAGTCGCCTCTTACAACAAGCATGGGTTGTTGAGGATCAATTCTAATGATCTAGAAGAACAATAATCCAAACTAGTTGTTAATAAAACCATTTTCGTTTCAGTTATGAACAATTTCGTTATGATCATACAAGCATGTTAAACTCACTTTAATTCACCTAAAATCAATAAATTCTTTCAGACCAATACACTGTTGGCTACTGGATCCTAACGTTACCACAATAAGCACTAACACTTTAACGAACGGGGTTTTTAAGTTTCTCAGCTCTGACTCCCTAAGTTCACGTACACCAAGCCGCGGTTCCTTTCAAAGACGTTAATCCGTATCTCCCAAATATATCTCAAAATAGAAATCATTGATTTCAGAAGAACGTAGATCTAAGAGAGTAAAGAACATACCACGGTGTTCCTGAAAGGCTTTTTTAGAAAGTTCTAAACGACAAACGGTCTGTGCCCGAGGCATGATTGATGAGCCTGGCTGAACGGTAGAATCATGCTGTTAGATCAGTCACGCAGGGCGGAAAAAAATATCGATACGAAAATATAAACCAGATCGGTTGAAATTAGGAGACTTCGCTTCAGTGACAGGGAATAGATACTGACACGGGCTTGATGTGAAACTGTAATAACGTTTACATAAAAGTACATGTGCACAGGTCTTAAAGTAGAAGTGAGTGAGTGAGTATGGTTTTACGCCGCTTTTAGCAATATTCCAGCAATATCACCAGAAATGGGTTCATACATTGAATCCATGTGTGGAATCGTACCCGGTTTGAACAGTATTTCGCTTTAGGACGTCACTATGATATGGGATGATCGGTCCATCTTGGTGCCAGTCTTAAGCGTTTACTTCTTGAATGTATCCCACATTTCGGATACCGGTTCGTCTAAAACAGTTGAATGACCGCGAATATAAACAACGAATGTCACCACATTAGAGAAACGGCCACCCGTGGTCGTCAGAACTGCAAGTTGGCGACCCCTGTTTTACCCCACTAGATTGCATCAGTGTAACAAACATGAACGGTCAACCTGTCCAACATGGAAGTCTGATGTAATGCAATAAACCACGGTTATTACGAACTCAAAGGAATCACTAATTTTACTTCGTTACAACCGTAGTTCGTTACACGCATTTGGACTAACATACAGAAAGTGGTCGGGGCTAAAAATTGGTTCGTTCTATCCGTCAGTTCCTTATAAGCGTGTTCGGTACAAAAGTAGTTTTCCGTATGTACATCTACAAAAACATGTTTAAACTCAAGCATAGAGAATGAAACCTTTGACAGAAACAATTAGCTCATCTAATTTGAAAAGGAACCCGAGTGGGATTGACAGTACCTGGGCAAAATCTAGACTTGCTTCGTTTGGAGATAAAGCAATTCATTTAGATCTGGGAAGGGAATATGATATGGGACTATTTTTAACGCATCAATGAAAAAAAACAGTGTTAAAAGGTGTCTTTTCACGAAGCAGCAATTAACGGTTACACGCGATTAGAGCTTAATCACAAACAGAAAACCACACAGCGATACCGTATTTAAACACAGTTCATCTAGAGATAGTACATAAAAATACACATCTCCCAAAGACGTTTACCACACCATATCCCCAGCCCTCGACCAAGTGGAGCTATGGTAGGCTCCCCTGATGGAAACAGACAGACAGTTGATGAGGGTGAGCGGTTACCAGCCACGGTGGCGTTTCTGCTGGCACAGAACCAGAATAATTTCGGAAGCAGTTTTCCGGAGAACTTGTATCCAGAACCGTGGTTACTGTTATCTTCATTTCAGATAGAATTTGGATCTGTGGAATCGAAGGCGTTGGGTCACGAGATTACAGTCGTTCAGTGAGAGTGTGTTAGAAGCGTTGAACCATTAAGTATTTACAATATTTATCATCTGGTAATTTTATCTGTGCACAACTTTGTTTGGGCTCCATAAAACAGCACGGGGACATTTAGAACCTATTCAGAAAATAGGTAGCAATTTTTGCCCACTTGCAACGAATTATGAACAAATGTGTTAACGTCCTTTTAGGATACTTATACTATTGGAGATATTTCCTTTTTCTTTACGGCTAACATTTTTATGGCACTATAAAGAATAATTATAAGTATGGCGAAAGTCTATCCATTTCCTATGTTTTCCTTTCTTAGAACGTAAAACTAGATAGGGTGAGGTGAGGTGAAATTGGGTTTAACGTCGTGCTTGAGAATATTTCGCTCATATGACGACGTGCATGCGTGTGTATGTGTATGTGCGGCTGCTTGTACTAGCCCAGACTTAAGCTGGTTTTATAGTGCTAGCCCACTGAGATACCATGCCGCAGCGAAGCATGAATACCTCACTCAGACACATTATACTGACTCCGAGCCGACCTGTCCTTGTTGTACCCATTAATACCAAGCGCCAGGCAGGGACCAACAAGTACCATATTTTAACGTCTTTTGGTATGACGCGGTCGGGGATCGAACCCGCGACCTTCCGGTCTCCGGGCGGACGCTCTGACCACTACACCACGGAGGCGGTACTAGATAGGGAAGGATGTCCCTGTAAGTCGCGCCCTGTCTCTGCATGAGTTGCGTCTCTGTGGCGTGGAGGAAACGGAACATTGTTTAAAATCCCTAGCTACGTATACAGATTTGCCAGCACTATACACGCGCTTGTATGTTTCAGTGGTCCAGTGACCAGCTCGCTTCAGGCTTTATCCTACACCAGTCTCATACGCCGTGTTAAAACTTAAATACTCCCCAAGCGGCGAAAATCAATCTTTCACTCATCAAAACTTGCGAGTTAAAGTTGAGAAAGGCCGTAGATCCAACAGAACAAGGACAAAGATGACTCTTGGATTTGAACGAACAACCTATGCGTTCAATAAATCAAGTCAGGTTGCAAGTTCAGTTAACATCGCTTCAAACACTACACGATGAGTCACATTAAAACGTTAGATGTGCCAATTGTTGTTTGTTTGTTTGTTGTTTAATGCTGCACTCAGCACTGTTCCAGCTATAAGGCTGCGGTCTGTAAATAATCAAGTCTGGACCAGACAATCCAGTAATAAACAGCATGAGCATCGATCTACGCAATTGGGATACGTTGGTCACCTCTTACGACAAGCATGGGTTGCTGAAGACCAATTCTAACCCGGATCTTCCCCGTCCAATTTATGTCCGATTTGGATACCTTACAGAGGGTAAGAGAAAATAATCATAACACGAAAGCATTAAGGGTGTTCGTCGTTTATTCGATGTGTAAAGGACAGAACAATAAATATCAAACTGTAACAAAATAGAGATCTCTTTCACGGAGATGGGACGTGCCATATTAGATCAGGGACAATCGTAAAAAAGTGCATATGCTAAATTAGGGTCTTTCGATCAGGTGACACAGATCGATCGGTGTTACAACGATCAGATGTGATCAGATCGACAAGACCCTTACAACATGATCGTGAGATCAGTGGGCATTGATAAGGCTCTAACACAACTCAAAAACACGGAAAACTTGTAAATACAACACCAGGGCACTGTAGCTCATGTACAGAGTGATGCATCGATATGCATATGTTTGTTTGTAGTGAGTGCGTTTAGTTTTACGCCGCACTGAGGAATATTCCAGCTATATGGCGGCTGTCTGTAAATAATCGAGTCTGGACCAGACAATCCAGTGATCAACATCATGAGCATGGGTTTGTGCAATTGGGAACCGATAAAATGTGTCAACCAAGGCATCGAGCCTGACCACCCAATCCCGTTAGTCGCCTCTTACGACAAGCATGGGCTACTGAAAATCAATTCTAACCCGGACCTTCACGGGTCGTGTTTGTAGTGAGTGAGTGAGTGAGTGAGTGAGTGTCAGTATTCCAGTAATATTACGACGTGTCATCTTAATGGTGGAGGGGTACCCAAAGCGATACAGGTGTTAAACACATTTTAATACTCATGATCCCGGCTATGGCGCTGACGAACCTGGAAACCCAGATTCGAACCAAGGTCTCCGGCTCCGGGACACGCCCAGGGGACATAACTCTGCACAGCCAATTGCGGCACCCGAGAAGACTTTGCAATCCGAGGCCCCGACGTCGGTTCTAAATCGTAAGCAGTGATGGTTCATCGATGGAGAATGTGTGGTTGTTTTTAACGCTGAGATGCCAAGCAGATGTGTAACATGGTCTGACGGCATAGGGCAGGAAAACGACACCACAAAAAAAAAGCATATTTACGTTTTCCGAAACCCTTCCGGATATGTTTTGAAAAGATTCCAAAACTTTAGTGCTTGAAAATCAATGATCGAAGTTTTGATTAACTTTTTCGTTTACATTTGAAACAAGCTGAAGAACATCTGATTTTTTTAAACAGTATTTAGGTGTCTGGCCCGAAACCTTCCGGTTCAAATTGGTCAGGTTTCCGGAAAAGGAAAACCTATGTTTTTGTGCTGTGTGTGCGATGCAAAAGCCAATTATAGTTTTTAAGACGTAATTCAATGTTGTTTTAGCGATATCGTTTACAAAAGCAAAAGCCGATGGTCGATATGCCGTCATGTTCACAGTTCATCTCTGTCTAGTCTTTGGAAACTTCCTAATCATAATAAAAAAACAAATCCTTTTTCAAACGTTTTCAGCTCTCTGCGATATATTTTTTCACAATCTAATTTCAATAGTTCTAGAGCTTCCCCAACAGACTGGATAGACAACGTGCAACGACATAATCGCACTTGGATCTGTGATCCGAGTGCACTAAAATGAGAACAAAGGTCTTTCACTCACAAAACGATCAACCCCCACCTAATTCCCAATGTATCTTACTAAATACATATATGTAATGCGCATATCTAAAATGAAAATGTGCGGACATCTATATACAATTAAAAAAGGAAAATGTAAGAGCTATTTTTTACGTACGTGCAACAGGGGACATAGCGATCACAAAACGTGAGAACAATTCAAATGACACATCTGGTTATGTTATATCCAAAGATTTGAAAAAGAAACACACATAAACAAACAAAAACTCATGGCTGTTAGAATTGCACGGGAAACGTTGCTCATACATTTGTATAGTATTGGAGAGTCGCCAATAATTGTCAGTAATCCATCATATAATCTTTTTCACTATCTTGTTTTTGTGTACATCTGTTTGAGATAAATTATAATTGAGACTGCATATAACATTGCGCTGCGCCTTCATATCGCAATACCTTTCTCAATGAGCACAGAAGGAATTGACAAACCTGAATATATAACTAACATTTTCAGGATAGGCTAGTAAGCTGTTTGAAGCATGTTCATGTCATTCTGCTTTATGTAATCCTGTAGAATCTCGTGCCCAAAGAAATAATAATGTTGGAAGTTTAAATGTTAAACCAATATGAATATGACTTTTTCCTTTTAAATCATCAATACTATATAACTAAACTAAACTGACAAAATATGAAGGATTACTCTGGATCTTGGAAATATCTGATAATGTTATTGAGTGTGGGTTGACGACATACAGCAAGTCTATTTCGACGTGTTTTTTTCTCTTGAAAGGTGAAAAGTAATTTGAGAATCGTTTCTAAGATCAAGCAAATGCAATACCATGTTATTCTTTTGTTCATCTCGCCTTGGGATTTCGAGCATTCTAAATACAGATCATTAGGTCTTTGTCGGTTCCGCAATCCATCGACTTAGTCAAGACCTTTTCCGTGTCTATTCGTTAAAAGTTATTGATCAGCCCTCCAGCTATTTTACCTTCCGGGCAAAATGTTGATTTGCAGATCGTATTTCCGGAAATACCTCCAGAATATTAGCTGTGCATTTCCGAACAACCTAACATTCAAGAAGAAACGTTAATTTCATTTTTTATATATTTGCTTAGGTACTGGATATCAGGATGCTAAGATGTCCTCAACGTACCATTGTACAAAATATAGGAATATGTCTAATTGTACTTTTTCTTCCAAATTTAAGTCTGCGATAAAATGTAAAATGGTTTCGAATATTAGACTCCACTTTTTTCATGATTGCTTATCATTATTGTAATATGCCGTTGGGTTGATCTTACACATATGCAATATGGCACATTCTGTTTAATACACATTTTGCAAATTTGTTACAAGACACAGGTGAAGGAAGGTAAATATCCCCCTGTACAAAACTGTCAACTCTCCAGTTTATCTGTGAATTAATAAAACGTGGTTCAATTCAACCATTTGCATCAATAATCTTTGGACTCAAACATGAAATAGCGAACAGATACAGCAGAATAGAAACAAAAACCAGTGCACGATGTTGAGTTAGAAATATGAAGGTTGATACTCAGTAGCGGCTGACAACAGTCACATCACTGATGAGGGACTGAAGAATTGATGTCTATAAGCAATGGAAACTCTATCATGCATGGACGCTGAGGGTTGTTGTTGAAAAGCTTCAAGTTGGAAAATCAGTGCACATAATAATATATACAGGTTCCCTGCCGTGTTAATTAGATATAAGGATTGTACATGTTGACATGACATGGTTATTACATGCATACAAAGTCAACAGACAACATAGAAGGATGTGCATCAGTATGAAAATTGCATTAAAGATTACATATTACTTTACACATTGAGCAGAGTAATGTCACAATCATCATATCCGTTTACATAGACAATTTTTGTTTCAATGATTTATCATCAAAACTGATAAGGAATACTGCATTTTGTTTAATATTGCAAATAAACAACCACATAGACATGAATATGGCACCTTTGAAATTCACTGTTGTTTAAGTCTGCACGTACTTATTAACTATCTGGTGATTCAGTGTTATATATTCATATGATAAATTATACAACGATAATGTACGCTAACAGTGGTATTGTATTATGGAATCTTTATGCATAAATTAATGGTGAAAATAAACCACAAAGTGTATATCCTTGCCATACACATATTTGAGTGAAGAACGAAGTGTCATCAATAATGGAAGCCATTTGGAGTGGAAATCACACGACACAGTTACTAATCAAGGTTGAAAAATAATGGTGAAATATTTTCTTCAAAAGGAACACCAACCAGCGGTTTTCATCACTACCAATATCACAAGGGAAAGCACCATTCGACATACGGGAATTTCTCTGACATCATATCCAAATTAATCGATGGTTAATGAAGGTCAAGGCCAGGTTGTTCACATCGGTTCAAAAGGATCGATGAGAAAGAATAAATCAAGGTGCTGGATCTCTCTGGCTTTCCAATCCACGTAAAGCACGCTGCCATCACTGCATCACCATGCGTATCGGTTGGTTGTCACAATACGTCATAATATTCACAGAATCATTTGCATGTATTGCATAATGTAAGGTGGCCAGCCACTGTCGGAAAACGCGAAACTGATCATCCTGAGGGCTTTTGTTGCAATCAACACAATGCTAGTGAGTTGTGTTGTGGCTCAATGTGTCATCAGTATTATTAGCTATTTGACTTTAAGTGCCCTTTATGTCCAGAATCATTCAACCAAAACTTGGTCGGAGGCACAATTCTACTTCCGGGGGAACCGGAACTTCACTGCCACTTTCTTGCACATGCGCATACATAAATGACTTTGGGAACATTTCAAACTCTTCCCAGCTGCATTGGTTCGTCTTGCTCTGCCATGACGTCAACAGTGTCGGCCATGTCCGCTTTCCTTTTGTGTGACATGAATAAAAACAGGAGTCCTGCAGCGACATACACAACGAACACAAGCCAGGAGAACACGTAGGAGAAGCCGTAGGATGAATTTACCCCTTGTGGATACTTCTCGGGAAGATTCTTCAAACCATGTTCCACGCTCCTGGAGAACACTTCGTTCAGGACGAGAATACAGGCCGCTGAAACAAATAATGGTTGATTTAAACATATGCTACACGTATAGGAAGGGGTGGGTGGCTGGAGTAGATTCCATAGAACGTCATGCGACCATTGCCCAGAAGTTGCTTGATAAAGGCTTCAAGATGCAAGGCCTCAGTACAAAGTACAAAAGCTTTCATGGAAGACATTTGGTGGACAGTTCCAAATCTGTGACAATAATCCGACATGTACAATACGATTCTCCACTTTATTAGTCCATATATTGTGTGTACTTTTCAGGCAACTAATTGACTAGCCTTTGCACGTTTCTATGATAGTTGCCACTGATATGCTCATCTGTTCTCATCCGGTATCATCACTATATGAAGGTGATTCTTATGTCATTGCTTCCATATTCTTGGAGTCGTATAATGGAATCTACTTTTGGCAAGGATTTCTCATGCTTAATGTGTGGAATGGGTTTTGTCGCTTTCATTTTATTGAATTTATGGTACAAGGGTATTAAGTATACACGAAAAAAACGCGCTGAAATGAAAACATGAAAACACTGAAACATTCTTAAAGGTTGCCTGTATAACCTCAAATACCAGATGCAACAGAGTGTGGAGCGATGCTGTGTATACGTGATACTTTAATGTTTCACCGTGTTATTACTAGTTTAATTTCTCGTATATAATATAGTAATTTATCATTAACTGAACTACATATACTGCAACCTAAGACATTCGTTTTTTCAGAAACTTCATTTCACCTGACGGGATTAAAACTAGTCCTGTAAGAGAAAAACAGTTACTCCTGTCAGTTCGATTTCTTTCCAAATTGAAACTTGAACACTAGACCAACACTTAGTCTCTTAAAACATATAACTCTGAGATTTACAAAGAGCTCCATTTAAATTCAGGAGAAGCCCCAGTGAGACGGAAGATTGGAGAAAATCTAGACGTGCTCATTTACAGCGCTTGCATTACAGGCAGTGCTGGGTTTGAGAGAGAAAAATATGGTTCTCGGACTTCGAGAGAGACTACTCGAGAAGTACATCTAGTTCATAATTATAACCCCAATATGCTACTAGACAATGTGGACTACACTCTTTGGATATTCACTTGTCCTCAACACAATTTGGTAGTCTCGAGCCAGCGGACAAGCCTGTATACGGCTAACGTATTACCTGTCATGAGATGCAGCAGGGCAGTCAGCCTCTTGATGATGTATCGAGGTCGCCTTAAGGTGTACGCCGCAAACATGTGACCTATCACCATCAACAGGATGGCGATAATCGTGAAGGCAATCGCTGTCCTCGTGTAGTCTGCAATGCAATGGGAATTGTTACATGACATCTCAAGGATGGAGAGGAGAAAGGAGTACTATAGGAATGTGTTTCTGCTGAAAATATGAGAAACATGAACCTTGTCCTCACCAACATGTCATGAAGTACGTGTTGAAAGAAGGATCAAGGAGAAACAATCTCAACCAACTTACCTTGTCTGATATATGGTGAACTAGTTTTTATTCAGCATATTACCCCTACAAACACAGATCTCAGTTGCACAAAGCAATCTAAGTGCTACGGTCATCGTAACTCCCACAATCTAAGATAGGCTTTAGCTAAGATCGCTTTGTGCAGCCGGGCCAACTTCTGGAATGCCGTTAAAACTGCTGAAACTACAGTTTCCTGATAAAACTGTAATGAAAGAAGCGTTTTGATAACATTCATGTAACACGTGTTTACAACTTTTTCAAAATTATATATATATATATTCAATCCTAGGGGGATTCAATCCTCTATGTATCTAAGAACTTGCTCAGTAAATCCTAAGAACAGTAAGTTGGTCCACCTGGCTTGACGTTATTCAAGTTTCGCCTTGGCTTACATTAGGTTATAACTGTTCTTTTTAAATGTTAATGTTTTAAAGGTAAGACATACGGCAACGTTGTTTAGTTTCACGTACGCTTTAAACACGTTATTGCGAGTCTAACTTCAACGCCCGGGACTAACACTAACAATTCACTTGAAGCAAGATCGCACAATATTAACAAAACAGATAAACCTTCCTCAACGCAATTCAAAGCGTCACAACAGGGAGGGGAGAAGCGTCATATCAAAACTGATGCAGAAAATATTCAAATGCACAAGAAAACAGCTTAAACAGCTTGGCAGCAATAATAATTTCAATGACAATGATCCCAGATGCATAAACGTCGACTTCATAGCCGTTACTCTTGTCTCCACATTCCATAATTATGCATGATCGCTATGAATTTGAATGACATATAAAATGGTATATAGAATAAAATGCATTATTTGTTTTCATAACACATCAATTATAGAACAAAGTATAATATACAATATACCATGCAACTTTAAATCATACAGTGAAATTGAGAAGAAATGTATAATCCTACAACACAATAAAACAAAGGTTGGTTCTGAAGCGACTTGTTAAATGCTCAATATGTAAATAGCATCTACAAACAACAATCAACACAAGTATTTTGTGTTATTCTCATGCAGAGTTTCAATCCGAATCGTCTTTAAATTCCATGCACAATATGACGAAGCTGATGCTATTGTATACTATTGCACATCTGAAGCTATGGGGAAGATTGAAGAAGCCAAATTAAACAACCAAGAAAACATAAAGCATTATTGTGAAGGGTACATACCAATCTTTATCAGTTCGTTAGGCCCATCTGAACAATAATGTTTAAACATATTTGAAAACAGTGAATATTTCCACCTGATGCTATTCCGTTAACCATCGTGAAAATCATGAAACAAATTTGTTCATGTATATCTCCGACTTAAAGTCATGTCTTTATGCTAATATTTAAGGGAATATGGTGAGCATGAAAATGGCAGCACCAATGGCCTATTTTGTTACACCTGATGAACGCATTTATCCAACATGGCTGTATTGTCCACGGGAGTCACTGGCTCACTCTACTGGAGTCACTGACAAGGTCAGAGACTATGGTAACTGTACTGAGAATAGTTTGATATACGAACGCATATTTAGTGTCATGGTCGATTGTCACGAAGTCTCATACAGAGAATAAACTCATCCCGACATAAATGCTACTCACATTATGCTAATATAGACAAACATCACGTATACGATGACACATTTGGTATAGTTCTACAGGTAGTACCTGTTATTGATCGTAGTGATATAGTGATCCGCATATACTGACAATATAGTATTTCTTCAGTTTCAAATGGCAGATATTGTCATGGCCATTTCCATCGGAGGTTAAAAACGTGGACATCTTACGGACCAGTGGAACCCATGGATGAAATTCATCTCATGAAAGCAGCTCCATTCTTGGCACCAGGGAATATCAGTCCACAGGACGTGTTAATAGCACTGTCATGTATATTAGAAATATCTTGCCCATGCGGGATTACACACAAGATTTATTGCTACAAATGTCAAAGTGATTTATTGTCTGGGCAAATATGGATGAATGTCGCGAATTCCCATGAAACCCCAAACCTAACCCATCATGGCGCTCGCATTTAATTCGATATAGTGCCTGGGAGAATGGTTTATCAGTAGAATGACATATTTTATTCATTACACTCCAACTCATTATTTCGTAATCTCTGTTAATTATATGAATAAAAAGTATCATTTTAACAACCATAACATATTACAATGGCTATAAATATATTACAGAAATGTTACTCTAGGGATGTTGTCATGGATTTGTTATTTCAGCATACTGAGAAACAAGGGATGATGCCGATATGAGTAAGGGGTGTCATTATGCTTAAATATACGGTCCGCTATATGCTATAGCAAGTATATCAGAATATAATGGGATTATATATATAAGATTCAGTGTATATACAGGAAGATTACTATAACTAAGAGTTCTAGCTTACCTAAATAGTGACTGTCTATCGCCTTGTTTTGCCGTATTTCTTCTTCTGTGGGAAACAGGTTGTGCGATTCACACTCATCGTCTGGAAAGGAACATACAAAGTTCATGTTGTCGAAATATATGGCTGAATGTAATTCTCGTAAACCTCAGAAAATTCTACATTATATATCATATGAACATAAAAATATAATAAAAATAACATTCAGTTGCTTCTAAAATAATATTCATAAAAAAGCAACGTATCTTATAACCTTTTCACAAAATGAAATGACATGTCGAGTCTTCCATGAAACACAATCTTAATATGACAGGGTTATAATGATTATTTGCTTGAGAGAGACGTCTAAGCCTTTCTTTCCTTTCTTCTACGTGCCATTGCACAGTGCGATTCCATTCTTCCTAAAGGACATAATTTGCCTTGTCTGCAATATTCATCAAAGCACACATCTGAATGAAGAGAGACATGTAATGGGTTTCTCAGCCAATCTGTGCTACAACACATTATATATATATACGAATAATGTAAGTGCGAAGCACTAGAACATATTCCAAAACCAATCTGAGATTAACAGATGGGACTATTACAATTAAAACAGGCAATAACGTTGCAGTTTAACACGAGGAACACGTCCTTAAAACCCCCTTGACCTATATTGTGATAAGTAAATTGCCCCTCAGGCCTACGGGGTGCAATTTGCCAGCAATTAGCATTAGCTGGAAGCTTTGTTGATGGTTAATCAAACGATTGCCCTTCACCAACTGGGCATGTCAAAGAGACATACAGGCCATTGTACTTGTGAACAGACAGTTGCATGATAAGGCATAATGATACCACGAGATAAGAACGGTAAAGAGATTTCGGTTCCCACTGGCCATATTATAGATTTTCTATTTAGAAGAGATGGGATTTCGGCACCTTCTTGCCATAGATACAGGAGACTGAATCATGGTACATGTAGTTGGCATGTGTGTAGGTGAGGTTGATTACAATTTTACAAGCAACGGATTCTTGTTCCTGATACATCATCTTGTTCTGATTCACTCTTGGAAACTATAGTATTGTTGTATTGAGAAACTGCAATGCCGAGTTATTAGCTTCTACAGCGAATGAGAGCTCCGATAAACTACGTTATATTAAGACAATGACACGTGGGCATATGGCATCTCTATAATAAATATACTCCCGTGTTTAAGGGTGACTAAGTCTGTCTCACAGTCCCTGAGCCATATTATATTTCCTACAGCCTTGTCCTCCCTGCAATGCTAAAG